>NC_064926.1:34159090-34472272 GCF_023897955.1 Schistocerca gregaria
TCTGCTTCCTCCACCAAATTATAACATTTCAGCTCCTCAACACCAAATTAAAACGTTTCATTAGGAGGTGTCTGCTTCGTGCAAAAGGTCTTGAGTTCATATTGACGACAACAAGTAATTCTTCATTACGGACATTTATTTACAAACAGAACTGACAGACTTCACAGACTCAACAACTGACTCTCAGAGCTAACCGCACTGTATATCCGAACTGGCAACTGACAACCCCCAGGTGTATTAATATCTTTCCAAACAATGAGAGTCTTTGACAATGTTTTGTTTACAATACGATAGCAATCCTCCCCCCATGAACCATGGACCTTGCCGTTGGTGGGGAGGCTTGCGTGCCTCAGCGATACAGATGGCCGTACCGTAGGTGCAACCACAACGGAGGGGTATCTGTTGACAGGCCAGACAAACGTGTGGTTCCTGAAGAGGGGCAGCAGCCTTTTCAGTAGTTGCAGGGGCAACAGTCTGGATGATTGACTGATCTGGCTTTGCAACATTAACCAAAACAGCCTTGCTGTGCTGGTAGTGCGAACGGCTGAAAGCAAGGGGAAACTACAGCCGTAATTTTTCCCGAGGACATGCAGCTTGACTGTATGATTAAATGATGATGGCACCCTCTTGGGTAAAATATTCCGGAGGTAAAATAGTCCCCCATTCGGATCTCTGGGCGGGGACTACTCAGGAGGATGTCGTTATCAGGAGAAAGAAAACTGGCGTTCTACGGATCGGAGCATGGAATGTCAGATCCCTTAATCTGGCAGGTAGGTTAGAAAATTTAAAAAGGGAAATGGATAAGTTAAAGTTATTTATAGTGGGAATTAGTGAAGTTCGGTGGCAGGAGGAACAAGACTTCTGGTCAGGTGACTACAGGGTTATAAACACAAAATCAAATAGGGGTAATGCAGGAGTAGGTTTAATAATGAATAGGAAAATAGGAATGCGGGTAAGCTACTACAAACAGTATAGTGAACGCATTATTCTGGCCAAGATAGATACGAAGCCCACACCTACTACAGTAGTACAAGTTTATATGCCAACTAGCTCTGCAGATGATGAAGAAATTGAAGAAATGTACGATGAAATAAAAGAAATTATTCAGATAGTGAAGGGAGACGAAAATTTAATAGTAATGGGTGACTGGAATTCGAGTGTAGGAAAAGGGAGAGAAATAACATAGTAGGTGAATATGGATTGGGGCTAAGAAATGAAAGAGGAAGCCGCCTAGTAGAATTTTGCACAGAGCACAACTTAATCATAGCCAACACTTGGTTTATGAATCATGAAAGAAGGTTGTATACGTGGAAGAACCCTGGAGATACTAAAAGGTATCAGATAGATTATATAATGGTAAGACAGAGATTTAGGAACCAGGTTTTAAGTTGTAAGACATTTCCAGGGGCAGATGTGGACTCTGACCACAATCTATTGGTTATGAACTGTAGATTAAAACTGAAGAAACTGCAAAAATGTGAGAAATTAAGGAGATGGGACCTGGATAAACTGAAAGAACCAGAGGTTGTACAGAGTTTCAGAGAGAGCATAAGGGAACAATTGACAGGAATAGGGGAAAGAAATACAGTAGAAGAAGAATGCGTAGCTCTGAGGGATGTAGTAGTGAAGGCAGCAGAGGATAAAGTAGCTACAAAGACGAGGGCTGCTAGAAATCCTTGCGTAACAGAAGAAATATTGAATTTAATTGATGAAAGGAGAAAATATAAAAATGCAGTAAATGAAGCATGCAAAAAGAAATACAAACGTCTCAAAAATGAGATCGACAGGAAGTGCAAAATGGCTAAACAGGGATGGCTAGAGGACAAATGTAAGGATTTAGAAGCTTATCTCACTAGCGGTAAGATAGATACTGCCTACAGGAAAATTAAAGAGACCTTTGGAGAGAAGAGAACCACGTGTATGAATATCAAGAGCTCAGATGGCAGCCCAGTTCTAAGCAAAGAAGGGAAGGCAGAAAGGTGGAAGGAGTATATAGAAGGTTTATACAAGGGCGATGTACTTGAGGACAATATTATGGAAATAGAAGAGGATGTAGATGAAGACGAAATGGGAGATACGATACTGCGTGAAGAGTTTGACAGAGCACTGAAAGACCTGAGTCGAAACAAGGCCCCCGGAGTAGACAACATTCCATTAGAACTACTGACAGCCCTGGGAGAGCCAGTCATGACAAAACTCTACCAGCTGGTGAGCAAGATGTATGAGACAGGCGAAATACCCTCAGACTTCAAGAAGAATATAATAATTCCAATCCCAAAGAAAGCAGGTGCTGACAGATGTGAAAATTACCGAACTATCAGTTTAATAAGCCACGGCTGCAAAATACTAACGCGAATTCTTTACAGACGAATGGAAAAACTGGTAGATGCAGACCTCGGGGAGGATCAGTTTGGATTCCGTCGAAATGTTGGAACACGTGAGGCAATACTGACCTTACGACTTAACTTAGAAGAAAGATTAAGAAAAGGCAAACCTACGTTTCTAGCATTTGTAGACTTAGACAAAGCTTTTGACAATGTTGACTGGAATATTCTTTTTCAAATTCTAAACGTGGCAGGGGTAAAATACAGGGAGCGAAAGGCTATTTATAATTTGTACAGAAACCAGATGGCAGTCATAAGAGTCGAGGGGCATGAAAGGGAAGCAGTGGTTGGGAAAGGAGTGAGACAGGGTTGTAGCCTCTCCCCGATGTTATTCAATCTGTATATTGAGCAAGCAGTAAAGGAAACAAAAGAAAAATTTGGAGTAGGTATTAAAATTCATGGAGACGAAGTAAAAACTTTGAGGTTCGCCGATGACATTGTAATTCTGTCAGAGACGGCAAAGGACTTGGAAGAGCAGTTGAACGGAATGGACAGTGTCTTGAAAGGAGGATATAAGATGAACATTAACAAAAGCAAAACGAGGATAATGGAATGTAGTCAAATTAAATCGGGTGATGCTGAGGGAATTAGATTAGGAAATGAGACACTTAAAGTAGTAAAGGAGTTTTGCTATTCAGGAAGTAAAATAACTGATGATGGTCGAAGTAGAGAGGATATAAAATATAGACTGGCAATGGCAAGGAAAGCGTTTCTGAAGAAGAGAAATTTGTTAACATCGAATATAGATTTATGTATCAGGAAGTCGTTTCTGAAAGTATTTGTTTGGAGTGTAGCCATGTATGGAAGTGAAACATGCACGATTACTAGTTTGGACAAGAAGAGAATAGAAGCTTTCGAAATGTGGTGCTACAGAAGAATACTGAAGATAAGGTGGATAGATCACGTAACTAATGAGGAGGTATTGAATAGGATTGGGGAGAAGAGAAGTTTGTGGCACAACTTGACTAGAAGAAAGGATCGGTTGGTAGGACATGTTTTGAGGCATCAAGGGATCACAAATTTAGCATTGGAGGGTAGCGTGGAGGGTAAAAATCGTAGAGGGAGACCGAGAGATGAGTACACTAAGCAGATTCAGAAGGATGTAGGTTGCAGTAGGTACTGGGAGATGAAGCAGCTTGCACAGGATAGAGTAGCATGGAGAGCAGCATCAAACCAGTCTCAGGACTGAAGACAACAACAACAACACAACGAAAGCAATTCACGACTTAAAACTAACTTAGACATTACAGAATTTTAGTACAGATTAAAGTAAGTAAAGTGAACAGTACATATAAATTCTTAGAAGCATAATTTCCAAATAGATTTTATAACATTTTTCTACCAGCTTCTGGATAACCTTCACCAGATTTATACCGATGTTTCCAGAAATATCTTGACATTTGATTCTGGATATTTCTTGAGTGATTTAGAACAACCATTTATATGTAAAATGATTTAAATCGTGTTTCAAAACGTAAATAAATCTTTTTACCAATATTTCTTGATACAAATCGTCTTTCGAAATTAGGTTATGAAACAGTTTCCACAAGTATTCGTATTTTTACGATCATAATATAGAATTTATCCATAGAAAGTTCCAGAAGTGTGCATTAAACGTTCATTTACAGACTTTCTCTTTAGCTGGTGAGTTTTTAAAAGTATCTTGTCCATATTATACGAAATAATTTAGCTTAAAACTGATAATTTATACAATTAATCAGAGCTACAGCAAACAGTGAGTCTTTCTTTTACAAAATGAAATATCATCACAAAATTGAATGAAAATAGATTACTAACACTAATATATATTTACATTAATTCTATTTTTGTTCTTTTTGTGCAAAATGTCCTAATATTGACACAGTACAATTTTGAACATCACCAAAGTTTCCCTTTACATTTTGCATATCTGTATCTACATCCCCTAAAAGTCTACAGTATCGTATACTACAGTATGTACCAATATGTCCTGTAATGCTACAAGGTCGAACAGTTGATGCTCCGTGGTTCCCCTACTGACCTTGCAGATAAGTAGTCTTTGGGACTAAAGTTCTGAATTGCGACGAAATTTCTGGATTAAATACTCACTAGGGGCATTCGATAGTTACAGTAAACATTCTTTGGTGCATCGCATTCAAGCTACAGGTCCACCAGGTGATGCTCCACGTTTCCACTGCTGACCTTGCGGATATGTAGGCTTGGAGACTAAAGTTCTGAATTGCGACGAAATTTTTGTTTTATGTTCTCAATAGGAAGCTTAGAGGGTTACAGCAAACTTGCTATGGTGCTTCGGATTCAAGCTACTGGTCAACCAGATGATGTTCCATCGTTCCACTGCTGACCTTGCAGCTAAGTAGCCTTGGAGGTTAATGTTCTGAATTGCGACGAAATTTCTGTGTTTCATTCTCACTAGGAAGCTTCGAGAGTTACAGTAAACTTCCTTTGGTGCATCGGATTTAAGCTACAGGTCCACCAGGTGACGCTCCATGGTTCCACTGTTGACCTTCCAGATAAGTAGGCTAAGGGACTAAAGTTCTGAATTGTGATGAAATTTCTGGGTTACATTCTCACTAGGAAGCTTCGCGAGATACAGAAAACTTGCTTTGATGCATCGGATTTAAGCTTCTGGTGCACGGGGTGATGCTACATGGTTCCACAGAGGACCTTGCAGGTAAGTAGACTTGGAGACTATAGTTCTGAATTGCGACGAAATTTCTGTGTTATATTCTCTTTAGAAATCTTCGAGAGTTACAGTAAACTTACTTTGGTGTTTCGGAATCTAGATACAGGTCGACCAGGTGATGCTCCATGGTTCCACTGCTGACCATGCAGAAAAGTAGGCTTGGTGGCTAAAGTTCTAAATTGCAACGAAATTTCCGGGTAACATTCTTACTAGGAAGCTTCGACGGGTTACGGTAAACTTGCTTTGGTGCATCGGATTTAACTTACTGATAAACCAGGTGATGCTCCATGGTTCCACTGCTGATCTTGCAGATAAGTAGGCTTGGAGACCAAAGTTCTGAATTGAAACGAAATTTCTGGGTTAAATTCTCAATAGGAAGCTTCGAAGGTGATGCTCCATCGTTCCACTGCTGACATTGTAGATAGGTAGGCTAAGACACAAAAGTTCTGAATAGCTACGAAATTTCTGTGTTATATTCTCACCAGGAATTTTCGAGAGTTACAGTAAACTAGCTTTGGTGCATCCGATTTATGCTACTGGTCCACCAGGTGATGCTCCGTTGTTCCACTGCTGACCTTGCAGATATGTAGGCTTGGAGATTAAAGTTCTGAAATGCGACGAAATATCTGGGTTTTATACTCACCAGGAAGCTTCGAGAGTTACAGTAAACTTACTATGGTGTATCGGATTCTACATAGAGGACGACCAGGTGATGCTCCATGGTTCCACTGCTGACCTTGCAGATAAGTAGGCTTGGCGGCTAAAGTTCTAAATTGCGACGAAATTTCTTGTGTACATTCTTATTAGGAGGCTTCGACGGGTTACAGTAAACTTGCTTTGGTGCCTCAGATTCAAGGTACTGGTCCACAAGATGATGCTCCATGGTTTCACTGCTGACCTTACAGATAAGTAAGCTTCGAAACTAATGTTCTGTATTACGACGAAATTTCTAGTTTATATTCTCATTAGGAATCTTCGAGAGTTACAGTAAACTTACTTTGGTGTATCGGATTCTAGATACAGGTCGGCCAGGTGATGCTCCATGGTTCCACTGCTGACCTTGCAGATAAGTAGGCTTGGAGGCTAAGGTTCTACACAGCGACGAAATTTCTGGGTTACATTCTTACTAGGAAGCTTCGACGGGTTACAGTAAACTTGCTTTGGTGCATCGGATTTAACTTACTGGTCCACCAGATGATGCTCCATGGTTCCACTGCTGATCTTGCAGACAAGTCGGCTTGGAGACCAAAGTTCTGAATTGAAACGAAATTTGTGGGTTAATTTCTCAATAGAAAGCTTCGAAGGTTACAGTAAACTTGCTTTGGTGCTTCGGATTCAAGCTACTGGTCCACCAGATGATGCTCCATGGTTCCACTGCTGACCTAGCAGATAAGTAGGCTTGGAGACTATAGTTCTGAATTGCGACGAATTTTCTGGGTTACATTCTCACTAGGAAGATTTGAGAGTTACAGTAAACTTGCTTTGGTACATCGGTTTTGAGCTACTGGTCCAGCAGGTGATATTCCATGGTTCCACTGCTGACCTTGTAGATAAGTAGGCTTGGAGACTAAAGTTCTGAATTGCGACGAAATTTCTGAGTTATATTCTCACCAGGAAGCTTCGAGTTTTACAGTAAAATAACTTTGGTGTATCAATTTCTAGCTACTGGTGAATCAGGTGATGCTCCATTGTTCCACTGCTCCCGTTGCAGATAAGTAGGCTTGGAAACTATAGTGTGAATTGCGACGAAATATCTGGGATAAATTCTCACTAGGAAGATTTGAGGTTTCATTAAACTTGCTTTGGAACATCGCATTCAAGCTACACGTCCACCAGGTGGTGCTTTATTGTACCACTGCTTACCTTGCGGATAAGTAGGCTGGGAAACTATAGTTCTTCATTGCGACCTAATTTCTGGGTTACATTCTTACTAGGAAGCTTCGAGAGTTACAGTAAACTTGCTTTGGTGCATCGGATTTAAGCTACTGGTCCACCAGGTGATGATCCATGGTTCCACTGTTGACCTTGCAAATATGTAGGATTGGTTACTAAACTTCTGAATTGAGACACAATTTCTGGGTTACATTCTCAATAGGAAGTTTCGAGAGTTACAGTAACCTCTCTTTGGTGCATCGGATTCAAGCTACTGCTCCACCAGGTGATGCTCCATCGTTCCACTGATGACCTTGCAGATAAGGATGCTAAGAGACTAAAGTTCGGAATTACGTCGAAATTTGTGTGTTATATTCTCACCAGGAAGCTTCGGGAGTTACAGTAAACTTGCTTTGCTGCATCGGATTCAAGCTACTGGTCAACCATGTGATGCTCCATGGTTCCACTGCTGACCTTGCAGATATGTAGACTTGGACACTAAAGTTTTGAATTCCGACGAAATTTCTGTGTTATATTCTCACCAGGAAGCTTTGACAGTTACAGTAAACTTACTTTGGTATATCGGATTCAAGCTACTGGTCAACCAGGTGATGCTCCATGATTCCACTGCTGATATTCCAGATAAGTAGGCTTGGAGACTAAAGTTCTGAATTGGAACAAAATTTCTGGGTTATATTATCGTTAGGAAGCTTCGAGAGTTACAGTAAACTTGCTTTGGTGCCACGGATTGAAGCTACTGATCCACCAGATGATGCTCCATGGTTCCACTGCTGACCTTACAGATAAGAAGGCTTCGAGACTAATGTTGTGAATTGCGCCGAAATTTCTGTGTTATATTCTCATTAGGAAGCTTCGAGATTTACAGTAAACTTACTTTGGTGTATCGGATTATACATACAGGTCGACCAGGTGATGCTCCATGGTTCCACTACTGACCTTGCAGATAAGTAGGCTTCTAGACTAAAGCTTTAAACTGCGACGAAATTTCTGGGTTACATTCTTACTAGGAAGCTTCGAGTTGTTATAGTAAACTTGCTTTCCTGCCTCGGATTCAAGTTACTGATCCACCAGATGATGCTCCATGGTTCCACTGCTGATCTTGCAGATAAGTAGGCTTGGAGACCGAAGTTCTGAATTGAAACGAAATTTCTGGATTATATTCGTAATAGGAAGCTTCGAAGGTTACGGTAAACTAGCTTTGGTGCTTCGGATTCAAGCTACTGGTCCACCAGATGATGCTCCATGGTTCCACTGCTGACCTTGCAAATAAGTTGGCTTGAAGACTAAGGTTCTGATTTGCGACGAAATTTCTGGATTAAATTCTCACTAGGAAGATTCGAGAGTTACAGTGAACTTGCTTTGGTGCATCGCATTCAAGCTACAGGTCCACCAGTTGGTGCTGCATTGTTCCACTGCTGACCTTGCGAATAAGTAGGCTGTGAGACTAAAGTTCTCAATTGCGACCAAATTTCTGGGTTACATTCTTACTAGCAAGCTTCGAGAGTTACTTTAAACTTGCTTTGGTGCATCGGATTCAAGCTACTGGTCCACCAGGTGATACTCTATGGTTCCACTGATGACCTTGTAGATAAGTATGCTAAGAGACTAAAGTTCGGAATTCCGACGAAATTTCTGGGTTATATTCTCACTAGGAAGCTTCGAGAGTTACAGTAAACTTGCTTTGGTGCATAGGATTTAAGCTACTGGTAAACCAGGTGATATTCCATTTTTCCACTGCTGACGCTGCGGATAAGTAGGCTTGGATACTAAACTTCTGAATAGCTACGAATTTCTGGGTTATAATCTTATTAGGTTGGTCTACCTCTGTCCCTTATGCAAGGAGTTGTTCGGTTTGGCACTGATTGACAGAATTGTTGGATGTACTCCTGAGGGATATTGTGCCAAATTCTGCCCTAGTAGCACGTCAGATTGTGAAAATCCCCAGCTAGTTGGAGGTTCCTGCCCATAATGCTCCGAAGTTCTGAATTGCGACGATATTTCTGGATTAAATTCTCACTAGGAAGCTTCGAAGGTTACAGTAAACTTGCTTTGGCGCTTTGGACTCAAACTACTTGTCCAGCAGATTATGCTCCATGGTTCCACTGCTGCTCTTGCAGATAAGTAGGCTTTGAGGTTAAAGTTCTGAATTGTGACGAAATTTCTGGGTTACATTCTCACTAGGAAGCTTCGAGAGTTACAGTAAACTTGCTTTGGTGCATCGGATTTAAGCTACAGGTCCACCAGCTGATGCTCCATTGTCCCACTGCTCACGTTGCAGGTAAGTAGGCTTGGAGACCAAAGTTCGAAATTGCGACGAAATTTCTCTGTTATATTCCCACCAGGAAACTTCGAGAGTTACAGTAAACTTGTGTCGGTGGTTCGGATTTAGGCTACAGGTCCACCAGGTGATGCTCCATGGTTCCACTTCTGACTTTGAAGATAAGTAGGATTGGAGACTAAAGATCTGAGTTGCTACGAAATTTCTGTGTTATATTCTCATTAGGAAACTTCGAGAGTTACTGTAATCTTACTTTGGTGTATCGGATTCAAGATTCTGGTCAACCAGGTTATGCTCCATGGTTCCACTGCTGACCTTGCAGATATGTCGTCTTGGAGACTAAAGTTCTTAATTGCGACGAGAATTCTTGGTTACATTCTCACTAGGAAGCTTCGAGGGTTACAGTAAACTTGCTTTGGTGCATCGGGTTCCAGTTTTTGGTAGTCCAGGTGATGCCTCATGGTTCGACTGCTGACCTAACGGATAAGAAGGATTGGAGACTAAAGTTCTGATTTGCGACGAAATTACTGTGTTACATTCACAATAGGAAGCATCGAGGGTTACAGTAAACTTGTTTTGGTGCTTCGGGTTTAAGCTACTGGTCCACCAGTTGATGCTCCATGGTTGCGCTGCTAACCTTGCAGATAAGGAGGATTGGAGACTAAAGTTCTGTATTGCGACGTACCTTCTGGGTTAAATTCTCACTAGGAAGCGTCGAGAGTTACAGTAAACTTGCTTTGTTGCATTGGATTTAAGCTACTGGTCCACCAGGTGATGCTCTATGGTACCACTGCTGACCTCGGAGATAAGTAGGCTTGGATACTAAAGTTCGGAATTGCGGAGCAATTTCAGGGTTACATTCTCAATAGGAAGCTTCGAGAGTTACAGTAAACTTGCTTTGTTGCATCTTATTCATGCTACTGTTCCACCAGGTGATGCCCCATGGCTTCACTGCTGACGTTCAGATAAGTAGGCTTGGAGACTTAAGTTCTGAATTGCCACGAAATTTCTGTATTAACTTCTCATTAGCAAGAATCGAGAGTTACAGTAAAATTGCTTTGGTTCATCGCATACAAGCTACAGGTCCATCAGGTGGTGTTCCATTGTTCCACTACTGACCTTGCGGATAAGTAGGCTAGGAACTAAAGTTAAAATGTGCGACGAAATTTCTATTTTACATTCCTACTAGGAAGCTTCAAGGGTTACAGTAAACTTGCTTTGGTGCTTTGCATTCAAGCTACTGGTCCACCAGATGACCCTCCATGGATACAATGCTGAAATTGCAGATAAGAAGGATTGGAGACTAAAGCTCTGTATTGCGACGTACCTCCAGGGTTACATTCTCACTAAGAAGCCTCGAGAGTTACAGTAAACTTGCTTTGGTGCATTGGATTTAAGCTACTGGTCCTTCAGGTGATGCTCATTGGTGCCACTGCTGACCTCGCAGATAAATAGGCTTGGAGACTAAAGTTCAGAATTGCGACGCAATTTCTGGGTTACCTTCTCAATAGGAAGCTTCGAGACTTACAGTAAACTTGTTTTGATGCATCGGACTTTTTCTACAGGTCCACCAGGAATGCTCCATGGATCCACTGCTGACCTTGTAGATAAGTCGGCTTGGAGGCTGAAATTCGGAATTGCGACGAAATTTCTGTGTTATAATCTCAACAGGTACAATCGAGAGTTACAGTAAACATGCTTTTGTGCATCGGATTTTGCCTTCAGGTAAAACTGGTGATGCTCCATGGGAAACTGCTGACCTTGCAGATAAGTAGGCTTTGGACTAAAGTTCTGATTTGCGACGAAATTTCTGGATTAAGTACTCACTAGGAGGATTCGAGAGTTACAGTAAACTTGCTTTGGTGCATCGCATTCAAGCTACAGGTCCACCTGGTGATACTCTATGGTTCTACTGCTGACCTTGCGGATAAGTAGGCTTGGAGACTAAGGTTCTGAATTGCGACGAAATTTCTGGGTTACATTCTCACTAGGACGCATTGAGGGTTACAGTAAACTTGCTTTGGTGCTTCGGATTCATGCTACTCGTCAACCAGATGATGCTCCATTGTTCCACTGCTGACCTTGCAGATAAGTAGTTTGGAGGTTAATGTTCTGAATTGTGGCGAAGTTTCTGTGTTACATTCTCACTAGGAAGCTTCGAGAGTTACAGTAAACTTGCTTTGGTGCATAGGATTTAAGCTACTGGCCCTCCATTTCACGCTCCATGGTTCCACTGCTGACCTTGCTGATAAGTAGGCTTCTGGACAAAATTTCTCCATTGCGACGAAACGGCTGGGTTACTTTCTCACTAGGAAAGTTCGAGAGTTACAGTAAACTTTCTTTGGTGCATCGGATTTTAGCTACTGATCCACCAAGTTATGCTCCATGGTTCCACTGCTGACCTTGCAGATAAGTAGGTATGGAGACTAAGGTTCTGAATTGCGACGAAATTTCTCGGTTATGTTCTTACTAGGAACCTACGAGAGTTACAGTAAACTTGCTTTGTCGCATCGGAATCAAGCTACTACTCCACCAGGTGATGCTCCATGGTTCCACAACTGACCTTGCAGATAAGTAGGCTTAATGACTAAAGTTCTGAAATGCGAAGAAATTTCTGGACTAAATTCCCACTAGGTAGATTCCAGAGTTACAGTATACTTGCTTTGGTGCATTGCATTTAAGCTACAGGTCCACCAGGTGATGCTCCATGTTTCCACTGCTAAATTTGCGGATATGTAGGCTTGGAGAATAAAGTTCTGAATTGTGACGAAATTTCTGGGTTACATTCTCACTAGGAAGCATTGAGGGTTACAGTAATGTTGGTTTGATGCTTCGGATTCCAAGGTACTGGTCAAACAGTTGATGCTCCATAGTTCCACTACTGACCTTACAGATAAGTAGGCTTGGAGGTTAAAGTTCTGAATTGCGGCAAAATTTGAGTGTTACATTCTCACTAGGAAGCTTCGAGAGTTACAGTAAACTTGCTTTGGTGCCACGGATTGAAGCTACTGATCCACCAGATGGTGCTCCATGGTTCCACTGCTGACCTTACAGATAAGAAGGCTTCGCGACTAATGTTGTGAATTGCGCCGAAATTTCTGTGTTATATTCTCATTAGGAAGCTTCGAGATTTACAGTAAACTTACTTTGGTGTATCGGATTGAAGCTACTGGTCCACCAGATGATGCTCCATGGTTCCACTGCTGACCTTGCAGATAAGTTGGCTTGAAGACTAAGGTTCTGATTTGCGACGAAATTTCTGGATTAAATTCTCACTAGGCAGATTCGAGAGTTACAGTGAACTTGCTTTGGTGCATCGAATTTTGACTACATGCCCACCAGGTTCTGCCCCATGGTTCAACTGCTGACCTTGCTCACTAGCAAGAATCGAGAGTTACAGTAAAATTTGTTTGGTTCATCGCATACAAGCTACAGGTCCACCAATTGGTGTTCCATTGTTTCACTGCTGACCTTGCTGATAAGTAGGCTAGGAACTAAAGTTAAAATGTGCGACGAAATTTCTTTTTTACATTCCTACTAGGAAGCTTCAAGGGTTACAGTAAACTTGCTTTGGTGCTTTGCATTCAAGCTACTGGTCCACCAGATGATACTCCATGGATACAATGCTGACCTTGCAGATAAGAAGGTTTGAAGACTAAAGTTCTGTATTGCGACGTACCTTCTGGGTTACATTCTCACTAGGAAGCCTCGAGAGTTACAGTAAACTTGCTTTGGTGCATTGGATTTAAGCTACGGGTCCTTCAGGTGATGCTCATTTGTGCCACTGCTGACCTCGCAGATAAGTAGGCTTGGAGACTAAAGTTCAGAATTGCGACGCAATTTCTGGGTTACCTTCTCAATAGGAAGCTTCGAGAGTTACAGTAAACTTGCTTTGGTGCATAGGATTTAAGCTACTGGCCCTCAATTTCACGCTCCATGGTTCCACTGCTGACCTTGCTGATAAGTAGGCTTCTGGACTAAATTTCTCCATTGCGACGAAACGTCTGGGTTACTTTCTCACTAGGAATGTTCGAGAGTTACAGTAAACTTTCTTTGGTGCATCGGATTTAAGCTACTGATCCACCAAGTTATGCTCCATGGTTCCACTGCTGACCTTGCAGATAAGTAGGTATGGAGACTAAGGTTCTGAATTGCGACGAAATTTCTCGGTTATGTTCATACTAGGAACCTACGAGAGTTACAGTAAACTTGCTTTGTCGCATCGGAATCAAGCTACTACTCCACCAGGTGATGCTCCATGGTTCCACTACTGAACTTGCACATAAGCTTAAGGACTAAAGTTCTGAAATGCGAAGAAATTTCTGGATTAAATTCCCACTAGGTAGATTCCAGAGTTACAGTATATTTGCTTTGGTGCATCGCATTTAAGCTACAGGTTCACCAGGTGATGCTCCATGGTTCCACTGCTAAATTTGCGGATATGTAGGCTTGGAGACTAAAGTTCTGAATTGTTACGAAATTTCTGGGTTACATTCTCACTAGGAAGCATTGAGGGTTACAGTAATGTTGGTTTGATCTTTCGGATTCAAGCTACTGCTCAAACAGTTGATGCTCCATAGTTCCACTGCTGACCTTGCAGATAAGTAGGCTTGGAGGTTAAAGTTCTGAATTGCGACGAAATTTCTGTGTTATATTCTCACGAGGAAGCTTCGAGAGTTACAGTAAACTTGCTTTTGTGCATCGAATTTGGGCTACTTGCCCACCAGGTGATGCCCCATGGTTCCACGGCTGACCTTGCAGCTAAGTGGGCTTGGATACTAATGTTCCGAATTGCGACGAATTTTCTGGGTTACATTCTCACTAGGAAGCTTCGAGAGTTACAGTAAACTGGCTTTGGTGCATCGGACTCTTGCTATTGGTGCTCCAGGTGATGCTCCATGGCTCCACAGCTGACCTTGCAGATAAGTAGGCTTGGAGACCAAAGTTTGGAATTGCGACCGAATTTCTGTGTTATATTCTCACCTGGAACCTTCGAGAGTTACAGTAAACATTCGTTTGAGCATCGGATTTTGGCTACAGGTACAAGAGGTGATGCTCCATGGTGCCACTGCTGACCTTGCAGTTAAGTAGTTTGGAGGCTAAATTTGTGAATTGCGACGAAACGTCTAAGTTACATTCTCACTAGGAATCTTCGAGACTTACAGTAAACTTGCTTTGGTGCATCGGATTGAAGGTACTGGTCCCTCAGGTGATGCACGGTGGTTCCACTGCTGACGATGCGGATAAGTAGGCTTGGATACTAAAGTTCTGAGTTGCGACGAGATTTCTGGGATACGTTCTCACCAGGAAGCTTCGAGAGTTACAGTACATTTGCTTTTGTGCATCGGATTCAAGCTACTGCTCAACCAGATATTGCTCCATAGTTCCACTTCTGACCTTTAGATAAGTAAGATTGGAGGTTAAAGTTCTGAAATGCGACGAAATTTCTGTGTTACATTCTCACTAGGAAGCTCCGAGAGTTACAGTAAGCTTCCTTTGGTACATCGGATTTAAGCTACTGGTCCACCAGGTGATGCTCAATGGTTCCACAGCTGACCTTGCAGATAAGTAGGCTTGGAGACTAATGTTCTGATTTTGGACGAATTTTCTGGATTACATTCTCACCAGGAAGCTACGAGAGTTAGAGTAAACTTGATTTTGTGCGTCGGATTCAAGCTACTGGTCCACCAGGTGATGCTCCATGGTTCCACTGCTGACTTTGCAGATAAGTAGGCTTGGATACTAAAATTAAGATCTGCGATGAATTTTCTGGGTTACATTCTCACCAGGAAGCTTCGAGAGTTACAGTAAACTTGCTTTTGTGCTTCGGAATCAAGCTACTGGTCAACCAGATGATGCTCCACAGTTCCACTGCTGACCTTGCAGATAAGTAGACTTGGAGGTTAAAGTTCTGAATTGCGACGAAATTTCTGTGTTACATTCTCACTAGAAGGTTCGAGAGATACACTAAATTTGCTTTGGTGCATCGGATTAAACCTACTGGTCCACCAGGTGACGCTCCATGGTTCCACTGCTGACTTTGCAGATAAGTAGGCTTGGATACTAAAATTATGATCTGCGATGAATTTTCTGGGTTTCATTCTCACCAGGAAGCTTCGAGAGTTACAGTAAACTTGCTTTGGTGTATCGGATTCAAGCTACTGGTCAACCAGATGACGCTCCATAGTTCCATTGCTGATCTTGCAGATTAGTAGGATTGGAGGTTAAAGTTCTCAATTGCGACAAAGCTTCTGTGTTACATTCTCACTAGGAAGCTTCGAGAGTTACAGTAAACTGGCTTTGGTGCATCGGACTCTTGCTACTGGTCCACCAGGTGATGCTCCATGGTTCCACAGCTGACCTTGCATATAAGTATTCTTGGAGACCAAAGTTTGGAATTGTGACGAAATTTCTGCGTTACATTCTCACTAGGAAGCTTCGACGTTTACAATAAACTAGCTTTGGTGCCTCGAATTCAAGCTACTGGCCAACCAGATGATGCTCCATAGTTCCACTGCTGACCTTGCAGATAAGTAGTCTTGGACGTTAATGTTCAGAATTGCGACCAAATTTAAGTGTTACATTCTCACTAGGAAGCTTCGAGAGTTACAGTAAACTTGCTTTGGTGCATCGGATTTAAGCTATTGGTCCATCAGGTGGCGCTCCATGGTTCCATTTCTGACCTTGCAGATACTTAGGCTTGGATACTAAAGTTCTGAATTGTGACGAAATTTCTGGGTTACATTCTCACTAGGAAGCTTTCAGAGTTACAGTGAACTAGCTTTGGTGCATTGGATTCAAGCTACTGGTCCACCAGGTGATGCCCCATGGTTCCACTGCTGACCTTGCAGATAAGTAGGCTTGGAGACGAAAGTTTGGAATTGTGACGAAATTTCTGTGTTATACTCTCACCAGGAAGCTTCGAGAGTTATAGTAAACTTGGTTTTGTGCATCGGATTTTGGCTACAGGTCCAACAGTTGATGCTCCATTATTCCATTGCTGACCTTGCAGATAAGTAGTCTTTGGGACTAAAGTTCTGAATTGCGACTAAATTTCTGGATAAATACTCACTAGGAGCATTCGAGAGTTACAGTAAACTTGCTTGGGTGCATCGCATTCAAGCTACTGGTCCACCAGGTGATACTCCATGGTTCTACTGCTGACCTTGCGGATAAGTAGGATTGGAGGTTAAATTTCTGAAATGCGACGAAATTTCTGTGTTACATTCTCACTAGGAAGCTCCGAGAGATACAGTAAACTGTCTTTGGTACATCGGATTTAAGCTACTGGTCCACAAGGTGATGATCTATGATTCCACTGCTGACCTTGCAGATAAGTAGGCTTGGATACTAAAGTTCTGAATTGCGACGAAATTTCTGGTTTACATACTCACTAGGAAGCTTTGAGAGTTACAGTGAACTAGCTTTGGTGCATTGGATTCAAGCTACTGGTCCACCAGGTGATGCTCCATGGTTCCACTGCTGACCTTGCAGATAAGTAGGTTTGGAGACCAATGTTTGGAATTGTGACGAAATTTCTGTGTTATTTTCTCACCAGGAAGCTTTGAGAGTTACAGTAAACTTGCTTTTGTGCATCGGATTTTGGCTACAGGTTATAACATTTCAGCTCCTCAACACCAAATTAAAACGTTGCATTAGGAGGTGTCTGCTTCGTGCAAAACGTCTTGAGTTCATATTGACGACAACAAGTAATTCTTCATTACAGACGTTTATTTACAAACAGAACTGACAGACTTCACAGACTCAACAACTGACTCTCAGAGCTAACCGCACTGTATATCCAAACTGGCAACTAACAACCCCCAGGTGTATTAATATCTTTCCAAACAATGAGAGTCTTTGACAATGTTTTGTTTACAATACGATAGGAATTCACGATTTAAAGCTAAATTAGACATTACAGAATTTTAGTACAGATTAAAGTAAGTAAAAGGATCAGTACATATAAATTCTTACAAGCATAATTTCCAAATAGATTTTATAACATTTTTCTTCCAGCTTCTGGATAACCTTCACCAGATTTGTACCGATGTTTCCAGAAATATCTTGACATTTGATTCTGGATATTTCTTGAGTGATTTAGAACAACCACTTATATGTAAACTGATTTAAATCGTGTTTCAAAACGTAAATAAATCTTTTTACCAATGTTTCTTGATACAAATCGTCCTTCGAAATTATGTTATGAAACAGTTTTCACAAGTTTTCGTATTTTTACGATCATAATATAGAATTTCTCCATAGAAAGTTCCAGAAGTGTGCATTAAATGTTTATTACAGAATTTCTCTTTAGCTGGTGAGTTTTTAAAAGTATCTTGTCCATATTATACGGAATAATTTAGCTCAAAACTGATAATTTATACAATTAATCAGAGCTATTGCAAACAGTGAGTCTTTCTTTTACAAAATGAAATATAATTACAAAATTGAATGAAAATAGGTTACTAACACTAATATATATTTACATTAATTCTATTTTTGTTCTTTCTGTGCAAAATGTCCTAATATTGACACAGTACAATATTTAAACATCACCAAAGTTTCCCTTTACATTTTGCATATCTGTATCGACATCCCCTAAAAGCCTACAGTATCGAATACTTTAATATGTCCCAATATGTCCTGTAATGTTACACAACCCCCCTATCAGCACTTCCACGTGAAATACGGAAGGGTTGATGTCCTTACATTACAAAACAGAAAAGTTTTACACATATCTTTGGTGTCTTCTTTCTTGAAGACCGGTGATCTTCTTTCTCGAAGGTCGGTGATCTTCTTCCTTAAAGGTCGGTATACCTCAATGCCACACACTGTATTTCAGTCTCATCTTCACAGTCCGTATGGTTTCCATATACACTGCAGGCTATCACAGGCTGCAATAGCACAGTTCGCTATGAATATACAGCATACAGTGGTCAAACCCAGTTAAACATTAGCAAAAGCATTTAATAGTCGGTGGACTGGTTTTGAAGGACAAAGAAATTTGAATTCTCTGAAGTCTAATTACTCAAGAAAATTTACTCTAAATAATTTCTTAAAGCTAAGAGAAGATAGACTGACAGATGGAGAAAATTGATTATACAGGATCACAGAATAAGTGTAAGATGCAATGCCAGAATACGAAAATGAAATATGACAATTGCATAGCTAGGGACCTAGTGCTCGCCAAACACTTAGCACACAAAGAATGTATGCTCCCCTGAGGAATCAGATAAATACAACATAACAAAGTATACAAAAATATCCTGGTAAGATTACATATAAAAGTCTATAAACATCTATTATCTAAAATACTTTTTTACATTTTTTTATACAATTTCAGTTCGGTCACGTTTCGTAGGCCAAACAGTCTGCCAGAATTTGGGTAGAGCAGACGATAAGCATTCGGATGAGGATTGTCCTGAATCTTGAAAGGTCCTATGTATATGTCAAAAAATTTCTTTAATTCACCACTGATCGCTTTAGACTTCTCTTGTGTTTTAACAAGGACCAAGTCTTCAATTTTAAATTGAGTAGGCTTCAATCTTTTGTCATGTCTACATTTCCTCTTATCACCTTGAGATTTCATGGTCTTTTTCACTATTTCCTCTCCCTCCTGAGTACTTAATGGTTTGCAGACTGGAAAATCAATGAAATCACTAATTGGATGTGGTGGTTTGCTATTATACTGTATTTCATAAGGCGAAAACCCTGTTGAGGAATGCTGTAGGCTGTTCACAACGTCTTCGAATTTCTCAACATAGTCAATCCAACTAGCATGATCAGTATTGCAGTAGGTTCTAAAGAATCGCCCAATTTCCCTCATGTATCTCTCCGAAGGGTTTCCTGACGGATGATAAGCTGAAATAAGAATGTGACTTATATTTTCATCTTCAACAAAAGCTTTCGATACTCCAGAAGTAAATTGAGTCCCATTGTCTGATAAGATATTCTGAGGTTTTCCAACCCTGCCAAAATAGTCTCCTCTGATTTTTGAAATAATGCTCTTACTGTTTGCCTTGCGAAGAGGGTATAACTTAATGAATTTTGAAAAAACATCAACCATAACAAAAATGTGGCAATAGCCTCCTCTGGTCTTCGGTAGTGGTCCATATAAGTCGACAGCGACTAACTCGTGTTGTTCTTTTGGTAAGATGCTTTGCATCAATCCTCGACAAGTTTGGTTGGATACTTTTGCTCTTTGGCACCTGTCACAACCTGTCAAAATTTTTCTAACCCTCCTGGCTATGTTGTTAAAGTGCACATTTTCTTGGATTTTCTGGATACACTTTTGAATCCCACAATGACCAAAACTTTCATGAATGTCTTGATGAGTACATTGATGTACTGTTCAGGCCAACATAATTTCCATACGTCGCTATCTACACTGTTTCTCTTGAATAGAATCCCCTTGTAGATTTTGTAATAATCTCCCACTTTTTCATGTCCCTTTTTCCCTAAATAACTTTTGACCAGTTTACAGTTCTCATCGTGGTTCTCATTCCGTCGGATGTCCTTACAAATGTCTCTGATTTCTTGTTCATTGTCCACCCCTCTTAAATACATAATTTTGAATTCTTTTTAACATTCCCCACTGTCATCTTCAAAGTCACCCCCCACAGGTAGTCTAGATAAAGCATCAGCAACTACATTATCAGGTCCTCTAAGATATTTTATTGAGTAATTAAATTGTTGTAACAAGAGTGCCCACCAGGTAACCCTACCATGATGCAACCTACATTCTTGAATACAAATTAATGCCTTATGGTCTGTGTAGACAACTACCTGGTTTCCCAATAAATAATTTCTGAATTTAGAAAATGCCCAGTAAATGGCCAAAAGCTCTTTCTCAGTAAGAGTGTATTGCCTCTCATGTTTTTTCAAGGTTCGACTAGCAAAAGCAATAGACCTGTGTTCTATTTTCCCATTTATATTTACTTCTTGGAAAAGGTGAGCACCTAGGCCATAATCACTACTATCTGCCATAATGCAAAAAGGTAAACTTAAATCAGGACGGTACAAAATTTGACTGTTACATAACTGTGTTTTTATTTCTTCAAAAGCAGCTTCACATTCCTGATCCCAAACCCACATTGCGTTTTTCTTCAGCAATGTGTTAAGACTTGGAGCTTTTAGAGCTTGGGTACGAATGAACTTTCTGTAGTAACTGCACATCCCGAAAAATGACTTTAGTTGTTTCTTGGTTTTTGGAATTGGGAATTTTGAAATTGCCTCGAGTTTTTCAGGATCTGGCAAAATACCTTCCTCAGAAATACTGTGCCACAGAAACTTCAATTTTTTCATACCAAACTTACATTTAGATAATTTAAGTGACATTCCCCCTTTCCTATTGCAAACCTCCCTCAAAGTATTAACATGTTCTTCCCAAGTTTCTCCAGTGATCAAAATGTCATCTACATACACAGTTAATTTTGATAAAAGATCTTTTCCCAAAACAAAGTCAAGTGCTCTAATGAAATCGGCTACTGAGACATTCAGCCCAAATGGTACCACACAATACTGGTAACATCTTCCCCTTACAAAAAGGCAATATACTTTCTGGAATAATTTTCTAATTCTACTTGGTGAAATCCTGATGTGAGATATAAATTGGTCATGTATTTCATTCTTTCAAATTTATGAAGTAATTCGTCTATATTCTCGTGATGATCGGTCTCTCTTTCCAGATATTTAGGGTCTTGAATGTAGCACAAGCCTGACACTGCCATCACGTTTTGCAACCACTACAAAAGGATTATTGTATTGGCTCTTACTTCTCTCAATGATGCCCCACTCTTCCATCTTTTGAAGTTCCTTTTCTACATCTTTTCTCTTTGCAATGGGTACACTATAAGGTTTTATAAAGAATGGCTCATGTGGTTTTAATCTGAGTTTACATTGATAATTCTTTACTCTGCCAGGTCTATCATCAAAAGCATCACAGTAATTCCACAATAATCTTTCTAAGTCTACCTTCTGTTCTTGGTTCAAATTATCTGATTCCCGTAATTTTTCTTGAACTATATCCCCATATTCTCCATCATCATAATCCATAGTAATTTCCTCTACACAGTAACCACTGTCTTTAGAAAATGTAACGTCCCTAATTTCATTTCCCTTATCAGCACAGTTTTGAACCGACATGTCAGTACTGGAACATACTCTCGTCTTAGGATCAATAAAGGTAAACAAACTCTTTTCCCAATCAAATGCTGCATTAGCTTTTAATATCCAGTCCATACCCAACAGTACATTCTCATTTAGGTCACTTATTACAAGACATCCTTGAGTAAACTGTACATCATTTATACTGAAGACAACAACACCTGTCTATTAACAATTTTGCTCAGTTTGCCGGTAATGCCTCTAATTTTTATTCCAACAACTGGTAATTCAACAAAGTCAGGATCATGCTTAACTATATCTCTTAATTTGCTTGAAATGGCACTAATTGGACTCCCTGTGTCAATCGAACAATACCCTACCCAACCTACAGCTTTAATTTTTATGTATGGACTACCAATAATGGTGTTTTCCCTTTCTTCCTGTTCTTCATACAAAAGATCTTCTGCTATCTCATCATACCTCTGTTCCATATTTAGGTTTTACTTTATTAGGCAATACTTTCTTCAAACTTCTAGGTCTACTGGAATTTACTGGAATGTCTGGATTACTATTTACCTCACACACATCCTGACTAGTACCCCGTTTGATGATTTCATTAGGCTTAAAAGCAAAAGCTGGTTCACAAATTTCCCTTAATTTGATCTTAACATCATTGTCATTATTGTAATCTATAAATTTGTCCCAAACAGATTTCAAAATAATCTCAGATGCATCAGCACAATCAACCCCCCTGTCTCCTGATGTATTACTAAGCTGAACTGGCACAATCTGATTCTCATGTGGAAAGTAGTTAGAGTTCCTGGCACAACTATTCTCAACACTATTGCTTATAACATCCTCCTTAACTTCAACATAAACTATTCCATCCAATTCACCATCAAAATCTTCTAGTACATAATCACCATTAGCCTTAACATCAACATTATCATCATCATTGCCTGAGCTTACACTACAAACACTACTAGTATCACCAACATTACTCACAACACCATCTTCACCAACCACATCCACATGAATATCAGACTTTCCAGAAACTTCAGTACAAACATCATTATGACACCTTACATCTAAAACATCACCACACATAAGTTTGTACAATCCAAAATTATCAAAGTTATCCTTACCTTTCATTTCAGCATTAGGTGCTTCTTCTTGATTATATAAATTTGCAATTATATCATCTTCTAAGCCTACTTCATCAAAGGTAGCCTGGTTCCTATTACAGTTGTTTCTAGTATTTTCTCTGATGACATTCCTAAATTTCCTGTCAAATTTAATTTTTTCATTACCTGTATCTACAGATCGATCATAAGCATACTGTCTATACTGGTTAGGTCTCTGATTATAGTGCTGTCTGTTCCGGGTGAAATTAGACTGATTTTGAAAATTCCTTGCCCCAACTGACAGACTCCCTGTGGAGCATCAATTTGAGTTAGCTCATCAAATGGCAGCACTAATTTTTGTAACTGTTTCTCACAATAGGCTTTCATTGACCCATCAGATTCTCTGTAACTAGGACCATTCAAGAATTCACTTTTGATTCGAGCTTACTCAGTTTCAGACCAAAATTTGGTTAGAACACATTTTTCAAAATCTTCAAAGGACATTTCCACGGAACAATTCTGATTGGCCCACGAAAGCGCCCCACCATCAAGTAATTTCTTAACAAATTTAATCTTAACACTATCTGTCATTATGGACGTGAACTGCTCCTTGCAGAATTGCATGAAGTCTTTTGGGTGTATATTCTTGTCACCGAGATAAGTTTTAATGGGAAAATTTCCCCATACCCCATTACAACTATTACTAAAACCTTTTTGCAACATAGTTTCTTGTATTTCTACAAATTTTATGTCTACAGTTTTTTCGACATTACCTACTCTACTACAAATTTCTGTGACCTTTTTGTCATAATCAGATTTGAAAGATTCAATTTCGCTTTCAAAAAATCGTTTTGTCTGGTCAAATTCATTTCTCAATTGAGAATTTTCCTCATTTACAGAATCAACAACTTTTTTAAGTTTTGACTGGTTATTTGGAATTTCGTTATTTAATCAGTTTCAAGGACAGAAATTTTGCTCTAAACTGTGTCCACATGACAACTAAGTTCTTTTTGGTTTGACTCAAAAGTAATTCGCCATTCTTCGAAAACCTGATTAGTGTGAGCAATCTGTTCTGTATTTGAATTTATTTCTGATTTTAAATCACACACAGCCTTCGAAATCGACCTGTCCATCTGTTGTTGTGTCTGTTCAATTTGTTGACGTAATTCGGCACGAGAATCGTCCATCTTCGATTTTGTGTTATCCACCTTCGAGTTTAACTCTGAAAATATTTGTTTTAACATTTCCAACATTCCTACACTGTCAGAAGCACTTTCCCTAATAGGTGTACTCGCTACACCGCTCTCAATACTGAAATCTGCGTCTTTTTTCATTATTTTAGGAAGCAGGTACTTATCTTAGTGTACGTCGGCGGTCGTTGGTGTCCGTGTTTTGCGAAATTTCTTCAGTTCCAGGATGGTTTCGCTCGGTTGATTCACTCCTCTTCTTGTGACCCCAGAATCGACGTATTTACTTCTGAAGAATGACTGTTCCGTCGTATCTCTTCTTGTGCTCCCAAAACAGACGTATTTTCTTCTTGTGATCCCAGAAGAGACGTATTTTATTTTGAAGAATCACTGGGTGGTCGTCATATCCTCTGCTTCCTCCACCAAATTATAACATTTCAGCTCCTCAACACCAAATTAAAACGTTTCATTAGGAGGTGTCTGCTTCGTGCAAAAGGTCTTGAGTTCATATTGACGACAACAAGTAATTCTTCATTACGGACATTTATTTACAAACAGAACTGACAGACTTCACAGACTCAACAACTGACTCTCAGAGCTAACCACACTGTATATCCGAACTGGCAACTGACAACCCCCAGGTGTATTAATATCTTTCCAAACAATGAGAGTCTTTGACAATGTTTTGTTTACAGTACGATAGCAATTCACGACTTAAAACTAACTTAGACATTAGAGAATTTTAGTACAGATTAAAGTAAGTAAAATGATCAGTACATATAAATTCTTACAAGCATAATTTCCAAATAGATTTTATAACATTTTTCTACCAGCTTCTGGATAACCTTCACCAGATTTGTACCGATGTTTCCAGAAATATCTTGACATTTGATTCTGGATATTTCTTGAGTGATTTAGAACAACCACTTATATGTAAACTGATTTAAATCGTGTTTCAAAACGTAAATAAATCTTTTTACCAATGTTTCTTGATACAAATCGTCCTTCGAAATTATGTTATGAAACAGTTTTCACAAGTTTTCGTATTTTTACGATCATAATATAGAATTTCTCCATAGAAAGTTCCAGAAGTGTGCATTAAACGTTTATTACAGAATTTCTCTTTAGCTGGTGAGTTTTTAAAAGTATCTTGTCCATATTATACGGAATAATTTAGCTCAAAACTGATAATTTATACAATTAATCAGAGCTATTGCAAACAGTGAGTCTTTCTTTTACAAAATGAAATATAATTACAAAATTGAATGAAAATAGGTTACTAACACTAATATATATTTACATTAATTCTATTTTTGTTCTTTCTGTGCAAAATGTCCTAATATTGACACAGTACAATATTTAAACATCACCAAAGTTTCCCTTTACATTTTGCATATCTGTATCGACATCCCCTAAAAGCCTACAGTATCGAATACTTCAATATGTCCCAATATGTCCTGTAATGTTACACAACCCCCCTATCAGCACTTCCACGTGAAATACGGAAGGGTTGATGTCCTTACATTACAAAACAGAAAAGTTTTACACATATCTTTGGTGTCTTCTTTCTTGAAGACCGGTGATCTTCTTTCTTGAAGGTCGGTGATCTTCTTCCTTAAAGGTCGCTATACCTCAATGCCACACACTGTATTTCAGTCTCATCTTCACAGTCCGTATGGTTTCCATATACACTGCAGGCTATCACAGGCTGCAATAGCACAGTTCGCTATGAATATACAGCATACAGTGGTCAAACCCAGTTAAACATTAGCAAAAGCATTTAATAGTCGGTGGACTGGTTTTGAAGGACAAAGAAATTTGAATTCTCTGAAGTCTAATTACTCAAGAAAATTTACTCTAAATAATTTCTTAAAGCTAAGAGAAGATAGACTGACAGATGGAGAAAATTGATTATACAGGATCACAGAATAAGTGTAAGATGCAATGCCAGAATACGAAAATGAAATATGACAATTGCATAGCTAGGGACCTAGTGCTCGCCAAACACTTAGCACACAAAGAATGTATGCTCCCCTGAGGAATCAGATAAATACAACATAACAAAGTATACAAAAATATCCTGGTAAGATTACATATAAAAGTCTATAAACATCTATTATCTAAAATACTTTTTTACATTTTTTTATACAATTTCAGTTCGGTCACGTTTCGTAGGCCAAACAGTCTGCCAGAATTTGGGTAGAGCAGACGATAAGCATTCGGATGAGGATTGTCCTGAATCTTGAAAGGTCCTATGTATATGTCAAAAAATTTCTTTAATTCACCACTGATCGCTTTAGACTTCTCTTGTGTTTTAACAAGGACCAAGTCTTCAATTTTAAATTGAGTAGGCTTCAATCTTTTGTCATGTCTACATTTCCTCTTATCACCTTGAGATTTCATGGTCTTTTTCACTATTTCCTCTCCCTCCTGAGTACTTAATGGTTTGCAGACTGGAAAATCAATGAAATCACTAATTGGATGTGGTGGTTTGCTATTATACTGTATTTCATAAGGCGAAAACCCTGTTGAGGAATGCTGTAGGCTGTTCACAACGTCTTCGAATTTCTCAACATAGTCAATCCAACTAGCATGATCAGTATTGCAGTAGGTTCTAAAGAATCGCCCAATTTCCCTCATGTATCTCTCCGAAGGGTTTCCTGACGGATGATAAGCTGAAATAAGAATGTGACTTATATTTTCATCTTCAACAAAAGCTTTCGATACTCCAGAAGTAAATTGAGTCCCATTGTCTGATAAGATTTTCTGAGGTTTTCCAACCCTGCCAAAATAGTCTCCTCTGATTTTTGAAATAATGCTCTTACTGTTTGCCTTGCGAAGAGGGTATAACTTAATGAATTTTGAAAAAACATCAACCATAACAAAAATGTGGCAATAGCCTCCTCTGGTCTTCGGTAGTGGTCCATATAAGTCGACAGCGACTAACTCGTGTTGTTCTTTTGGTAAGATGCTTTGCATCAATCCTCGACAAGTTTGGTTGGATACTTTTGCTCTTTGGCACCTGTCACAACCTGTCAAAATTTTTCTAACCCTCCTGGCTATGTTGTTAAAGTGCACATTTTCTTGGATTTTCTGGATACACTTTTGAATCCCACAATGACCAAAACTTTCATGAATGTCTTGATGAGTACATTGATGTACTGTTCAGGCCAACATAATTTCCATACGTCGCTATCTACACTGTTTCTCTTGAATAGAATCCCCTTGTAGATTTTGTAATAATCTCCCACTTTTTCATGTCCCTTTTTCCCTAAATAACTTTTGACCAGTTTACAGTTCTCATCGTGGTTCTGATTCCGTCGGATGTCCTTACAAATGTCTCTGATTTCTTGTTCATTGTCCACCCCTCTTAAATACATAATTTTGAATTCTTTTTAACATTCCCCACTGTCATCTTCAAAGTCACCCCCCACAGGTAGTCTAGATAAAGCATCAGCAACTACATTATCAGGTCCTCTAAGATATTTTATTGAGTAATTAAATTGTTGTAACAAGAGTGCCCACCAGGTAACCCTACCATGATGCAACCTACATTCTTGAATACAAATTAATGCCTTATGGTCTGTGTAGACAACTACCTGGTTTCCCAATAAATAATTTCTGAATTTAGAAAATGCCCAGTAAATGGCCAAAAGCTCTTTCTCAGTAAGAGTGTATTGCCTCTCATGTTTTTTCAAGGTTCGACTAGCAAAAGCAATAGACCTGTGTTCTATTTTCCCATTTATATTTACTTCTTGGAAAAGGTGAGCACCTAGGCCATAATCACTACTATCTGCCATAATGCAAAAAGGTAAACTTAAATCAGGACGGTACAAAATTTGACTGTTACATAACTGTGTTTTTATTTCTTCAAAAGCAGCTTCACATTCCTGATCCCAAACCCACATTGCGTTTTTCTTCAGCAATGTGTTAAGACTTGGAGCTTTTAGAGCTTGGGTACGAATGAACTTTCTGTAGTAACTGCACATCCCGAAAAATGACTTTAGTTGTTTCTTGGTTTTTGGAATTGGGAATTTTGAAATTGCCTCGAGTTTTTCAGGATCTGGCAAAATACCTTCCTCAGAAATACTGTGCCACAGAAACTTCAATTTTTTCATACCAAACTTACATTTAGATAATTTAAGTGACATTCCCCCTTTCCTATTGCAAACCTCCCTCAAAGTATTAACATGTTCTTCCCAAGTTTCTCCAGTGATCAAAATGTCATCTACATACACAGTTAATTTTGATAAAAGATCTTTTCCCAAAACAAAGTCAAGTGCTCTAATGAAATCGGCTACTGAGACATTCAGCCCAAATGGTACCACACAATACTGGTAACATCTTCCCCTTACAAAAAGGCAATATACTTTCTGGAATAATTTTCTAATTCTACTTGGTGAAATCCTGATGTGAGATATAAATTGGTCATGTATTTCATTCTTTCAAATTTATGAAGTAATTCGTCTATATTCTCGTGATGATCGGTCTCTCTTTCCAGATATTTAGGGTCTTGAATGTAGCACAAGCCTGACACTGCCATCACGTTTTGCAACCACTACAAAAGGATTATTGTATTGGCTCTTACTTCTCTCAATGATGCCCCACTCTTCCATCTTTTGAAGTTCCTTTTCTACATCTTTTCTCTTTGCAATGGGTACACTATAAGGTTTTATAAAGAATGGCTCATGTGGTTTTAATCTGAGTTTACATTGATAATTCTTTACTCTGCCAGGTCTATCATCAAAAGCATCACAGTAATTCCACAATAATCTTTCTAAGTCTACCTTCTGTTCTTGGTTCAAATTATCTGATTCCCGTAATTTTTCTTGAACTATATCCCCATATTCTCCATCATCATAATCCATAGTAATTTCCTCTACACAGTAACCACTGTCTTTAGAAAATGTAACGTCCCTAATTTCATTTCCCTTATCAGCACAGTTTTGAACCGACATGTCAGTACTGGAACATACTCTCGTCTTAGGATCAATAAAGGTAAACAAACTCTTTTCCCAATCAAATGCTGCATTAGCTTTTAATATCCAGTCCATACCCAACAGTACATTCTCATTTAGGTCACTTATTACAAGACATCCTTGAGTAAACTGTACATCATTTATACTGAAGACAACAACACCTGTCTATTAACAATTTTGCTCAGTTTGCCGGTAATGCCTCTAATTTTTATTCCAACAACTGGTAATTCAACAAAGTCAGGATCATGCTTAACTATATCTCTTAATTTGCTTGAAATGGCACTAATTGGACTCCCTGTGTCAATCGAACAATACCCTACCCAACCTACAGCTTTAATTTTTATGTATGGACTACCAATAATGGTGTTTTCCCTTTCTTCCTGTTCTTCATACAAAAGATCTTCTGCTATCTCATCATACCTCTGTTCCATATTTAGGTTTTACTTTATTAGGCAATACTTTCTTCAAACTTCTAGGTCTACTGGAATTTACTGGAATGTCTGGATTACTATTTACCTCACACACATCCTGACTAGTACCCCGTTTGATGATTTCATTAGGCTTAAAAGCAAAAGCTGGTTCACAAATTTCCCTTAAATTGATCTTAACATCATTGTCATTATTGTAATCTATAAATTTGTCCCAAACAGATTTCAAAATAATCTCAGATGCATCAGCACAATCAACCCCCCTGTCTCCTGATGTATTACTAAGCTGAACTGGCACAATCTGATTCTCATGTGGAAAGTAGTTAGAGTTCCTGGCACAACTATTCTCAACACTATTGCTTATAACATCCTCCTTAACTTCAACATAAACTATTCCATCCAATTCACCATCAAAATCTTCTAGTACATAATCACCATTAGCCTTAACATCAACATTATCATCATCATTGCCTGAGCTTACACTACAAACACTACTAGTATCACCAACATTACTCACAACACCATCTTCACCAACCACATCCACATGAATATCAGACTTTCCAGAAACTTCAGTACAAACATCATTATGACACCTTACATCTAAAACATCACCACACATAAGTTTGTACAATCCAAAATTATCAAAGTTATCCTTACCTTTCATTTCAGCATTAGGTGCTTCTTCTTGATTATATAAATTTGCAATTATATCATCTTCTAAGCCTACTTCATCAAAGGTAGCCTGGTTCCTATTACAGTTGTTTCTAGTATTTTCTCTGATGACATTCCTAAATTTCCTGTCAAATTTAATTTTTTCATTACCTGTATCTACAGATCGATCATAAGCATACTGTCTATACTGGTTAGGTCTCTGATTATAGTGCTGTCTGTTCCGGGTGAAATTAGACTGATTTTGAAAATTCCTTGCCCCAACTGACAGACTCCCTGTGGAGCATCAATTTGAGTTAGCTCATCAAATGGCAGCACTAATTTTTGTAACTGTTTCTCACAATAGGCTTTCATTGACCCATCAGATTCTCTGTAACTAGGACCATTCAAGAATTCACTTTTGATTCGAGCTTACTCAGTTTCAGACCAAAATTTGGTTAGAACACATTTTTCAAAATCTTCAAAGGACATTTCCACGGAACAATTCTGATTGGCCCACGAAAGCGCCCCACCATCAAGTAATTTCTTAACAAATTTAATCTTAACACTATCTGTCATTATGGACGTGAACTGCTCCTTGCAGAATTGCATGAAGTCTTTTGGGTGTATATTCTTGTCACCGAGATAAGTTTTAATGGGAAAATTTCCCCATACCCCATTACAACTATTACTAAAACCTTTTTGCAACATAGTTTCTTGTATTTCTACAAATTTTATGTCTACAGTTTTTTCGACATTACCTACTCTACTACAAATTTCTGTGACCTTTTTGTCATAATCAGATTTGAAAGATTCAATTTCGCTTTCAAAAAATCGTTTTGTCTGGTCAAATTCATTTCTCAATTGAGAATTTTCCTCATTTACAGAATCAACAACTTTTTTAAGTTTTGACTGGTTATTTGGAATTTCGTTATTTAATCAGTTTCAAGGACAGAAATTTTGCTCTAAACTGTGTCCACATGACAACTAAGTTCTTTTTGGTTTGACTCAAAAGTAATTCGCCATTCTTCGAAAACCTGATTAGTGTGAGCAATCTGTTCTGTATTTGAATTTATTTCTGATTTTAAATCACACACAGCCTTCGAAATCGACCTGTCCATCTGTTGTTGTGTCTGTTCAATTTGTTGACGTAATTCGGCACGAGAATCGTCCATCTTCGATTTTGTGTTATCCACCTTCGAGTTTAACTCTGAAAATATTTGTTTTAACATTTCCAACATTCCTACACTGTCAGAAGCACTTTCCCTAATAGGTGTACTCGCTACACCGCTCTCAATACTGAAATCTGCGTCTTTTTTCATTATTTTAGGAAGCAGGTACTTATCTTAGTGTACGTCGGCGGTCGTTGGTGTCCGTGTTTTGCGAAATTTCTTCAGTTCCAGGATGGTTTCGCTCGGTTGATTCACTCCTCTTCTTGTGACCCCAGAATCGACGTATTTACTTCTGAAGAATGACTGTTCCGTCGTATCTCTTCTTGTGCTCCCAAAACAGACGTATTTTCTTCTTGTGATCCCAGAAGAGACGTATTTTATTTTGAAGAATCACTGGGTGGTCGTCATATCCTCTGCTTCCTCCACCAAATTATAACATTTCAGCTCCTCAACACCAAATTAAAACGTTTCATTAGGAGGTGTCTGCTTCGTGCAAAAGGTCTTGAGTTCATATTGACGACAACAAGTAATTCTTCATTACGGACATTTATTTACAAACAGAACTGACAGACTTCACAGACTCAACAACTGACTCTCAGAGCTAACCACACTGTATATCCGAACTGGCAACTGACAACCCCCAGGTGTATTAATATCTTTCCAAACAATGAGAGTCTTTGACAATGTTTTGTTTACAGTACGATAGCAATTCACGACTTAAAACTAACTTAGACATTAGAGAATTTTAGTACAGATTAAAGTAAGTAAAATGATCAGTACATATAAATTCTTACAAGCATAATTTCCAAATAGATTTTATAACATTTTTCTACCAGCTTCTGGATAACCTTCACCAGATTTGTACCGATGTTTCCAGAAATATCTTGACATTTGATTCTGGATATTTCTTGAGTGATTTAGAACAACCACTTATATGTAAAATGATTTAAATCGTGTTTCAAAACGTAAATAAATCTTTTTAGCAATATTTCTTGATACAAATCGTCCTTCGAAATTATGTTATGAAACAGTTTTCACAAGTTTTCGTATTTTTACGGTCATAATATTGAATTTCTCCATAGAAAGTTCCAGAAGTGTGCATTAAACGTTCATTTACAGACTTTCTCATTAGCTGGTGAGTTTTTAAAAGTATCTTGTCCATATTATACGAAATAATTTAGCTTAAAACTGATAATTTATACAATTAATCAGAGCTACAGCAAACAGTGAGTCTTTCTTTTACAAAATGAAATATAATTACAAAATTGAATGAAAATAGATTACTAACACAAATATATATTTACATTAATTCTATTTTTGTTCTTTTTGTGCAAAATGTACTAATATTGACACAGTACAATTTTGAACTTCACCAAAGTCCCCCTTTACATTTTTCATATCTGTATCGACATCCCCTAAAAGTCTACAGTATCGAATACTTCAATATGTCCCAATATGTCCTGTAATGCTACAAGGTATAACATTTGATGCTCCGTGGTTCCCCTGCTGACCTTGCAGGTAAGTAGTCTTTGGGACTAAAGTTCTGAATTGCGACGAAATTTCTGGATTAAATACTCACTAGGAGCATCCGAGAGTTACAGTAAAATGCTTCGCTGCATTGCATTCAAGCTACAGGACCACCAGGTGATACTCCATGGTTCTACTGCTGACCTTACAGATAACTAGGCTTGAGGAATAACTTTCTGAATTGCGACGAAATTTCTGGTCTACATTCACACTAGGAAGCTTCGAGAGTTACAGTAATCTTTCTTTGTGTGCATCGGAATCAAACTACTGGTCCACCAGGTGATGCTCCATGTTCCACTGCTGACCTTGCAGGTAAGAAGGCTTAGATACTAATGTTCTGAACTGCGACGTATTTTCTAGGTTACATTCTCACCAGGAAGCTTCGGGGGTACAGTAAACTTGCTTTTGTGCAACGGATTTTACCTACAGGTCAACCAGGTGATACTCTATTGTTCCACTGTTGACCTTGCAGATAAGTAGGCATAGATACTAAACTTCTGAATTGCGACGAATTTTCTGGGATTCATTGTCACCAGGAAGCTTCGAGAGTTACAGTAATCTTGCTTTGGTGCGTCGTATTGAAGCTACTGTTACACCAGGTGATGCTCCATGGTTCCTCTGCTGACGTTGTGTAAAAGTAGACTTCGATACTAAAGTTCTGAGTTGCGACGAAATTTCTGGGATACATTCTCACCAGGAAGCTTCCAGAGTTATAGTAAATTTGTTTTTGTGCATTGGATTCAAGCTACTGGTCCTCCAAGTGATGCTCCATGGTTCCACTGCTGACCTTGCAGATAAGTAGGCATAGATACTAAACTTCTGAATTGCGACGAATTTTCTGGGATTCATTGTCACCAGGAAGCTTCGAGAGTTACAGTAATCTTGCTTTTGTGCATCGGATTCAAGCTACTGATCAACCAGATGATGCTCCATAGTTCCACTGCTGACTTTGCAGATTAGTAAGATTGGAAGTTAAAGTTCTGATTACATACGAAATTTCTGTGTTACATTCTAACGAGGAAGCACCGAGAGTTACAGTAACTTTGCTTTGGTGCATCAGATTTTAGCTACAGCTCCACCAGGTGATGCTCCATGGTCCCACTGCTGACCTTGTGGATAAGAAGTCTTCGATACTAAAGTTCTGAACTGCAGCGAATTTTCTAGGTTACATTCTCACTAGGAAGCTTCGAGAGTTACAGTAAACTTGCTTTGGTGCATCGGACTCTTGCTACTGGTCCACCAGGTGATGCCCCATGGTTCCACAGATGACCTTGCAGATAAGTAGGCTTTGGGTCTAAAGTTTTGAATTGCGACGAAACTTCTGGATAAATACTCACTAGAAGCATTCGAGAGTTACAGTAAACTTGCTTTGGTGCATCGGATTTAAGCTACAGGTCCACATAACGCTTCATGGTTCCACTGTTGACCTTGCAGATAAGTTGGCTAAGGGACTAAAGTTCTGAATTGCGACGAAATTTCTGGGTTACGTTCTCACTAGGAAGCTTCGCGAGTTACAGAAAACTTGCTTTGATGCATCGGATTTAAGCTTCTGGTCCACGGGGTGATGCTACATGGTTCCACAGATGACCTTGCAGATAAGTAGGCTTGGAGACTATAGTTCTGAATTGCGACGAAATTTCTGTGTTATATTCTCATTAGAAATCTTCGAGAGTTGCAGTAAACTTACTTTGGTGTTTCGGAATCTAGATACAGGTCGACCAGGTGATGTTCCATGGTTCCACTGCTGACCTTGCAGAAAAGTAGGCTTGGAGGCTAAAGTTCTAAATTGCGTCGAAATTTCTGGGTAACATTCTTACTAGGAAGCTTCGACGGGTTACAGTAAACTTGCTTTGGTCCATCGGATTTAACTAACTGGTCCACCAGGTGATGCTCCATGGTTCCACTGCAGATCTTGCCGATAAGTAGGCTTGGAGACCAAAGTTCTGAATTGAAACGAAATTTCTGGGTTAAATTCTCAATAGGAAGCTTCGAAGGTGATGCTCCATGGTTCCACTGCTGACATTGAAGATAAGTAGGCTAAGACACTAAAGTTCTGAATAGCTACGAAATTTCTGTGTTATATTCTCACCAGGAATTTTCGAGACTTACAGTAAACTAGCTTTGGTGCATCCGATTTATGCTACTGGTCCACCAGGTGATGCTCCATGGTTCCATTGCTGACCATGCAGATAAGCAGTCTTGGAGACTAAAGTTCTGAAATGCGACGACATGTCTGGGTTATATTCTGACCAGGAAGCTTCGAGAATTGCAGTAAACTTGCTTTATTGCATCGGATTTAAGCTAGTGGTCCCCCAGGTGATGCTCCATGGATCCACTGCTGACATTGCAGATAAGTAGGCTTGGGAATTAAAGTTCTGAAATGCGACGAAATATCTGAGTTTTATTCTCACCAGGAATCTTCGAGAGTTACAGTAAACTTACTTTGGTGTATCGGACTCTAGATACAGGTCGGCCAGGTGATGCTCCATGGTTCCACTGCTGACCTTGCAGATAAGTAGGCTTGGAGGCTAAAGTTCTAAATTGCGACGAAATTTCTGGGTTACATTCTTACTAGGAAGCTTCGACGGGTTACAGTAAACTTGCTTTGGTGCATCGGATTTAACTTACTGGTCCACCAGATGATGCTCCATGGTTCCACTGCTGATCTTGCAGATAAGTAGGCTTGGAGACCAAAGTTCTGAATTGAAACGAAATTTCTATGTTAAATTCTCAATAGGAAGCTTCGGATGTTACAGTAAACTTGCTTTGGTGCTTTGGATTCAAGCTACTGGTCCACCAGATGATGCTCCATGGTTCCACTGCTGACCTAGCAGATAAGTAGGCTTGGAGACTATAGTTCTGAATTGCGACGAAATTTCTGGGTTACATTCTCACTAGGAAGATTTGAGAGTTACAGTAAACTTGCTTTGGTACATCGGATTTAAGCTACTGGTCCAGCAGGTGATATTCCATGGTTCCACTGCCGACCTTGTAGATAAGTAGGCTTGGAGACTAAAGTTCTGAATTGCGACGAAATTTCTGATTTATATTCTCACCAGGAAGTTTAGACTTTTACGTTAAAATAACTTTGGTGTATCGATTTCAAGCTACTGGTGAACCTGGTGATGCTCCATGGTTCCACTGCTCCCCTTGCAGATAAGTAGGCTTGGAGACTATATTTCTGAATTGCGACAAAATTTCTGGGATAAATTCTCACTAGGAAGATTTGAGGTTCCATTAAACTTGCTTTGGAACATCGCATTCAAGCTACAGGTCCACCAGGTGGTGCTTTATTGTTCCACTGCTGACCTTGCGGATAAGTAGGCTTGAGACTAAAGTTCTTAATTGCGACCTAATTTCTGGGTTACATTCTTACTATGAAGCTTCGAGAGTTACAGTAAACTTGCTTTGGTGCATCGGATTTAAGCTACTGGTCCACCAGGTGATGATCCATGGTTCCACTGCTGACCATGCAAATATGTAGGCTTGGTTACTAAACTTCTGAATTGCGACACAATGTCTGGGTTACATCCTAAATAGGAAGTTTCGAGAGTTACAGTAACATCTCTTTGGTGTATCGGATTCAGGCTACTGTTCCACCAGGCGATGCTCCATCGTTCCACTGATGACCTTGCAGATAAGGATGCTAAGAGACTAAAGTTCGGAATTACGACGAAATTTATGTGTTATATTCTCACCAGGAAGCTTCGGGAGTTACAGTAAACTTGCTTTGGTGCATCGGATTTATGCTACTGGTCCAGCAGGTGATGCTCCATGGTTCCACTGCTGACCTTCTACATAAGTAGGCTTGGAGACTAAAGTTCTGAATTGCGAAGAAATTTGTGGATTAAATTCTCTTTAGGAAGCTGCGAGAGATGCAGTAAACTTTCTTTGGTGCTTCGGATTCAAGCTACTGGTCCACCAAATGATGGCCCATGGCTCCACTGCTGTCCTTGCAGATAAGTAAGATTGTAGACTAAAGTTCTGAATTGCGATGAAATTTCTGTGCTTTACTCTCACCAGGAAGCTTCCAGTGCTACAGTAAACTTACTTTGGTGTATCGGATTCAAGCTACTGGTCAGCCATGTGATTCTAAATGGTTCCACTGCTGACCTTGCAGATATGTAGGCTTGGAGACTAAAGTTTTGAATTCCGACGAAATTTCTGTGTTATATTCTCACCAGGAAGCTTTGACAGTTACAGTAAACTTACTTTGGTATATCGGATTCAAGCTACTGGTCAACCAGGTGATGCTCCATGGTTCCACTGCTGACCTTGCAGGTAAGTAGGCTTGGAGACTAAAGTTCTGAATTGCACCGACTTTTTTGGGTTTTATTCTCACTAGGAAGCTTCGAGAGTAACAATAAACTTACTTTGGTGTATCGGAATCATACTAGTGGTTATCCAGGTGATGATGCATGGTTCCACTGCTGACCTGGCAGATAAGTAGACTTGGAGACTAATGTTCTTAATTGCGACGATCTTTGTGGTTTACATTCTCACTAAGAAGCTTTGAGGTTTACAGTAAACTTGCTTATGTCCATCGGATTCAAGCTACTGGTCCACCAGGTGATGCTACTTGGCTCCACTTCTGAGTTTGCAGATAAGTTGGCTTGGAGACTAAAGTTCTAAATTGCGACGAAATTTCTGTGCTATGTTGTCACCCCGTAGGTTTGAGAGTTACAGTAAAGTTGCTTTGGTGCTTCGATTTGAAGCTGCTGGTCAACCAGGTGATGCTGCATGGTTACACTGCTGACCTTGCAGATAATTAGGCTTGGAGAATAAAGTTCTAAATTGCAACGAAATTTTTGGGTTATATTCTCATTAGGAAGCTTCGAGATTTACAGTAAACTTACTTTGGTGTATCGGATTATAGATACAGGTCGACCAGGTGATGCTCCATGGTTCCACTGCTGGCCTTGCAGATAAGTTGGTTTAAAAACTAAGGCTCTGATTTGCGACGAAATTTCTGGATTAAATTCTCACTAGGAAGATTCGAGAGTTACAGTGAACTGGCTTTGGTGCATCGCATTCAAGCTACAGGTCCACCAGGTGGTGCTGCATTGTTCCACTGCTGACCTTGCGAATAAGTAGGCTGTGAGACTAAAGTTCTTAATTGCGACCAAATTTCGGGGTTACATTCTTACTAGCAAGCTTCGAGAGTTACGGTAAACTGCTTTGGTGCATCGGATTCAAGCTACTGGTCCACCAGGTGATGCTCTATGGTTACACGGATGACCTTGTAGATAAGTATGCTAAGAGACTAAGGTTCGGAATTCCGACGATATTTCTGGGTTATATTCTCACTAGGAAGCTTCGAGAGTTACAGTAAACTAGCTTTGGTGCATCGGATTTAAGCTACTGGTAAACCAGGTGATATTCCATGGTTCCACTGCTGACGCTGCGGATAAGTAGGCTTGGATACTAAACTTCTGAATTGTGACGAATTTCTGGGTTATACTCTCATTCGGTTGGTCTACCTCTGTCCCTTATGCAAGCAGTTGTTCGGTTTGGCATTGATTGACAGAATTGTTGGATGTCCTCCTGAGGGATATTGTGCCAAATTCTGCCCTAGTGGCACGTCAGATTGTGAAAATCCCTAGCTAGTTGGAGGTTCCTGCCCATAATGCTCCGAAGTTCTGAATTGCGACGATATTTCTAGATTAAATTCTCACTAGGAAGCTTCGAAGGTTACAGTAAACTTGCTTTGGTGCTTTGGATTCAAACTACTTGTCCAGCAGATTATGCTCCATGGTTCCACTGCTGCTCTTGCAGATAAGTAGGCTTGGAGGTTAACGTTCTGAATTGAGACGAAATTTCTGGGTTACATTCTCACTAGGAAGCTTCGAGAGTTACAGTAATCTTGCTTTGGTGCAGCGGATTTAACCTACTGGTCCACCAGGTGATGATCCATTGTTCCACTGTTGACCTTGCAGATAAGAGGGTTTGGAGACTAAAGTTCGGAATTGCGAAGAAATGTCTGTGTTATATTCTTACCAGGAAGCTTCGAGAGTTACAGTAAACTTGCTTTGGTGGATCGGATTTTAGCTACAGGTCCAACAGGTGAGCTCCATAATTCCACTGCTGTCCTTGCAGATAAGTAAGCTTGGAGACTAAAGTTCTGAATTGCGATGAAATTTCTGTCTTATATTCTCACCAGGAAGCTTCGAGTGTTACAGTAAAATTACTTTGGTGTATCGGATTCAAGCTACTGGTCAACCAGGTGATGCTCCATGGTTCCACTGCTGACCTTGCGGATAAATAAACTTGCTTTCGTGCATCGGATTTAAGCTACAGGTACACCCGGTGATGCTCCATGGTTCCACTACTGATCTAGCAGACAAAAAGGCTTGGAGACTAAAGTTCTGAATTACGACGAAATTTCTGTATTATATTCTCACCAGGAAGCTTTGATAGTTACAGTAAACTTACTTTGGTGTATCGGATTCAAGCTACTGGTCAACCAGGTGATGTGCCATGGTTCCACTGCTGACCTTGCAGATAAGTATGCTTGGAGAATAAAGTGCTGAATTTAGACGAAATTTCTGTGTTATATTCTCACCAGTAAGCTTAGAGAGTTACAGTAAACTAGCTTTGGTGCTTCGGATTTAATCTACATGTCCACCAGGTGATGCCCCCATGGCCTCAGCATTCATTTGCTTGGTACAGGCTTGGCGACCCCGGGTTCCTTAGCTGGGGATTGGTAAGCGCCGCCAGTCCCCTGTCACCGTAAGCTCTGGGCATGCTTCAACGACCACCGTGCGGCGCGGCGGTGGAATGTTGTGTGTCTCTGTGAGTGACTATCTTGGCTTGGCCGCCCGGATCGCGAGGATGGTACAAACCTCTATAAACAACCCCTCAATCTCAAGGTGTGCTGCGCGCCGATGAGATTCATGGCTGTTGAGGGGGAACAGTCATTAGCGGGCAACCTCTGGGGAACCTGCCGCACCTCAGTTGTATAAGGCTTACCTAGGTACACGGGGCTCTGTCTAGGTGGACTTCTAGTTCCCTAGCTGCTCGTGGGACCGAGATGGATCCTTCGAAATCCTTTTTTCCTCCTCCCAGCGGAAAGGGTGGGCCGCTGGAGGGTTCTAACACCCAGTCTCTGAAGAGGGCTCATGCAGTCAGTCCCCCTGACTGCAGCACATCTTTGACAAGTGAAGTCTTTAGTAACAGGATGCATTCTGGTGCTCAGAATGTGTTTCTCATTGTGAAACTGAAGGAGGGTAGTTTCGAGAAGGTTTCGCCCTTCTATATACAAAAGGGATTGGAGGGCATCTGTGGCTCCTTGAAATCGGTGAAGCGCTTACGTAATGGGACCTTGCTAGTAAAAACTTCCACTTCCCAGCAAGCAACTAACCTCCAATCTGCTAAATGTCTCAGAGAGTATATCATTGACATTGAATTGCACAGCACCTTGAACTACAGCAAAGGTGTTGTGACATGCCGGGATCTAGTTGACATTCCCAAGGACGAACTGCAACGTGAGTGGGCACCGGAAGGTATCGTTGATGTCCAACACATCATGAAGAAGGTTGATGGCAATCTTGTCAAATCCGACTCCTTTATTCTGACCTTCAGTAGCACAAAACTTCCTGAACATGTTAAAGCTGGCTTCCTTCGCCTTAGTATGAGGCCTTATTTCCCGACCCCAATGCGCTGTTTTAAATGGCAGCGTTTTGGGCATACCACCTTAGGATGTAAAGGCGAAGCGACTTGTGGCAACTGTGGTAAGGCTGCTCATGAAGGAGTTGGTTGCTCGTCTCCGGCTAAATGTATTAATTGCTCTGGGAACCACCCTGTTTGGAGTAGGGACTGCCGAATATTTTTAGAGGAACGCAAAGTCCAGGAAATCAAAACAACCAAACTAATCCCCTATGGTGAGGCCAAGAATATCTATAAGTCGATGCAACCTCCCACATTTGCTACATCTTTCGCATCCCTGGTTCAGAAGCCTACTCCAAAAGTCGATGCCTCAACGAAGACCGAGGTGGTGAGTGTGGGCACTAACACCTGCAGCTGTCAGTGTTTCGGAGCCGGTAGCCCCTACTCGAACGGCAGACAAGGGTATAGTGGCGAACTTGGGCCAGCCCCTCTCGCCTCCAACAGCTGAGGCTGTTCCCAAGCCCAGTGCGCCAATTACCACTCCCACATCAGCTCCCCCAAAGCCCACCAAACCACAGAAAGCTCCTGTACCGCAGAAACGCTGGGTCAAATGCCGTGGTAAACCGTCTGACCATGCGGCTGTTGTTTTACGTGAGGCTTCATCAGATTCTTCACCAGAGTTGATGGAATACGACGTATGTGTGGGGCAATCCACTCACCCCACACCTGCCCCTCCGCCTGCTGCGGTCTCCCCGCCCGTCGGAGAGACAGGATGAAGGTGCTACTCCCAACATAGATGGCTCCCATACTTCAGTGGAACTTGCAAGGGTTCAGGACGCATTTGGAGGAACTTCGTCTACTCTCTCAGGATAGACCACTGTGTCTCGGTCTCCGGGAGACTTATTTCCATCCCTCATACTCCCCTGAGCTGCGAGGCTATACACTCCACGAAAAGGACGACCTGCGTAGAGAGAGCTAGAGGAGGTGTAGGTATTTTCGTCAGGACGGACTACCACTCCTCGCCTCTCCCACTTATGACGACTTTACAGGCTGTCGCTGTGTCTGTGCAAGTATGTCATCCATTGACTGTCTGTTCACTTTACTTGCCCCCACATGAGGCACTTGATGAAGTGGCCCTCACCGACCTTCTTACACAGCTCCCCCAACCATTCATTATTTGTGGTGATTTTAATGCCCACAATGTGCTTTGGGGCTCTGCAATTACCTGCCCCAGGGGTATAACAATTGAGAAGCTTCTCCTGTCATCCTGTGCCTACTTGCTCAATGGAGGACAGAGTACTCATTTCTGCACAGCGACTGGGTCGTTCTCTGCCATTGATCTCTCGCTTTGCTCTCCAGCTCTTGCTGCCAGTGCTCACTGGGAAGTGGTCGCTGACTTGCATGGCAGCGATCATTTCCCCATCTGGATTCACCGGCCAGATGGCGTGGGCCCCAAAAGGAGACCACCACGATGGGTTCTCAGTGGAGCTGACTGGACACTTTATAGCCAGTTGGCCCAAATCGAACACTGTGCGACTGTTGAGGTGTGGATGGATCATATTACCGAAACGGTCCACCACGCCGCTGCAGCATCGATTCCACAGTCCTTGGGCCCCCGGAAGAGGCCACCTGTGCCTTGGTGGAGTGCCAACTGCCTCTCTGCCTTCAGGACCAGGCGTGCGGCTCTGCGTCGGTTCAAGTCTCGGCCGACTGCTGCAAATCTTGCAGTATTTCGGATGGCGAAGGCATGGCAACAGTTCCTGAACACCATTAATCGTTCCACCAAAAGTTCCATTGTGTGGGAGACCATCAGAAGAATTTCTGGCAGAGGAGGGAGGTGTCCCATAGCTGCTGTAATGAATAACGGCACTCTCCACACGGATCCGCGAGACATTGCCCAGACTATGACAGCGTATTTTGCCACAGTTACTGCAACAACCCGTCAGGATACAGGTTTCCAGCGCCATAGGGCCGTTGCTGAGAGATGTAGTCTGAACTTCCAGTCCACATCTCATGAAGTTTACAACTGCCCATTTTCTGTGTGGGAGCTGGATTCTGCATTGTCTGGAGCTCGTGACACCTCCCATGGTCACGACAGGGTCCATTACAGTATGCTATGGCACCTCAAAATGCGCAACAAAGAAATCCTCCTCACACTTTTTAATGCTATTTGGGCGTCGGGTCACTTTCCTGAAGCGTGGCGTGAGGCAGTTTTAATCCCTTTTTTAAAACCTGGGAAAGACCGCACGAGCCCGAGTAGCTACCGTAGTGTTGCCCTCACTAGTTGCATAGGGAAGACCTTGGAGCGGATGGTCAACCGCCGCCTTGTCTGGATGATAGAATCCCGGCAACTCCTTAGTCGCTTTCAGTGTGTGTTCAGGAAGTTTCGTTCCACCTTCGATAACCTGGGCCTACTGGAGGCGGCTATACAACGAGTTTTCTTACGCCGTCATCACCTTCTAGGTTTATTTTTTGACATTGAGAAGGCCTACGATACCAATTGGAGGCGTCTCATCCTGGAGCAACTTCACGAATGGGGTTTTCGGGGTTGTCTTCCTCTTTTTATTCAGTCTTTCCTCTCGCCACGATATTTTAGATACCGAATTGGTGACGTCCTGTCTGATCGCTTTGAGCAGGAGAAAGGTGTCCCTCAAGGTAGCGTTTTAAGTGTGACTCTCTTTGCCATCGCTATTAATAGTATTACGTCCATAGTGAAAAGTCCAGTGTTCTTTGTTTGTGGATGATTTCTCTTTGTTTTGCTCTTCGTCAAGCCTTGCAACGACAACTCGTCAGTAGCAACTTACGATTAGACGTTTGGATGACTGGGCGCGGAAGAGTGGTTTTAAGTTTTCCACCGAGAAGTCTGTATGTGTTCTTTTTAACCGTTCTCGTTCTATTTTACCCTTTCCTGAGTTGCGGATGAGGGACACTATTCTCACTTTTAAAGACACGGTGAGGTTTCTGGGGCTCATTTTTGACTCGAAGCTCACGTAGTTACCACATCTTAAAGACCTGAAACGGCGGTCGCTTCAGGCTTTAAGTATTTTAAAATGTCTTAGCCACAGTACATGGGGAGTTGACAGGACCTGTCTGCTCCAGGTTTACAGGGCGTTTGTGCGATCTCGGCTCGATTATGGGTGCACGGTGTATGTGTCTGCAAGGCCTTCTTACTTGAAGATGTTGGACGTTGTGCACCATGAAGGGCTTCGGTTGGCCACTGGGGCATTCCGAACTAGCCCCATACCAAGTCTCTGTGCAGAGGCTGGTGAACCGCCACTTCCTATGCGGCGACGGCAACTTACAGTGCGCCAGGCGTATAAAACTTTGTCCACATCATGCACCCCTGCATACCCTGCCATTGCTCAGCCTCCTCTAGCACAGTTATTTCATAACCGGCAACGTGCGACGCACCCCTATGGGATTCGCGCACAGGATTGCCTCGCTGCGATGTCTATGGCTGGTCTTCCTGTTTTGCGTCGCGGTTGGAGCAGATCCCCCCCCCCCCCCCCCCCCCTTGGCTCCTCCAGAGACCGAAACTTATTTTAGATTTGACTAATTTTAAGAAAGATCACACACCAGATTTTTCATTCCAATGTCTGTTTTTTAACATTTTAGATGTGCATCACGGTTTCACTGTCGTGTACACTGATGGCTCCAAACAGGAGAATTTCCTTGGGTGTTCTGTAGTGTTCCCTGATCAAGTTACCCGGATTCGCCTCCCTGCTGAATATACCGTTTTCGCAGCGGAGCTCCACGCGATCCTGAAGGCACGAGCAGATGAATCGTCTTCGGGGCGATCGATTTCTTCTCTGCTCCGATTCTCTTAGTGCATTACAATCACTGCAGAACCTGTATCCGACTGTGGCGATGGTCCAGCTGATACATGACCAACTGTAATTGCTCCAACGGCAGGGAACAGAAGTATGCTTCTGCTGGGTGCCTGGTCATGTTGGCATCTGGGGCAATGAACAGGCTGATCAGGCTGCCAAGGAGGCATCCAGAGAGCAGGGTGTGGTCCAGTGTCCTATTCCCTTGCAGTCAGTCATCGCTGCACTCCACAGGAAGTGCATGGAGTTGTGGGAGGACGAATGGCTGGCGGTGACGGCCAATAAACTGCGGTTGATAAAGTCAACCACTCGGCCGTGGCGTTCCTCCTGCCGGTTGCTCAGGCGGGAGGAGGTGGCCCTCACACGTCTTCGGATAGGGCACTGTCCTCTCACACACAGCTTTTTATAACGGCGGGAGGATCCACCGTTTTGTGATGCTTGTGGTGTGCACATCTCTGTCCGGCACATTTTAACATACTGCATTTTATACCGTGATGCACGGGCAGAAGCACAAGTTTCTGGGGATCTGCCTTCTGTTTTAGCTAATGATGAGACGTGTGTGTCTAGGGTTTTTAAGTTTTGTGATGTGTCTGGACTCTGGTCTAAAATTTTAGGCTGGAGGTTTTAGTGTATTGCAGAGTGGCTGACTCCTCCCCTTTTTTCCTTGCGGTCAGCCAGCCACTTCCATCTGCTACATTGTTTTACCTTCTTCTATCATTTTCCTTCTGTGTTGTCCATGTTTTACTGCTGACGCTCTGCTTCATCCCACGCTTTAGTGTGGGTGAGCACATGTTTTTCCACGATTATTGCCCATGTTTTCTGTTCCGTTTTATATTCCTGTCCTTGGATTTTTCTTGACACCCGTCTCACTAAATTACTGGACGGGCGCTGAAGACCTTGCTGTCGTGCACCCAAAACCCCTCTACTACTACTAATACTACCCCACGAGGTGATGCTCCATTGTTCCACTGCTGACCGTGCGGATAAGTGGGCTCGGAGAGTAAAGTTTTTAATTGCGACGAAATTTCTGGTTTTTAATCTCACCAGGAAAATTTGAGAGTAACAGTAAACTTGATTTCGTGCATCGGATTTAAGCCACAGGTACGCCTGGTGATGCTCCATGGTTCCTCTGCTGACCTTTCAGACAAAAAGGCGTGGAGAATAAAGTTCTAAACTGCGACGAAATTTCTGTGTTATATTATCACCAGGAAGCCTCAAGAGTTACAGTAAACTTGCTTTGCTACATCGGATTTAAGCTACTGGTTCTACAGATGATGCTCCATGGTACCACTGCTGACCTTGCAGATAAGTAGGCTTGGAAACTAAAGTTCTGAATTGCGACAAACTTTCTGTGTTATTATCTCACCAGGAAGCTTTGAGAGTTACAGTAAACTTGCTTTTGTGCATCGGATTTAATCTACAGGTACACCACGTGATGCTCAATGATTCCACTGCTACTTTGCAAATATGGAGGCTTTGAGATTAAAGTTCTGATATGCGACAAAATTTCTGGGTTACATTCTCACTAGGAACCTTCGAGAGTTACAGTAAATTTGCTTTGGTACATCTCATTCAAGCTACAGGCCCACCAGGTGGTGCTCCATTGTTCCACTGCTGACCTTGCGGATAAGTAGGCTGAGAGACTAAAGTTCTGAATTGCGACGAAATTTCGGGGTTACATTCATACTAGGAAGCTTCGAGAGTTACAGTAAACTGGCCTTGGTGCATCGGATTTAAGATACTGGTCCACCAGGTGATGCTCCATGGTTATACGGCTGACGTTGCGGATAAGTAGGCTTGCATACTAAACTTGCGACGAAATTTCTGGGTTATATTGTCATTAGGAACTTCGAGAGTTACAGTAATTTTACTTTGGTGTATCGGATTAGAGCTACTGGCCAACCAGATGATGCTCCATGGGTCCACTGCTGACCTTGCAGATATGTAGGCTTGGAGACTAAAGTTTTGAATTGCGACGAAATTTCTGGATTAAATTCTCACTAGGAAGCTTCGAAGGTTACAGTAAACTCACTTTGGTGCATCGGATTCAAGCAACTTGTCCACCAGATGATACTCCATGGTTCCACTGATGACCTTGCAGATAAGTATGCTAAGAGACTGAAGTTCGGAATTACGACGAAATTTGTGTGTTATATTCTCACCAGGAAGCCTCGAAGTTTACAGTAAACTTACTTTGGTGCTTCGGATTCAAGCTACTGGTCCACCAGATGATGCTCCATGGTTCCACTGCTGACCTTGTAAATAAGTAGGCTTGGAGACTAAAGTTCTGAACTGCGACGCAATTTCTGTGTTATATTCTCACCAGGAAGTTTCGAGTTTTACAGTAAACTTACTTTGGTGTATCGGATTCAAGCTACTGGTCAACCAGGTGATGCTCCATGGTTCCACTGCTGCCCTTGCAGATAAGTATGGTTGGAGGTTAAAGTTCTGAATTGCAACGAAATTTCAGGGTTACATTCTCACTAGGAAGCTTCGAGAGTTATAGTAAACTTGGTTTGGTGCATCGGATTTAAGCTACTGGTCCACCAGGTGATGATCCATGGTTCCACTGCTGACCTTGCAGATAAGTAGGCTTGGGTACGAAAGTTCTGAATTGCGACGATATTTCTGGTTTACATTCTCACTACGAAGCTTCGCGGGTAACAATAAACTTGCTTCGGTGCTTAGGATTCAAGCTACTGGTGCACCAGATGATGCTCCATGGTTCCACTGCTGACCTTGCAGATAAGCAGGCTTGGATACTAAAGTTCTGAATTGCGACGAAATTTCTGGTTTACATTCTCACTAGAAAGCTTCGAAAGTTACAGTAAACTTACTTTGGTGCATCGGATTTAAGCTACCAGTCCACGAGGTGATGCTCCATGGTTTCATTGATAACCTTGCAGATAAGTATGCTAAGAGACTAAAGTTCTGGATTGCGACGAAATTTCTGGTTTATAAACGCACGAGGAAAATTTGAGAGTTACTGTAAACTTGCTTTGGTGTTTCGGATTGAAGCTACTGGCACTCCAGATGATGCTCCATGGTTCCACTGCTGACCTTGCATACAAAAATTCTTGGAGACAAAAGTTCTGAATTGTGACGAAATTTCTGTGTTATATTTTCACCAGGAAGCCACAGGAGTTACTGTAAACTATCTTTAGTGCATCGGCTTTAATCTACTGGACCACCAGGTGATATCCATGGTTCCACAGATGACCTTGCAGATAAGTAGGCTTGGAGACTAAAGTTCAGAATTCCTACGAAAAATCTGGTTTGTAATCTCACCAGGAAAATTTGACAGTTACAGTAATCTTGCTTTGGTACATCGGATTTAAGCTAATGGTAAACCAGGTGATATTCCACGGTTCCATAGCTGACGTTTCAGATAAGTAGGCTTGGATACTAAAGTTCTGAATTGCGACGAAATTTCTGGTTTACATTCTCACTACGAAGCTTCGAGAGTTACAGTAAACTTGCTTTAGTGCATCGGATTTAAGCTACTAGTCCTCCAGGTGATGCTCCATGGTTCCACTGCTGCCCTTTCAGATAAGTAGGCTTGGAGACTAAAGTTCTGAATTGCGAAGAAATTTCTGGATTTTAATCTCGCGAGGAAAGTTTGAGGGTTACAGTAAACTTGGTTTCGTTCATCGGATTTAAGTTACAGGTCCACCCGGCGATGCTCCATGTTTCCACTACTGACCTTGCAAGCAAAAAGGCGTGGAGACTAAAGTTCTGAATGGTGACGAAATATATGGATCCAATTCTCACTAGGAAGCATCGAAGGTTACAGTAAACTTGCTTTGGTGCATCGGATTTAAGCTACTTTTCCACCAGGTGATGATCCATGGTTCCACTGTTGACCTTGCAGATAAGTAGGCTTGGATACTAAAGTTCTGATTTGCGAAGCAATTTCTGGGTTACATTCTCAATAGGAAGCGTCGAGTGTTAGAGTAAACTTGCTTTCGTGCATCGGATTCAAGCTACTGGTCCACCAGGTGAGGGTCCATGGTTCCACTGATGACCTTGCAGGTAAGTATGCTAAGAGACTGATGTTCGGAATTACGACGAAATTTGTGTGTTATATTCTCACCAGGAAGCTTCGGGAGTTACAGTAAACTTGCTTTGGTGCATCTGATTTAAGCTACTGGTCCACCAGGTGATGCTCCATGGTTCCATACTGACCTTATAGATAAGTAGGCTTGGAGACAAAAGTTCATAACTGCGACGAAATTTCTGTGTTATATTCTCACCAGGAAGTTTCGTGTTTTACAGTAAACTTACTTTGGTGTATCGGATTCAAGCTACTGGTCAACCAGGTGATGCTCCATGGTTCCACTGCAGCCCTTGCGGATAACTAGGCTTGGAGGTTAAAGTTCTGAATTGCAACGAAATTTTTGGGTTACATTCTCACTGGGAAGCTTCGAGAGTTACAGTAAACTTTCGGATTGAAGCTACTGGTCCACATGATGATGCTCCATGGTTCCACTGCTGACCTTGCATACAAAAATTCTTGGAGACAATAGTTCTGAATTGCGACGAAATTTCTGTGTTATATTTTCACCAGGAAGCCCCAAGAGTTACTGTAAACTTGCTTCGGTGGATCGCATTTTTGCTACAGGTACACCAGGTGATGCAACATGGATCCACTGCTGCCCTTGCACATAAGTATGCTTGGAGGTTAAAGTTCTGAATTGCGACAAAATTTCTGGGTTACATTCTCACTAGGAAGCTTCGAGAGTTACAGTAAACTTGCTTTGGTTTTAGCTACTGGTTCTCCACGTGATGCTTCATGGTTCGACAGCTGACCTTACAGATAAGTAGGATTGGAGACAAAAGTTCTGAATTGTGACGGAATTTCTGTATTAAATTCTGACTAGGAAGATTCGAGAGTTACAGTAAACTTGTTTTGGTGCATCGGATTTATGCTAATGGTAAACAAGGTGATATTCCATGGTTCCACTGCTGACGTTTCAGATAAGTAGCCTGGGAGACAAAAATTATTAATTGCGACGAAATTTCTGTGTTACATTCTCACTAGGAAGCTTCGAATGTTACAGTAAACTTACTTTGGTGGTTTTTATTCAAGCTACTGGTCCAGCAGATTATGCTCCATGGTTCCACTGCTACCCTTGCGGATAAGTAGGCTTGGATACTAAAATTCTGAATTGCTACGAAATTTGTGGTTTACATTCTCACTAGGAAGGGTCGAGAGTTACCGTAAACGTACTTTGCTGTATCGGATTCATGTTACTGGTCAACCAGGTTATGCTCCATGGTTCCACTGCTGACCTTGCATATAAGTAGGCTTGGAGACTAAATTTCTGAATTGCTACGAAATTTCTGGGTTACATTCTCACTAGGAACCCTCGAGAGTTACAATAAACTTGCTTTGGTGCTTCGGATTTAAGCTATTGATACACCAGGTGATGCTCCATTGATCAACTGCTGTCTTTTCATATAACTAATCTTGGATACTAAAGTCGAAATTGCGACGCAATTTATTTGTTACATTCTCAGTGGGAAGGGTCGAGAGTTACAGTAAACTTGCTTTGAAGCATTGGATTCAAGCTACTGGTCCATCAGGTGATGCACCATGATTCAACTGCTGACATTGGAGACTAATAGTCGGAATTACGACGAAACTTCTGTGTAATATTCTCACCATGAAATTTCGAAAGTTACAGTAAACGTGCTTTGGTGCATTGGAATTCTGCTACAGGTACACCAGGAGATGCTCCCTGGTTCCACTGCTGACCTTGCAGATAAGTAGGCTTGGAGACTAAATTTCTGAATTACGACGAAATTTCTGTGTTATATTCTCACCAGAAAGCTTTGAGTGTTACAGTAAATGTACTTTGGTGTATCGGATTCAAGCTACTGGTCAACCAGGTGATGCTCCATGGTTCCACTAACGCTCTTGCAGATAGTTAGGCTTGGAGACAATAGTTCTGAATTGCGACGAAATTTCTATGTTAAATTCTCACTAGGAAGATTCGAGAGTTACAATAAACTTGCTTTGGTGCATCGCATTCAGCCTACAGGTCCACCAGGTGATGCTCCATTTTTCCACTGCTGACCTTGCGTATAAGTAGACTTGGAGGTTAAAGTTCTGAATTGCGTATAAGTATGCTGGGAGACTAAAGTTCTTAATTGCTACAAAATTTCTGTTGTACTTTGTCACTAGGAAGCTTCGAGGGTTACAGTAAACTGGCTTTGGGGCTTCGGATTCAAGCTACTGGTCCACCAGATGATGCTCCATGGTTCCACTGCTGACCTTGCAGATAAGTAGACTTGGAGGTTAAAGTTCTGAATTGCGACGAAAATTCTTGGTTACATTCTTACCAGGAAGCTTCGAGAGTTACAGTAAACTTGCTTCGTGCATCTGCATTTAAGCTACTGGTCCACCAGGTGATGCTCCATGGTTCCACTGCTGACGTTGCGGATAAGTAGTCTTGGATACTAAACTTCTGAATTGCGACGAAATTTCTATATTAAATTCTCACTAGTAAGCTTCGAAGGTTACAGTAAACTTACTTTGGTGCTTCGGATTCAATCTACTGGTCCACCAGATGCTTCTCCATGGTTCCACTGCTGCCCTTGCAGATAAATAGGCTTGCAGACTAAAGTTCGGAATTACGACGAATTTTCTGTGTTATATTCTTATCAGGAAGCTTCGAGAGTTACAGTAAACTTGCTTTTGTGGATCGGATTTTGGCTACAGGTCCACCTGGTGAGCTCCATGGTTCAACTGCTGTCCTTGCAGATAAGTATGGTTGGAGACTAAAGTTCTGAATTGCGATGAAATTTCTGTGTTGTATTCTCAGCAGGAAGCTTCGAGTGTTACAGTAACCTTACATATGTGTATCGGATTCTAGCTACTGGTCAACCAGGTGATGCTCCATGGTTCCACTGCTGACCTTGCAGAAAAGTATGCTAAGAGCCTAAAGTTCGGAATTACCACGAAATTTGTGAGTTATATTCACACCAGGAAGCTTCTTGATTTACAGTAAACATGCTTTGGTGCATCGGATTTAAGCTACTGGTCCACCAGTCGATGATCCATGGTTCCCCTGCTGACTTTGTAGATAAGTTGGCTTGGAGACTACAGTTCTGAATTGCGACGAAATTTCAGGTTTATAATCTCACCAGGAAAATTTAAATGTTACAGTAAACTTGCTTTCGTGCATAGGATTTAAGCTACAGGTCCACCAGGTGATGCTCCATGGTTCCACTGCGGACCTTGCAGATAAGTAGGCTTGGAGGTTAATGTTCTGAATTGCGACGAAATTTCTGGTTTACATTCTCATTAGGAACTTCGAGGGTTACAGTAAACTTGCCTTGGTGCTTCGGATTCAAGCTACTGGACCACCAGATGATGCTCCCTGTTTCCACTGCAGACCTTGCATACAAAAATTCTTGGAGGCTAAAGTTCGGAATTGCGACTAAATTTCTGTGTTATTTTCTTACCAGGAAGCTTCGAGAGTTACAGTAAAATTGCTTTGGTGGATCGGATTTCGGCTACAGGTCCTCCAGGTGACATCCTTGGTTCAACTGCTCTCCTTGCAGATAAGTAGGCTTGGAGACTAAAGTTCTGAATTGCGATGAAATTTCTGTCTTATATTCTCGACAGGAAGCTTCGAGAGTTATAGTAAACTTACGTTGGTGTATCGGATTCAAGCTACTGGTCAACCAGGTGATGCTCTATCGTTCCACTGCTGACCTTGCAGATAAGTAGGCTTGGAGACGAAAGTTCTGAATTGCGACAAAATTTTTGGATTATATTCTCATTAGGAAGCTTCGAGAGTTACAGTAAACTTGCTTTGGTGCATCGGATTTAAGCTACTTGTCAACCAGGTGATGATCCGTGGTTCCATTGCTGACCTTGCAGATAAGTAGGCTTTGAGACTAAAGTTCTTAACTGCGACGAAATTTTTGGGTTACATTCTAATTCGGAAGCTTCGAGGGTTATAGTTCATTTCATATCATGCTATGGATTCAAGCTACTGGTCCACGTGATGATGCTCCAAGGCTTTAATTTTGACCTTGCAGAAGAGTAGGCTTGGAGGTTAAAGTTCTGAATTTCGACGAAATTTCTGGGTTACATTCTCACTAGGAGGCGTCGAGAGTTATAGTTAACGGGCTTTGGTGCATCGGATTTAAGCTACTGGTCCACCAGGTGATGCTCCATGGTTCCACAGCTGACTTTGTAAATAAGTAGGATTGGAGACTTAAGTTCTGAATTGCGACGAAATTTCACGGTTTTATTCTCACTAGGAAGCTTCGAGAGTTACAGTAGATTTGCTTTGGTGCATTGTATTTAAGCTACTTGTGCACCAGGTGATGCTCCATGGTTACACTGATGAATTTGCAGATAAGTAGGCTTGGAGACAAAAGTTCTGAATTGCGACGACATTTCTGGGCTATATTCTCACTATGACGCTTCGAGAGTTACAGTAGATTTAATTTGGTGCATCGGATTTAAGCTACTTATCCACCAGGTGATGCTCCATGGATCCATTGCTGACCTTGCAGATAAGTAGACTTGGAGACTGAAGTTCTGAATTGTGACGAAACCTGTGGGTTTTATTCTCAGTAGGAAGATTTGAGAGTTACAGTAAACGTACTTTTGTGTACCGGATGCAAGCTAATGGTCACCAGGTGATGAGTCATGGTTCCACCGCTGACCTGGCAGATCAGTAGGCTTGAAGAATAAAAATCTGAATTGCGACGACATTTCTGGGTTATATCCTCACTAGGAAGCTTCGTGAATTACAATAAACGTGCTTTGATGCATGGTTTTTAAGCTACTGGTCCACCGGGCTATGCTCCATGCTTCCACAGCTGACATTGCAAATAAGTAGGCTTGGAGACTTCTGATTTGTGCCAAAATTTCTAGGTTATATTCTAACTAGGAATCTTCGAGAGTTACAGTTAACGTGCTTTGGTGCATCGGATTCAAGCTACTGGTCCACCAGGTGATGCTCCAGGGTTCCTCTGCTGACCTGGCAGGTAAGTAAGCTTGTAGACTAAAGTTCTGAACTGCGACGAAATTGCTGGTTTATATCCTCACTAGGAAGCTTCGAGAGATCTCTGGAATATATTCTCACTAGGAAGCTTCGAGAAATACAGTAAACGTGCCTTGGTGCATCGGATTTAAGCTACTGGTCCACCAGGTGATGCTCTATGGTTCCACTGCTGAAATTGCAAATAAGTGGGCTTGGAGACTAAAGTTCTGAATTGCGACGAAATTTCTGGGTTATATTCTCACTAGGAAGCTTTGAGGGTTACAGTAAATTTGGTTTGGTGCATTGGATTTCAGCTACTGGTCCACCAGGTGATGCTCCATTGTTCCACTGCTGACCTTGTAGATAAGTAGTCTTGGAGATTAATGTTCTGAATTACGATGAAATTTCTGGGTTACATTCTCACTAGATAGCTTCGAGAGATACAGTAAGGTTGCTTTGGTGCCTCGTATTCAAGCGACTGGTCCACCAGGTGATGCTCCATGGTTCCACTGATGACCCTGCAGTTTAGTAGGCTTGTAAACTAAAGTTCTGAATTGCGACAAAATGTCTGGGTTATATTCTCACTAGGAATTTTCGAGAGTTACAGTAATAATGCTTTGGTGCATCGGATTCAAGCTACTGGTTCAGTAGGTGATGCTCCATGGTTCTACTGCTAAACTTGCAGGTAAGTAGGCTTGGACACTAAAGTTTTGAATTGCGACGAAATTTCTGGAAAATATTCTCACTAGGAAGCTTCGAGAGTCACAGTAAATTTGTTTGGTGCATCGTATTTAAAGTACTGGTCCACCAGGTGATGCTCCATGCCTCCACTGCTGACGTTGCAAATAAGTGGTCTTGGAGACTTCTGAATTGCGCCAAAATTTCTGGTTTATATTGTCACTAGGAAGCTTCCACAATTACAGTAAACGTGCATTCAAATGGCTCTGAGCACTATTGGACTCTACTGCCTTGGTCATTAGTCCCATAAAACGTAGAACTAATTAAACCTAACTAACCTTAGGACATCACACACATCCATGCCCAAGGCAGAATTCGAACGTGCGACGGTGGCAATCGCACGGTTCCGGAATGCGCGACTAGAACCGCGCGACCACCACGGCCGGCGTAAACGTGCTTTGATGCATCGTATTTACGCTACTGGTCCACCAGGTGATGCTCCATGGTTCCACTTCTGACATTGGAAATAAGGAGGCTTGCAGACATTTGAATTGCGCCTAAATTTCTAGGTTATATTCTAACCAGGAAGCTTCGAGAGTTACAGTTAACTTGCATTAGTTCATCGGATTTAAGCTACTGGTCCACCAGGTTATGCTCCATGGTTCCTCTGCTGAACTTGCAGATAAGTAGGCTTGGAGATTTAAGTTATGAATTGTGACGAAATTTCTGGGTTTAATTCTCACTAGGAAGATTCTAGAGTTAGAGTATACTTTCATTGGTGCATCGGATTTAAGCTTGTGGTCCACAAGGTCATGCTTCATGGTTCCAATGCTGACCTTTCATATAAGTAGGATTGTAGACTAAACTTCTGAATTGTGACGAACTTTCTGGGCTATACCCTCACTAGGAAGCTTCGAGAGTTACGGTAAACTTGCTTTTGTGCATCGGATTTAAGCTACTGGTCCACCAGTTGATGCTCCATTGTTCCACAGCTGACCTTAGAGATAAGTTATTGTTGGAGACTTAAGTCCTGAACTTCGACGAAATTTCGGGGTTATATTCTCACCAGCAAGCTTCGATAGTTACAGTAAACTTGCTTTGGTGCATCGGATTTAAGCTACTTGTCCACCAGGTGATGCTCTATGGTTCCACTTGTGACATTGCTGATAAGTAGGCTTGCAGCCTAAAGTTCTAAAATGTGGTGAAATTTCTGGGTTATATTCTCACTAGGATTCTTGGAGAGTTACAGTAAACTTGCTTTGGAGCATCGTATTCAAGCTACTGGTCCACCAGGTGATGCTCCATGTTTCTACTGCTGAACTTGCAAATAAGTAGGCTTGGAGACGAAAGTTCTGAATTGCGACAAAATGACTGGTTTATATTCTCTATAGGAAGCTTCGAGAGCAACAGTAAACTTGCTTTTGTGCATCGGAATAATAGCTACTGGTCCCCCTGGTGATGCTCCATGGTTCAACATCCGACCTTGCAGATAAGTAGGCATGGAGACCCATGTTCTGAATTGTGACGAAATTTCTGGGTGATATTCTCACCAGGAAGCTTCGATTGTTACAGTTAACTTGTTTTGGAGCGTCGGATTTAAGCTACTGGTCCACCAGGTTATGCTCCATGTTTTCTCTGCTGACCTTGCAAATAAGTAGGCTTGGAGAATAAAGTTCTGAATTGCGAAGATATTTCTGTTTTATATTCCAACTAGGAAGCTTCGACAGTTACAGTAAACTTGCTTTGGTGCATTGGATTTGGGCTACTGGTCCACCAGGTGATGTTCCATGGTTCCACTGATGACCTTGCAGATTAGTAGGCTTGTAAACTAGAGTTCTGAATTACTACGAAATGTCTGGGTTATATTCTCACTAGGAAGCTTCGGGAAATACAGTAAGCTTGCTTTTGTGCATAGGATATAAGCTACTGGTCCACCAGGTGATGCTCCATTGTTCCACCGCTGGCATTGCAGATAAGTAGGCTTGGAGACTGAAGTTCTGAATTGCGACGAAATTTCTCTGCTATATTCTCACTAGGAATCTTCGAGAGTTACATTAAATTTGCTTTGGTGTATCGGATTTAAGCTACTGGTCCTCCAGGTGATGATCCATGGTTCCACTGCTGACCTACCAGATATGTAGGCCTGTAGAATAAAGTTCTGTATTACGTCGATATTTCTTGGTTATATCGTCACTAGGAAGCTTCGAGAGTTACAGTAAACTTGCTTTTGTGCATCGGATTGAAGCTACTGGTCCACCAGGTGATGCTCTATGTTTCCACTCCTGACATATCAGATAAGTAGGCTTGGAGACTAAGGTTTTAAATTGCGGTGAAATTTCTGGGTTATATTCTCACTAGTTAGCGTCTAGAGTTACGGTTAATTTGCTTTGGTGAATCGGATTTAAGCTACTGGTACAACATATGATGCTCCTCGGTTTCACTGTTGACCTTGCAGATAAGTATACTTGGAAACTAAAGTTCTTAATTGCGACGAAATTTCGGGGTTATATTCTCACTAGGAAGCTTCGAGAGTTACAGTGAACTTGCTTTGATGCATTGGATTTAAGCTACGGGTTCACCAGGTGATGCTCAATGTTATGAGTTCTGACCTTCCGGATAGGTAGTCTTGGAGATTAAAGTTCTGAATTGCGACGAAAGTTCTGGGTTATATCCTCACTAGGAAGCTTCAAGAGTTACAGTAAACTTGCTTTTGTGCATCGGATTGAAGCTACTGGTCCATAAGGTGATGCTCCATGGTTCCAATGCCGACCTTGCAGATAAGTAGGATTGTAGACTAATGTTCTGAATTGCGACGAACTTTTTGGTTATACCCTCACCAGGAAGCTTCGAGAGTTATGATAAACTTGCTTTTATGCATCGGATTTAAGCTACTGGTCCACCAGGTGATGCTCCATTGTTCCACAGCTGACCTTGCAGATACGTAGGCTTGGAGACTGAAGTTCTGAATTGCGACGAAATTTCGGGGTTATATTCTCACAGCAAGCTTCGATAGTTACAGTAAACTTGCCTTGGTGCATCGGATTTAAGCTACTTGTCCACCAGGTAATGCTCTATTGTTCCACTTGTGACATTGCAGATAAGTAGGCTTGGAGACTAAAGTTCTAAATTGTGGTGAAATTACTGCTTTATATTCTAACTAGGAACCTGCAAGAGTTACAGTAAATTTGCTTTGGTGCTTCGGATTTATGCTACTGGTACCCCAGGTTATACTCCATGATTCCACTGTTGACCTTGCAGATAAGTAGGTTTGGACACTAAAGTTCTGAATTGCGACGAAATTTTTGGGTTATATTCTCACTAGGAAGGTTCGAGACTTACAGTAAACTTGCTTTGGTGTATCGGATTCAAGCTACTTTTCCACAAGGTGATGCTCCATTGTTATACTGCTAAACTTGCAGATAAGTAGGCTTGGAGACTAAAGTTCTGATTTGCGTCGAAATTTCGCGGTTATATTCCCACTATGAAGCTTCGATTGTTACAGTAACATGCTAAGGTGCATCGGATTTAAGCTACTGGTCCACCAGGTGATGCCCTATGTTTCCACACCTGACATCGCAGATAAGTAGGCTTAGAAACTAAACTTTTAAATTGCGGTGAAATTTCTGGGTTATATTCTCACTAGGAAGCTTCTAGAATTACAGTTAATTTGCTTTGGTGCATCGGATGTAAGCTACTGGTACACCATATGATGCTGCACGATTTCACTGTTGACCTTGCAGATAAGTAGACTTGCAATGTAAAGTTCTTAATTGCGACGAAATTTAGGGGTTATATTCTCACTAGGAAGCTTCGAGAGTTACAGTGAACGTGCTTTGATGCATTGGATTTAAGCTACTGGTCCACCAGGTGATGCTCCATGGTATCAGTGCTGACCTTGCGGATAGGTAGTCTTGGAGACTAAAGTTCTGTATTGCGACGAAATATCTGGGTTATATCCTCACTAGGAAGCTTCGAGAGTTACAGTAAACATGCTTTGCAGCTTCGGATTCGAGCTACTGGTCCACCAGGTGATGCTCCATGTTTAAACTGCTGAACTTGCAATAAAGTAGCCTTGGAGACCAAAGTTCTGAATTGCGACATAATTTCTGGGTTATATTCTCACTAGGAAGCTTCGAAAGTTACAGTAAACTGGCTTTTGTGCATCGGATTAAAGCTATTACTCCACAAGGTGATGCTCCGTGGTTCCACATCTGACCTAGCAGATAAGTAGGCATGGAGATTTAAGTTCTGAATTGCGACGACATTTCTGGGTTATATTCTCACCAGGAACCTTCTAGAGTTACAGTAAGCTCGCTTTGGTGCATCGGAGTAAAGCTTCTGGTCCACCTGGTGGTGCTCCATGGTTCCACTGCTGACCTTGCAGATAAGAAGGCTTGGTGACGAAAGTTCTGGATTGCGACAAAATTTCTGGGATATATTGTTACTAGGAAGCTTCGAGAATTACAGTAAACTTGTTTTTGGGCATCCAATTTAAGCAACTTGTCTACCAGTAGATGCTCCATTGTTCCACAGCTGACCTTGCAGGTAAGTGGGATGGAGACTAACGTTCTAAATTGCGACGAAATTTCGGGGCAATATTCTCACTTGGAAGCATCGAGAGGTACAGTAAAGATGCTTTGATGCATCGTATTTAAGCTACTGGTCCACCAGGTTATGCTCCATTGTTCCACAGCTAACATTGCAGGTAAGTAGCCTTGGAGACTAAAGTTCTAAATTGAGACGAAATTTCGGTGTTATATTCTCACTAGGAATCTTCGAGACTTACGGTAAACGTGCTTTGATGTATCGGATTACAGCTACTGGACCACCAAGTGATGCTCTATGATTCCACTGCAGACATTGCAGGTAAGTACGCTTGGAGACTAAAGTTCTGATATGCGGCGAAATTTCTCGTTTATATTCTCACTAGGAAGCTTCGAGAGTTTCAGTAACCGTGCTTTGGTGCATCTGATTCAAGCTACTGCACCACTAGGGGATGCTCCATGGTTCTACTGCTGAACTTGCAGATAAGTAGGCTTAAAGTTTAAAGTTCTGAATTGAGACGAAATTTCTATGTTATATTCTCACTAGGAAGCTACGAGAGTTACAGTAAATTTGCTTTGGTGCAACGGATTAAAGCTACTGGTACACCTGGTGATACTCCGTGGTTCCACTGTTGACCTTGCGGAAAAGTAGGCTGCGAAACTAAACTTCTGAATTGCGACGAAATTTCTCGTTTATATTCTCACTAGGAAGCTTCGAGAGTTACAGTAAACGTGCTTTGGTGCATCGGATTCAAGCTACAGGTCAATCAGATGTTGTTCCATGGTTATACTGCTAAACTTGCAGATAAGTTGGCTTGAAGACGAAAGTTCTGAATTGCGACACAATTTCTGGGTTATATTCTCACTAGGAAGCCTCGAGAGTTACAGTAAATTTGCTTTGGTGTATCGGATTTAAGTTACTGGTCCATCAGGTGATGCTCCATGGTTCCGCTGCTGACCTTGTAGATAAGTAGGCTTCGAGACTAAAGTTCTGAATTGCGACGGGTTACATTCTCACGAGGAAGCTTCGAGAGTTACAGTAAATTTGCTTTGGTGCATCGGATTCAAGCTACTGGTCCACCAGGTAATGCTACACTCCTGGAAATGGAAAAAAGAACACATTGACACCGGTGTTTCAGACCCACCATACTTGCTCCGGACACTGCGAGAGGGCTGTACAAGCAATGATCACACGCACGGCACAGCGGACACACCAGGAACCGCGGTGTTGGCCGTCGAATGGCGCTAGCTGCGCAGCATTTGTGCACCGCCGCCGTCAGTGTCAGCCAGTTTGCCGTGGCATACGGAGCTCCATCGCAGTCTTTAACAGTGGTAGCATGCCGCGACAGCGTGGATGTGAACCGTATGTGCAGTTGACGGACTTTGAGCGAGGGTGTATAGTGGCCATGCGGGAGGCCGGGTGGACGTACCGCCGAATTGCTCAACACGTGGGGCGTGAGGTCTCCACAGTACATCGATGTTGTCGCCAGTGGTCGGCGGAAGGTGCACGTGCCCGTCGACCTGGGACCGGACCACATCGACGCACGGATGCACGCCAAGACCGTAGGATCCTACGCAGTGCCGTAGGGGACCGCATCACCACTTCCCAGCAAATTAGGGACACTGTTGCTCCTGGGGTATTGGCGAGGACCATTCGCAACCGTCTCCATGAAGCTGGGCTACGGTCCCGCACACCGTTAGGCCGTCTTCCGCTCACGCCCCAACATCGTGCAGCCCGCCTCCAGTGGTGTCGCGACAGGCGTGAATGGAGGGACGAATGGAGACGTGTTGTCTTCAGCGATGAGAGTCGCTTCTGCCTTGGTGCCAATGATGGTCGTATGCGTGTTTGGCGCCGTGCAGGTGAGCGCCACAATCAGGACTGCATACGACCGAGGCACACAGGGCCAACACCCGGCATCATGGTGTGGGGAGCGGTCTCCTACACTGGCCGTACACCTCTGGTGATCGTCGAGGGGACACTGAATAGTGCACGGTACATCCAAACCGTCATCGAACCCATCGTTCTACCATTCCTAGACCGGCAAGGGAACTTGCTGTACCAACAGGACAATGCACGTCCGCATGTATCCCGTGCCACCCAACGTGCTCTAGAAGGTGTAAGTCAACTACCCTTGCCAGCAAGATCTCCGGATCTGTCCCCCATTGAGCATGTTTGGGACTGGATGGAGCGTCGTCTCACGCGGTCTGCACGTCCAGCACGAACTTGGTCAAACTGAGGCGCCATGTGGAAATGGCATGGCAAGCCGTTCCACAGGACTACATCCAGCATCTCTACGATCGTCTCCATGGGAGAATAGCAGCCTGCATTGCTGCGAAAGGTGGATATACACTGTACTAGTGCCGACATTGTGCATGCTCTGTTGCCTGTGTCTATGTGCCTGTGGTTCTGTCAGTGTGATCATGTGATGTATCTGACCCCAGGAATGTGTCAATAAAGTTTCCCCTTCCTGGGACAATGAATTCACGGTGTTCTTATTTCAATTTCCAGGAGTGTATATGGTTCCACTGCTCACTTTTTAGGTAAGTAGGCTTAGAGACTAAAGTTCTGAATTGCGACGAAATATCTGGGTTATATACCAACTAGGAAGCTTCGAGAGTTAAAGTAAACTTGCTTTTGTGCATCTGATTTATGCTACTGGTCCACTAGGAGATGCTCCATTGATCCACAGCTGACCTTAGAGATAAGTAGGCTTGGAGACTAAAGTTCTGAATTGCAACGAAATTTCGGGGTTATATTCTCACTAGGAAGCTGCGAGAGTTACAGTAAACATGCTTTGGTGAATCGGATTTAAGCTTCTGGTCGTCCAGGTGATACTCTATGGTTCCACTCCTGACATTGCAGGTAAGTAGGCTTGGAGCCCAAAGTTCTAAATTGCGGCGAAATTTCTTTGTTACATTCTCACTAGGAAGCTTCGAGAGTTACAGTAAATGTGGTTTTGTGCATTGGATTTAAGCTACTGGTCCACCAGGTTATGCTCCATTTTTCCTCTGCTGACCTTGCAGATAAGTTGGCCTGGAGACTAAAGTTTTGAATTGCGACGAAATTTCTGTTTTATATTCTCACTAGGAAGCTTCGAGAGTTACAGTAAATGTGCTTTGGTGCATTCGATTTAACCTACTGGTATACCAGGTGATGCGCTATAGTTCCACTGCTGATTTTTCAGATAATTCTGCTTGGAGACCAATGCTCTGAATTGCGACAAAATTTCTGGGTTACAGTCTCACTAGGGAGCTTCGAGAGTTACAGTAAACTTGCTTTGGTGCGTCCGATTTATGCTATTGGTCCACCAGGTGATGCTCCATGGTATCACTTATGACCTTGAAGATTAGTAGGCTTGTAAACTAAAGTTCTGAATTGCCACGAAATGTCAGGTTTATTTTGCACTAGGAAACTTCGAGAATTACAGTAGACTTGCTTTGGTTCGTCGTATTCAAGCTACTGCTCCATTAGGTGATGGTCCGTGGTTCTACTGCTGAACTTGCAGATAAGTAGGCATGGAGACTTAAGTTCTGAATTAGACGAAATTCCAGGGTTATATTCTCACCAGGAAACTTCGAGAGTTACAGTAAAGTTACTTTTTTGCATCGGATTTTAGCTACTGGTCCATTAGGTGATGCTCTATGATTCCAGTGCTTACATTGCAGGTAAGTAGGCTTGGAGCCCAAAGTTTTAAATTACGGCGAAATTTCTTTGTTACATTCTCACTAGGAAGCTTCGAGAGTTACAGTAAACTTGCTTTTGAGCATCGGATTTGAGCTACTGGTCCACTCGGTGTTGCTCCATGGTTCTACTGCTCAACTTGCAGATAAGTAGGCTTGTTGACTAAAGTTCTAAAATGCGACGGATTTTCGGGTATGTATTCTCACTAGGAAGCTTCGTGACTTACAGTAAACTTGCTTTTGTGATTCGGATTTAAGCTACTGGTCCATCAGGTGATGCTCCATGGTTCCACATCTAACCTTGCAGATAAGTAGGCATGGAGACTTAAGTTCTGAATTCGACGAAATTTCAGGGTTATATTCTCACCAGGAAGCTGCGAGAGTTACAGTAAACTTACTTTGCTGCATCAGGTTTAAGCTACTGGTCCATTAGGTGATGCTCTATGATTCCATTCCTTACATTGCAGATAAGTAGGCTTGGAGACTAAAGTTCAGATTTTCGACGAAATTTCTGGTGTAAATTCTCACTAGGAAGGTTCGAGGGTTACTGCAAAGTGCTTTGGTGCATCGAATTTAAGCTACTGGTCCACCAGGTAATGCTATATGGTTCCACTGCTGACTTTGCAGGTAAGTAGGCTTGGGGACTAAAGTTCTGAATTGCGACGAAATTTCAGGGTTATATTCTCACCAGGAAGCTTAGAGTTACTGTAAACTTGCTCTGAATCGTCAGATTCAAGCTACCAGTAGACGAGGTGATGCTCCATGGCTCGAGTGCTGACCTTGCGGATAGGTAGTCTTGGAGCCTAATGTTCTGAATTGCGACGAAATTTCTGGGTTATATCAGCAGTAGGAAGCTTCGAGAGTTAGAGAAAACTTGCTTTGGAGCATCGGATTCAAGCAACTGGTCCAACAGGTGATGGTCCGTGGTCCTACTGCTGAAGTTGCAGGTAAGTAGGCTTGGAGACGAAAGTTCTGAATTGCGACACAATTTCTGGGTTATATTCTCACAAGGAAGTTTCGAGAGTTACAGTAAACTTACTTTGGTGCATCGGCTTTAAGCTACTGGTCCACCAGGTAATGCTATATGGTACCACTACTGACTTTGCAGGTAAGTAGGCTAGGAGACTAAATTTCTGATTTGCAATGAAATTTCTGGCTTATATCCTCATTAGAAAGATCCGAGAGTTACAGTAAACTTGCTTTAGTGAATCGGATTTAAGTTACTGTTCCACCAGGTGATGCTCCATGGTTCCATTGCTGATGTTGCAGATAAGTAGGCTTGGAGAAAATAGTTCTGAATTGCGACGTAATTTCTGGGCTACATTCTCTCTAGGGAGCTTCGAGAGTTACAGTAAACTTGCTTTAATGCGTCGGATTTATGCTATTGGTCCACCAGGTGATGCTCCATGGTTCCACTGATGACCTTGAAGATTAGTAGGCTTGTAAACTAAAGTTCTGAATTGCCACAAAATGTCAGGGTTATACTCTCACTAGCAAACTTCAAGAATTTATGATTTATGCTATTGGTCCACCAGGTGATGCTCCATGGTTCCACTGATGACCTTGAAGATTAGTAGGCTTGTAAACTAAAGTTCTGAATTGCCACGAAATGTCAGGGTTATACTCTCACTAGGAAACTTCAAGAATTACAGTAAACTTGCTTTGGTGCATCGGATTAAAGCTACTGCTCCACTAGGTGATGCTCCATGGTTCTACTGCTGAACTTGCAGATACGTAGGCTTAGAGACTGAAGTTCTGAATAGCGACGAAATTTCTTGGGTTATATTCCGACTAGGAAGCTTCGAGAGTTTATTTAAACTTGCTTTTGTGCATCGGATTTAAGCTACTGCTCCACCAGGTGATGCTCCACTGTTCCACAGCTGACCTTAGATATAAGTAGGCTTGGAGACTGAAGTTCTAAATTACGCCGAAATTTCTGGGTTATATTCTCACTAGGAAGCTTCGAGAGTTACAGTAAACTTGCATTTGGGCATCGGATTTTAGCTACTGGTCCACTCGGTGTTGCTCCATGGCTCTACTGCTGAACTTACAGATAAGTAGGTTTGGAGACTAAAGTTCTAAATTGCGAGGAAATTTCCGGTTTATATTCTCACTAGGAAGCTTCGTGACTTACAGTAAACTTGCTTTTGTAATTCGGATTCAAACTACTGGTCCACCAGGTGATGCTCCATGGTTCCACACCTAACCTAGCAGATAAGTAGGCATGGAGACTTAAGTTCTGAATTAGACGAAATTTCAGGGTAATATTCTCACCAGGAAGCTTCGAGAGTTACAGTAAACTTACTTTGGTGCTTCGGATTTAAGCTACTGGTCCTTTAGGTGATGCTCTATGATTCCATTGCTTACATTGCAGATAAGTAGGCTTGGAGACTAAAGTTCTGAATTCGGACGAAATTTCTGGTGTATACTCTCACTAGGAAGTTTCGAATGTTACTGCAAAGTGCTTTGGTGCATCTGATTTAAGCTACTGGTCCACCAGGTAATGCTATATGGTTCCACTGCTGACTTTGCCGGGAAGTAGGCATGGAGACTAAAGTTCTGAATAGCGACGAAATTTCTCGGTTACATTCTCACTAGGGAGCTTGGAGAGTTTCAGTAAACTTGATTTGGTTCATCGGATTCAAGCTACTTTTCAACCAGGTGATGCTGCATGGTTCCACTGTTGTTCTTGGAGATAAGTTGTCTTGGAAACTAAAGTTCTGAATTAAGACGAAATTTCAGGGTTATATTCTCACTAGGAAACTTCGAGATTTAGAGTAAAGTAGCTGTGGTGCATCGCATTTAAGCTACTGGTCCACCTGGTCATGCTCCATGGTTCTACTGTTGAACTTGCAGATAAGTACGCTTGGAGACAAAAGTTCTTAATTGCGACAAAATTTCTGCGTTACATTCTCACTAGGAAACTTCGAGAGTTACAGTAACTTGCTTTTGTGCATCGGATTTAAGCTACTTGTCCACCAGGTGATGCTCCTTGGTTCCACAGCTGACCTTGCAGATAAGTAGGCTCGGAGACTAATGTTCTAAATTGCGACGAAATTTCAGTGTAAAATTCTCACTACGAATATTCGAGAGTTTCAGTAAATTTCTTTAGTCCATCGGATTTCAGCTACTGGTCCACCAGGTGAGGCTCCATTGTTCCACAGCTGACCTTAGAGTTAAGTAGGCTTGGAGACTAAAGTTCTGAACTGCGACGAAATTTCGGTCTTATATTCTCACTAGGAAGCTTCGAGAGTTACAGCAAACTGGCTTTGGTGCATCATATTTAAGCTAGTGGTCCACTTGTGATGCTCTATGTTTCCACCCCTGACATTGCAGATAAGTAGGCTTGAGACTAAAGTTCTAAATTACGGCGACATTTCTGTGTTATATTCTCACTAGGAAGCTTCGAGAGTTACAGTAAACTTGCTTTTGTGCATGGATTTTATGCTACTGGTCCACCAGGTGACGCTTCATGGTTCCACAGCTGACCATGCACGTAAGTATTCTTGGAGACTAAACTTCTAAATTGCGACCAACTTTCGGTGCTATATTCTCACCAGCAAGCTTGGAGAGTGACAGTAAATATGCTTTGGTGCATCGGATTTAGGCTATTGGTACACCAGGTGATGCTCCATGGTTCCACTGCTGACTGCAGATAAGTGGGCTTAAAGACCAAAGTTCTGAATTGCGACGAAATTTTTTTTTATATTCTCACTAGGAAGCTTCGAGAGATACTGTAACCTTGCTTTGGAGCATCGGATTCAAGCTACCGTTAATCCAGGTGATGCTTCATGGTTCGAGTGCTGACCTTGCGGATAGGTAGTCTTGGAGCCTAATGAACTGAAATGCGACGAAGTTTCTGGGTTATATCCTCACTAGGTAGCATCGAGAGTTACAGTAAACTTGCTTTGGAGCAGCGAATTCGAGCAACTGGTCCACCAGGTGATTGTACATGGTTCTACTGCTGAAGCTGCTGATAAGTAGGCCTGGAGACGAAAGTTCTGAATCGCGACGAAATTTCGGGGCTAAATTCTCACTAGGAAGCTTCGAGAGTTACAGTAAACGTCCTTTGATGCATCGTGTTCAAGCTACTGGTCCACCAGGTGATTCTCCATGGTTCCACTGCTGACGTTGCAAATAAGTAAGCTCGGAGACTTCTGAATTTGCGGCGAAACTTCTGGGTTATACTCTAACCAGGAAGCTTCGAGAGTTACAGTAAACTAGCTTTGGTGCATCGGATTCAAGCTACTGGTCCACCAGGTGATGCTCCATGATTATACTGCTAAACTTGCAGATAGTAGGCTTGTAGACGAAAGTTCTGAATTGCGACACAATTTCTGTGTTATATTATCACTAGGGAGCTTCGAGAGTTACAGTAAACTTGCTTTGGTGCATCGGATTCAGGCTACTGATCCACCAGGTAATGCTCCATGGCTTTACTACTGACCTTGCAGATAAGTAGACTTGGAGACTGAAGTTCTGAATTTCAGTGAAATTTCTCGGTTATACTCTCACCAGGAAGCTTCGAGAGATACACTACACTTGCTTTGGTGAATCGGATCTAATATACTGGTCCACCTGGTGATGCTCAATTTTTCCACAGCTGACCTTGCAGATACGTATGCTTGGAGACGAAAGTTCTTAATTGTGACGAAATTTCTAGGTTATATTCTTACCAGGAAGCTTTAAGAGTTACAGTAAACTAACTCTCGTGCATCGGATTTATGCTTCAGGTCCACCAGGAGATGCCCAATGGTACCACTGCTGACCTTGCAGATAAGTAGGCTTGGAGACTAAAATTCTGAATTGCGACGAAATTTCTGTGTTATATTCTCACTAGGAAGCTTCGAGAGTTACAGTAAACTTGCTTTCGTGCATCGGATTTAAGCTACAGGTCCACCAGGTGATACACAGGGGTGCTGGCAGACTGACCCCAGTAAGAAAAAACGTGAAAATGGCTGCGTAATTGGGACGAGGAGCTATGAGTCTCTTAAGGTAGCCAGTGCAGCGTTTCCTGGAGGACTGCATCAGAAAAGTCTAGTAATTCCTGGCAGGCATAACGATGACTGACTTGAGATACACAACTAGTGACATATCGGTTCTGACAGACTGATCCCAGTAACGCAAAATGAGACGCTGCGTGAGCAACTGGGACGGGTAACTATGACTCTCTTAAGGTAGCCAATGACTTGGAACCAGGAATATTGATTCAGGAAACTCGAGTAACCCTTGGATATAGAAACGATGACTTTCATAGATTACACAACCTGTGACATATGGGTGCTGGTAGACTGGCCCCAGTAACAAAAAACGTGAAACTCTCTGCGTAATTAGGACGAGGAGCTATGAGTCTCTGAAGGTAGGCAGTGCAGCGTCACCTGAAGGACTGCATCAGTAATGTCTAGTAATCCTTGCCAGTCATAACGATGACTTTCTTTCTTGATATACACAACTAGTGACATATCGGTGCTGGCATACTGGCCACAGTAACAAAACATATGAACAAGGGTGAGCAACTGTGACGAGTATCTATGACTCTCGTAATAGGCCAATGACTAAATATCTGGAGTATTGAATCAGATAACTCGAGGAACGAATTGCAATAGTAACGATGACTATCTTACGGTTCACAACTAGTGACAAATCGGTTCTGACAGACTGTCCCCAGTAACGAAAAATGAGACACATCGTGGGCAACTGGGACGGGTAACTATGGTTCTCTTAAGGTATCCAATGACTCGTCACCAGGAATATTGAACTAATAAACTCGACAAACCCTCGGCTGTAATAATGATGTCTTTCGTAGATTACACAACCTGTGACATATCGGTGCTGGCAGACTGGCCCCCAGCAACAAAAAACGTGAAACTGACTGATCAATTAGGACGAAGAACTGTGAGTATCTTAAGGTAGCCAGTGCAGCGTCACCTGAAGGACTGCATCAGTAAAGTCTAGTAACCCCAGGCAAGCATAACGATGACTCACTTGAGATACACAACCAGTGACATATCGGTTCTGGAAGACTGGACCCGGTTACGAAAAATGAGACACTGCGTGAGCAAATGGGACGGGTAACTTTGAATCTCTTAAGCTAGCCAATGACTCGTACCCAGGTATATTGAAAGAGGAAACTCGAGGAACCCTCGGCTATAGAAACGATAACTTTCGTAGATTACACCACCCGTGAAATCTCGGTGCTTGCAGACTGGCCCCAGTAACAAAAAACGTGAAACTAGCTGCGTAATTAGTACGAGGAGCTAGGAGTCTCTTAAGGTAGCCAGTGCAGCGGCCCCTGGAGGACCGCATCAGTAAATTCTACTAATCCCTGGCAGCCATAACGATGACTTACTTGAGATACACAACTAGTCACATGTCGGTGCTGGCAGACTGGTCACAGTAACAAATAATATGAATCTGGGTGAGCAACTGTGACGAGTATCTATGACTCTCGTCATAGGCCAATGACTAAATACTTTTAGTATTGAATCAGATACCTCGAGGGACGCCTTGCAATAGTAACGATGACTTTCTTACGGTTCACAACTAGTGACAAATTGGCCCTGCCAGACAGGCATCAGTAACGAAAAATGAGACACTGCGTGAGCAACTGGGACGGGTAACTATGGCTCTCTTAGGGTAGCCAATAAATCGTCACCAGGAATATTGAATTAGGAAACTCGCATAACCCTCGGCTATAGTAATGATGATTTTCGTAGATTACACAACCTGTGAAATAACGGTGCTGGCAGACTGGCCTCCAGCAACAAAAAACGTGAAACTGGCTCCGCAATTAGGACGAGGAGCTATGAGTCTCTTAAGGTAGCCAGTGCTGCGTCACCTGGAGGACTGCATCAGTACAGTCTAGTAATAAGTGGCGGGCATAACGATGACTCACTTGAGATACACAACTAGTGACATATCGGTTCTGACAGACTGGCTCCAGTAACGAAAAATGAGACACTGCGTGAGCAACTGGGACGGGAAACTATGATTCTCTTAAGGTAGCCAATGACTCGTAGCCAGGAATATTGAATCAGGAAACTCGAGTAACATTTGGCTATAGAAACGATGACTTTCGTAGATTACACAACCTGTGACATATCGGTCCTGGCAGACTGACCCCAGTAACAAAAAATGTGGATCAGGGAGCGCAACTGTGACGAGTATCTATGACTCTCGTAATAGGCCAATGACTAAATACCTGGAGTATAGATCAGATAACTCGAGGGACGCCTTGCAATAGTAACCATGACTTTCTTATGGTTCACAGCTAGTGACACATCGGTTCTGGCAGACTGGCCCCAGTAACGAAAAATGAGATACTTCGTGAGCAACTGGGACGGGTAACTATGACTCTCTTAAGGTAGCAAATGAATCGTTACCAGGAATATTGAATCAGGAAACTCGAGTAACCCTCGGCTATAGTAAAGATGACTTTCGTAGATTATACAACCTGTGACATATCGGTGCTGGAGGACTAGCCTCCAGCAACAAAAAACGTGAAACTGGCTGCGCAATTAGGACGAAGAGCTATGAGTCTCTTAAGCTAGCCAGTGCAGCGTCACCTGGAAGACTGCATCAGCAAAGTCTAGTAACCCCTGGCACCCTTAACGATGACTCACTTGAGACACACAACTAGTGACATATGGGTTCTGGAAGACTGGCCCCAGTTACGAAAAATGAGACACTGCGTGAGCAACTGGGTCAGGTAACTTTGAATTTCTTAAGCTAGCCAATGACTCTTACCCAGGAATATTGAAAGAGGAAACTCGAGTAACCCTCGGCTATAGAAACGATAACTTTCGTTGATTACACAACCTGCGAAATATCGGTGTTGGAAGACTGGCCCCAGAAACAAAAAACTTGAAACTAGGGCCGTAATTAGGACGAGGAGCTAGGAGTCTCTTAAGGTAGCCAGTTCAGCGGCCCCTGGAGGACTGCATGAGTACAGTCTAGTAATCCCTGGCAAGCATATCGATGAATTTGTTGAGAAACACTTCTAGTGACATATCGGTGCTGGCACACTGCCCACAGTAACAAAACATATGAATCAGGGTGAGCAACTGTGACGAGTATCTATGACTCTCGTAATAGGCCAATGACTAAATATCTGGAGTATTGAATCAGATACCTCGAGGGACGCCTTGCAATTGTAACGATGACTTTGTCACGGTACACAACTAGTGACAAATCGGTCCTGGCAGACTGGCCCCAGTTGCGAAAAATTAGACACTTTGTGAGCAACTGGGACGGGTAACTATACCTCTCTTAGGGTAGCCAATAAATCATCACCAGGATTATTGAATTAGGAAACTCGCATAACCCTCGGCTATAGTAATGATGATTTTCGTAGATTACACAACCTGTGAAATAACGGTGCTGGCAGACTGGCCTCCAGCAACAAAAAACCTGAAACTGGCTCGCAATTAGGACGAATAGCTATGAGTCTCTTAAGGTAGCCAGTGCAGCGTTACCTGGAGGACTGCATCAGTACAGTCTAGTAATCCCTCGCAGGCATAACGATGACTGACTTGAGATACACAACTAGTGACATATCGGTTCTGATAGACTGGCTCCAGTAACGAAAAATGAGACACTGCGTGAGCAACTGGGACGGGAAACTATGACTCTCTTAAGGTAGCCAATGAGTCGTACCCAGGAATATTGAATCAGGAAACTCGAGTAACCCTCGGCTATAGTAATGATTATTTTCGTAGATTACACAACCTGTGACATATCGGTGCTGGCGGACTGGTCCCAGTAACAAAAAACGTGCAACTGGCTGCGTAATTAGGACGAGGAGCTATGAGTCTCTTAAGGTAGCCAGTGCAGCGTCACCTACAGACTGCATCAGTAAAGTCTAGTAACCCTTGGCAGGCATAACAATGACTTATTTGAGATACACAACTAGTAACATATCGGTGCTGGCAGACTTTCCACAGTAACAAAAAATATGAATCTGGGTGAGCAACTATGACGAGTAACTATGATCTCGTAATAGGCCAATGACTAAAAAACTGGAGTATTGAATCAGATAACTCGAGGAACGCCTTGCAATAGTAACGATGACTTTCTGACGGTTACAACTAGTGACAAATCGATTCTGGCAGCCTGGCGCCAGTAACGAAAAATGAGACACTGCGTGAGCAACTCTGACGGGTAACTTTGACTCTCCTAAGCTAGCCAATGACTCGTCACGAGGAAAATTGAATTAATAAACTCGAGTAACCCTCAGCTATAGCAATAATGACTTTTGTAGATTACACAACCTGTGACATATCGGGGCTGGCAGACTGGACCCTGTAACAAAAAACGTGTAATTGGCTGCGCAATTAGGACGAGGAGCTATGATTCTCTTAAGGTAGCCAGTGCAGCGTCACTTGCAGACTGCATCAGTAAAGTCTAGTAACCCTGGCAGGCATAACGATGACTTATTTGAGATACACAACTAGTCACATATCGGTGCTGGCAGACTGGTCACAGTAACAAAAAATATGAATCGTGGTGAGCAACTGTGACGAGTATCTATGTCTCTCGTAATAGGCCAATGACTAAATACCTGTAGTATTGAATCAGATACCTTGATGGACGCCTTGGAATACTAACGACGACTTTCTTACGGTTCACAACTAGTGACAAATCGGTTCTGGCAGACTGCCCCCAGTAACGAAAAATGAGACACTGCGTGAGCAAATGGTACGGGTAACTATGGCTCTCTTAGGGTAGCCAATGAATCTTCACCAGGAATATTGAATTAGGAAACTCGCATAACCCTCGGCTATAGTAATGATGATCTTCGTAGATTACACAACCTGTGACATATCGGTGCTGGCAGACTGGCCTCCAGCAACAAAAAACGTGAAACTGGCTGCGCAATTAGGACGAAGAGCTGTGAGTCTCTTAAGGTAGCCAGAGCAGCATCACCTGGAGGACTGCTTCAGTAAAGTCCAGTAACCCCCAGCAAGCATAACGATGACTCACTTGAGATACACAACTAGTGACATATCGGTTCTGGAACACTGGACCCAGTTACGAAAAATGAGACACTGCGTGAGCAACTGGGACGGGTAACTTTGAATCTCTTAAGCTAGCCAATGACTCGCAAACTCGAGCAACCCTCGGCTATAGAATCGATAACTTTCGTAGGTTACACAACCTGTGACATATCGGTGCTGGCAGACTGGCCCCAGTAACAAAAAACCTGAAACTAGCTGCGTAATTAGGACGAGGAGCTAGGAGTCTCTTAAGGTAGCCAGTGCAGCGGCCCCTGGAGGACTGCATCAGTAAAGTCTAGAAATCCCTGGCAGCCATAACGATGACTTACTTGAGATACACAACTAGTGAAATATCGGTTCTGACAGACTGGCTCCAGCAACGCAAAATGAGTCACTGCGTGAGCAACTGGGACGGGTAACTATAGCTCTCTTAAGGTAGCCAATGACTCGGACACAGGAATATTGAATCATTAAAACGAGCAACCCTTGGCTACAGAAACTATGGCTTTCGTAGATTACACAACCTGTGACATATGGGTGCTGGCAGACTGACTCCAGTAACAAAAAAAGTGAAACAATATTAATCTGAGTGAGCAACTAAGACGAGTAACTATGTCAATTGTAATAGGCCAATGACTAAATATCTTTAGTATTGAATCAGATAACACGCGGAACGCCTTGCAATAGTAGCGATGACTTTTTTACGGTTCACAACTAGTGACAAATCGGTTCTGGCAGACTGGAGCTAGTATCGAAAAATGAGACACTGCGTGAGCAACTGGGACGTTTAACTATGACTCTCTTAAGGAGTTACTCGAGTTTTTTGATTCAATATTGCTGATGACGAGTCATTGGCTACCTTAAGAGAGTAATAGATACCCTTCCCAGTTGCTCACGCACTGTCTCATTTTTCCTTACTGGCTTCAGTCTTCCGGAACCGATTTGTCACTAGTTGTGAGCCGTAAGAAAGTCATCGTTACTATTGCACTGCATTCCTAGAGTTATCTGATTCAATACTCCAAGTATTGAGTCATTGGCCTATTACGAGAGTCATAGTTACTCGTCACAGTTGCTCACCCAGATACATATTTTTAGTTACTGTGGCCAGTCTGCCAGCACCGATATGTCACTAGTTGAGTATCTCAAATGAGTCATCGATATGCCTGCCAGGGATTACTAGACTTTAGTGATGCAGTCCTCCAGGTGACGCTGCACTGGCTACCTTAAGAGACTCATAGCCTACCCTCCTAATTACGCAGTCAGTTTCACGTTTTTTTGTTACTGGGGAGAGGCTGCCAGCACCGATATGTCACAGGATGTGTAATCTACGAAAGTTATCGTTTCTATAGCCAAGGGTTACTTGAGTTTCCTGTTTCAATATTCGGGGTACGTGTCATTGACTACCTTAAGAGAGTCATAGTTACCCGTTCCATAGTTACCCGTTTCTATAGCTGAGAGTTACTCGAGTGTCCTGATTCAATATTCCTGGGTACGACTCTTTGGCTACCTTAAGAGAGTAACAGATACCCGTCCCAGTTGCTCACGCAGTGTCTAATTTTTCGTTACTGGGGCCAGTCTGCCAGAAACGATTTGTCACTAGTTGTGAACCGTAAGAAAGGCGTCGTTACTATTTCCAGGCGTTCCCCGAGTTATCTGATTGAATAGTCCAGTTATTGAGTCATTGTCCTAATACGAGAGTCATAGTTACTCGTCATAGTTGCTCAACCAGATTCATATTTTTTGTTATTGTGGCCAGTCTGCCAGCACCGATAAGTCACTAGTTGTGTATCCCTAGTGAGTCATCGTTATGCCTGCCATGGATGACTAGACTTTACTGATGCAGTCCTCCAGTGCCGCTGCATTGGCTCCCTTAAGAGACTCACAGCTCCTCGTCCTAATTACGCAGCCAGTTTCACGTTTTTTTATTACTGGGGCCAGTTTGCCAGCACTGATAAGTCACAGGTTATGTAATCGACGTAAGTCATCGTTTCTATAACTGAGGGTTACTCGAGTTTCGTGATTCAATATTTCTGGTGACGAGTCATTGGCTTAAGAGAGCCATAGTTACCCGTCCCAGTTGGTCACGCAGTGTCTCTTTTTTCCTTACTTTGGCTTCTGCCAGAACCGATATGTCACTAGTTGTGTATCGCAAGTGAGTCATCGTTATGCCTGCCAGGAATTACTAGACTTTACTGATGCAGTCCTCCAGGTGACGTTGCACTGGCTACCTTAAGAGACTAGAGGCTCCTCGTCCTAATATTGCAGCCACTTTCGCTTATTTTGTTACTGGGGCCAGTCTGCCAGCACCTTAAGAGAGTCATAGTTACATGTCCCAGGTACTCACGCAGTGTCTCATTTTTCGTTACTGGGGCCTGTCTGACAGAACCGATTTGTCACTAGTTGTGAACTGTAAGAAAGCCATCGTTACAATTGCAAGGCGTTCCTCGAGTTATCTGATTCAATACTCCAGGTATTTAGTCCTTGGCCTATTATGAGGGTCATAGTTACTCGTCATAGTTGCTCATCCAGATTAATATTGTTTGTTACTGTTGCAAGTCTGCCAGCACCGATATGTCACCAGTTGTGTATCTCAAGTGGGTCAATTTTATTCCTGGCAGGTATTACTAGACATTACTGATGCAGTTCTCCAGGTGACGCTGGACTAGCTACCATAAGAGACTCATAGCTCCATGTCCTAACTGACCAGCCAGTTTCACGATTCACAGGTTGAGTAATCTACGTAAGACATCGTTTCTATAGCTGAGGGTTACTAGAGTTTCCTGATTCAATAATCCTGGTAACGAGTCATTGGCTACCTTAAGAGGATCATAGTTACCAGTCCCAGTTGCTCAAGCAGTATCTCATTTTTCGTTACTGGGGCCAATCTGCCACAACCGATGTGTCACTAGTTGTGTATCTCAAGTTATGCCTGCCAGGGGTTACTAGAATTTACTGATGCAGTCCTCTAGGTGACGCTGCACTGGCTACCTTAAGAGACTCATAGCTCCTCGTCCTCATTGCGCAGCAAGTTTCACGTTTTTTTGTCACTGGGGCCAGTCTGCCATTACCGATATCTCACAGGTCAGGTAAACTACGAAAGTCATCATTTCATTAGCCGAGGGTTACTCGAGTTTCCTAATTCAATATTCCTGAAGAGAGTAGCGATGACTTTTTTACGGTTCACAACTAGTGACAAATCGTTTCTGGCAGACTGGCGCCAGTAACGAAAAACGAGACACTGCGTGAGCAACTGGGACGGGTAACTGTGACTCTCTTAAGGTAGCCAATGACTCGTAACCAGGAATATTGGATCACGAAACTGGAGTAACCGCTGGCTGTAGTACCGATGACTTTCGAAGATTACACAACCTTTGAAATATCGGTGATGGCAGACTGCCCACAGTAACAAAAAATATGAATCTTGGTGAGCAACTTCGACGAGTAACTATGACTCTCGTAACAGGCCAATGACTCAGTACCTGGAGTATTGAATCAGATAACGCGAGGAATGCCTTACAATAGTAACGATGACTTTCTTACAGTTCACAACTAGTGACAAATCGGCTCTGGCAGACTGGCGCCAGTAACGAAATATGAGACACTGCGTCAGCAACTGGCATGGGTAATTATGGCTCGTCACAAAAAGTATTGAATCAGGAAGCTTGAGTAACCCTAGGCTATAGTACGATGACTTTCGTAGATTACAGAACTTGTGACATATCTGTGATGGCAGACTGGCCACAGTAACAAAAAACATGAATCTGTGTGAGAAACTTCGACGAGTAACTATGGCTCTCGTAACAGGCCAATGACTCAATACCTAGAGTATTGAACCAGATAACTTTACGAATGCCTTGCAAAAGTAACGATGACCTTCTTAAGGTTCACAACTAGTGACAAGCCGGTTCTGGCTAACTGGCGCCAGTAACGAAACATGAGACACTGCGCCAGCAACTGAGACGGGTAACTATGACTCTCTTAAGGTTGCCAATGACTCGTCACCAGGAATATTGAATCAGGAAACTCAAGTAACGCTTGGCTATAGTAACGATGCCTTTTGTAGATTACACAACCTGTGACATGTCTGTGCTGGAAGACTGACCACAGTAACAGAAAATATGTATCTGGGTGAGCAACTGTGACGAGTAACTATGACTCTCGTAACAGGCCAATGACTCAATACATGGAATATTGAATAAGATAACTCAAAGAACGCCTTGCAATAGTAACGATGACTTTCTTACCGTTCACAACTAGTGACAAATCGGTTCTGGAAGACTGGAGCCAGCACCGAAAAATGAGACACTGCGTGAGAACTGGGAAGCGTAACTATGACTCTCTTAAGGTAGACAATAACTTGTCACTGGAATATGGAATCAGGAAACTCGAGTAACCCTTGGCTATTGTAGCGATGACTTTCATAGATTACACAACCTGTGACATATCGGTGCTGGCAGACTGGCCACAGTAACAAAAAACATGAATCTGAGTGAGTACTTCGACGAGTAACTATGACTCTCGTAACAGGCCAATGACTCAATACCTGGAGTATTGAATCAGATAACTCGAGGAACGCCTTGCAATAGAAACGATGACATTCTTACGGTTCACAACTAGTGACAAATCGGTTCTGGCAGACTGGCGCCAGTAATGAAAGATGAGACACTGCGTTAGCAACTGGGATGGGTAACTATGGCTCTCTTAAGATAGCCAATGACTCGTCACCAAGAATATTGAAGCTGGATGCTTGAGTAACCCTAGGCCATAGTACGATGACTTTCCTAGGTTACAGAACTTGTGACATATCGGTGAAGGAAGACTGACAACAGAAACAAAAAATATGTATCTGGGTGAGCAACTGTGACGAGTAACTATGACTCTCGTAATAGGCCAATGACTCAATACTTGGACTATAGAATGAGAAAGCTCGAGGAATGCCTTGCATTAGTAACGATGCCCTTCTTATGGTTCACAACTAGTGACAAATCGGTTCTGGCAGCCTGGCGCCAGTAATGAAAGATGAGACACTGCGTTAGAAACTGGGATGGGTAACTATGGCTCTCTTAAGGTAGCCAATGACTCGTCACCAGGAATATTGAATCAATAAACCCGAGTAACCCATGGCTATAGTAACGATGACTTTCGTAGATTACACAACCTCTGACATATCAGTGCTGGCAAACTGACCACACTAACAAAAAATATGAATCTGGGTGAGCAACTGTGACGAGTAACTGTAACTCTCGTAATAGGCCAATGATTCAATACCTGGAGTATTGAATCAGATAACTCGAGGAACGCCTTGCGATAATAACGATGACTTTCTTATAGTTCACAACTAGTGACTAATCGGTTCTGGCACACTGTTGCCAGTAATGGAAAATGAGACAGTGCGCGAGCTACTGGGAAGGGTAACTATGACTCTCTTAAGATTGCCAATGACTCGTCACCAAGAATATTGAAGCAGGAAGCTTGAGTAACCCTAGGCTATAGTACGATGACTTTCGTAGGTTACAGAACTTCTTACATATCGGTGATGGAAGACTGGCCACAGTAACAAAAAATATGAATCTGGGTGAGCAACTGTGACAATTAATTATAAATCTCCTAATAGGGCAATGACTCAATACCTGGGGTATTGGATCAGATAACTCGAGGAACGCCTTGCAATAGTATCGATGACATTCTTACTGTTCACCACTAGTGACAAATCGGTTCTGGAAGACTGTAGCCAGTAACGAAAAATGAGACACTGCCTGAGAACTGTGAAGCATAACTATGACTCTCTTAAGGTAGCCAATGACTCGTCACCTGGAATATGGAATCAGGAAACTCGAGTAACCCTTGTCTGTAGTAACGATCACTTTCGTAGATTACACAACCTTTGACATATCGGTGCTGGCAGACTGGCCTCAGTAACAAAAAACATCAATCTGAGTGACCAACTTCGACGAGTAACTATGACTCTCGTAACAGGCCAGTGACTCAATACCTGGAGTATTGAATCAGATTACTCGAGGAACGCCTTGCAAAAGTAACGATGGCTTTCTTACGGTGCACAAATAGTGACAAGTCGGTTCTGGCAGACTGGCGCAAGTAATGAAAAATGAGACACCGCGTTAGCGACTCGGACGGGTAACTATGACTCCCTTACAGGTAGCCAATGACTCGTCCCCAGGATTATTTAATCAGGAAACTCGAGTAACCCTTGGGTATAGTAACGATGACTTTCGTAGATTACACATCCTGTGACATATCGGTGCTGGCAAACTGGCCACAGTAACAAAAAATATGAATCTAGGTGAGCAACGGTGAAGAGTAACTATGACTCTCGTAATAGGCCAATGACTCAATACATGGAGTATTGAATCAGATTACTCGAGGAACGCCTTGCAGTAGTAACGATGACTTTCTTACAGTCCAGAGCTAGTGACAGATCGGTTCTTGCAGATTGGGGACAGTAACGAAAAATGAGACACTGCGTGAGCAACTGGAACGGGTTACTATGACTGTTTTAAGGTAGCCAATGACTCGTCACCCTGAATATGGAATCAGGAAACTCGACTAACCCTTGTCTGCAGTAACGATCACTTTCGTAGATTACAGAACCTGTGACATATCGGTGATGGCAGACTGTCCACAGTAACAAAAAACATGAATCTGAGTGAGCAACTTCGACGAGTAACTATGACCCTCGTAACAGGTCAATGACTCAATACCTGGAGTATTGATCAGATTAGTCGAAGAACGCCTTGCAAAAGTAACGATGGCTTTCTTACGGTGCACAACTAGTGACAAGTCGGTTCTGGCAGACTGGCGCAAGTAATGAAAGATGAGACACCCCGTTAGCAACTGGGACGGGTATCTATGACTCTCTTACAGGTAGACAATGACTCGTTCCCAGGAATATTTAATCAGGAAACTCGAGTAACCCTTGGGTATAGAAACGATGACTCTCCTAGACTACACAACCTGAGACATATCGGGGCTGGCAGACTGGCCACAGTAACAAAAAATATGAATCAAGGTGAGCAACTGTGAAGAGTAACTATGGCTCTCGTAATAGGCCAATGACTCAATACCTGGAGTATTGAATCAGATAATTCGAGGAACGCTTTGCAGTAGTAACGAAGACTTTCTTACAGTTCACATCTAGTGACAAATCGGTTCTGGAATACTGGAGCCAGCACCGAAAAATGAGACACTGTGTGAGAACTGGGAAGCGTAACTATGACTCTCTTAAGGTAGTCAATGACTTGTCACTGAAATATGTAATGAGGAAACTTGAGTAACCCTTGGCTATTGTAGCGATGAATTTCGTAGATTACACAACCTGTGACATATCGGTGCTGGCAGACTGGCCACAGTCACAAAAAATATGAATCTGGGTGAGCAACTGTGACTAGTAACTATGACTCTCGTAATAGGCCAGTGACTTAATACCTGGAGTATTGAATCACATAACCCAAGGAAGGCGTTGCAATAGTAACGATGACTTTCGAATGGTTCACAACTAGTGAAAAATCGGTTCATGCAGACTGGGGCTAGTAACGAAAAATGAGACATTGCGTGAGCAACTGGAAGGGTAACTATGAGTCTCTTATGGTAGCCAAGTAATATTGAATCAGGAATCTCGAGTAACCCTTGCCTGTAGTAACGATCACTTTCGTAGATTATACAACCTGTGACATATCTGTGCTGGCAGACTGGTCACAGTAACAAAAAACATGAATCTGAGCGAGCACTTCGACGAGTAACTATGACTCTCGTAACAGGCCAATGACTCAATACCTGGAGTATTGAATCAGATTACTCGAGGAACGCCTTGCAAAAGTAACGATGGCTTTCTTACGGTACACAACTAGTGACAAGTCGGTTGTGGCAGACTGGCGCAAGTAACGAAAAATGAGACACCGCGTTAGCAACTGGGACAGGTAACTATGACTCCCTTACAGGTAGCCAATGACTCGACCCCAGGATTATTTAATGAGGAAACTCCAGTAACCCTTGGGTATAGTAACGATGACTTTCGTAGATTACACAACCTGTGACATATCAGTGCTGGCAGATTGGCCACAGTAACAAAAAATATGAATTTAGGTGAGCAACGGTGAAGAGTAACTATGACTCTCGTAATAGGCCAATGACTCAGTACATGGAGTATTGAAACAGACAAATCGAGGAATGCCTTGCAATTGTAACGATGACATTATTACGGTTCAGAACTAGTGACAAATCGGTTCTGGCAGACTGGCGCCAGTAATGAGAGGTGTGACACTGCGAGAGCAACTGGGGTATGTAACTATGTTTCTCTTAAGGTAGCTAATGACTCGTCACCATTGAATATTGAATCAGTAAACCCGAGTAACCCTTGGCTATAGTAATGATGACTTTCGTAGACTACACAACCTGTGACATATCAGTGCTGGCAAACTGACCACAGTAACAAACAATATGAATCAGGGTGAGCAACTGTGACGAGTAACTGTAACTCTCGTAATAGGCGAAAGATTCAATACCTGGAGTATTGATTCAGATAACTCGAGGAACGCCTTGCAATAGTACGATGACTTTCTTACGGTTCACAAGTAGTGACAAATCGGTTCTGGCTGACTGGCACCAGTAACGGAGAATGAGAAACCGCGAGAGCAACTGGGACGGGTAACTATGACTCTCTTACGGTAGCCAATGACTCGTCCCCAGGAATATTTAATCAGGAAACTCGAGTAACCCTTTCTATAGTAACGATTACTTTCGTAGAATACACAACCAGTGACATATCTGTGCTGGCAGACTGGCCACAGTAACAAAAAACATGAATCTATGTGAGCAACTGTGAAGAGTATCTATGACTCTCGTAATAGGCCAATGACTCAATACCTAGAGTATTGAGTCAGATAATTCGAGGAACGCTTTGCAGTAGTAACGAAGACTTTCTTACAGTTCACATCTATTGACAAATCGGTTCTGGAAGACTGGGGCCAGTAACGAAAAATGAGACACTGCGTAAGAACTGGGAAGCGTAACTATGACTCTCTTAAGGTAGCCAATTACTTGTCACTGGAATATGGTATCAGGAAACTCGAGTAACCCTTGGCTATTGTAGTGATAACTTTCGTAGATTACACAACCGGTGACATATCAGTGCTGGCAGACTGGGGCCAGTAACGGAAAATGAGACACTGTGTGAGCAAATGCGGCGGGTAACTATGACTCTCTTAAGATAGCCAATGACCCGTCACGAGGAATATTGAAACAGGAAACTCGAGTAACACTTGTCTGTACTAACGATCACTTTCATAGATTACATAACCTGTGACCTATTGGTGATGGCAGAATGGACACAGTAACAAAAATCATTAATCTGAGTGAGCAACTGTGACGAGTAACTATGACTCTTGTAACAGGCCAATGACTCAATACCTGGAGTATTGATTCAGATAACTCGAGGAACGCCTTGCAATAGTACGATGACTTTCTTACGGTTCACAACCAGTGACAAATCGGTTCTGGAAAACTGGAGCCAGTAAGGAAAAATGATACAGTGCATGAGCACCTGGGAAGGGAAACTATGACTCTCTTAAGGTAGCCAATGACTCGTCACCAGGAATATTGAATCAGGAAACTAGAGTATCCCTTGGCTATAGTAAGGATGAGTTTCGTAGATTACACAACCTGTGACATATCGGTGCTGGCAGACTGGCCCCAGTAACAAAAAACGTGAAACTAGCTTCGCAATTAGGACGAGGAGCTGTGACTCTCTTAAGGTAGCCAGTGCAGCGTCACCTGCAGGACTGTATCAGTATAGTGTAGTAATCCCTGGCAGGCATAACGATGACTCACCTAAAATACACAAATAGTGACATATCGGTTCTGGCAGACTGGCGCCACTAACGAAAAACGAGACACTGTGTGAGCAACTGGGCCGGGTAATTATGACTCTCATAAGGTGGCCAATGAGACGTCACCAGGAATATTGAATCAGGAAACTCGGGTAACCCTTGGCTATTGTAACGATGAGTTTCGTAGATTACACAACCTGTGAAATATCGCTGCTGGCAGACTAACCACAGTGACAGAAAATATGAATCTGGGTGAGCAACTGTGACGAGTAACTATGAACCTCGTAATAGGCCAATGACTCAATACCTGGAGTATTGAATCAGATAACTCGAGGAACGCCTTGCAATAGTAACGATGACTTTCTTACAGTCCACATCTAGTGACAAATCGGTTCTGGAATACTGGAGCCAGCACCGAAAAATGAGACACTGTGTGAGAACTGGGAAGCGTAACTATGACTCTCTTAAGGTAGTCAATGACTTGTCACTGAAATATGTAATGAGGAAACTTGAGTAACCCTTGGCTATTGTAGCGATGAATTTCGTAGATTACACAACCTGTGACATATCGGTGCTGGCAGACTGGCCACAGTCACAAAAAATATGAATCTGGGTGAGCAACTGTGACTAGTAACTATGACTCTCGTAATAGGCCAGTGACTTAATACCTGGAGTATTGAATCACATAACCCAAGGAAGGCGTTGCAATAGTAACGATGACTTTCGAATGGTTCACAACTAGTGAAAAATCGGTTCATGCAGACTGGGGCCAGTAACGAAAAATGAGACATTGCGTGAGCAACTGGAAGGGTAACTATGAGTCTCTTATGGTAGCCAAGTAATATTGAATCAGGAATCTCGAGTAACCCTTGCCTGTAGTAACGATCACTTTCGTAGATTATACAACCTGTGACATATCTGTGCTGGCAGACTGGTCACAGTAACAAAAAACATGAATCTGAGCGAGCACTTCGACGAGTAACTATGACTCTCGTAACAGGCCAATGACTCAATACCTGGAGTATTGAATCAGATTACTCGAGGAACGCCTTGCAAAAGTAACGATGGCTTTCTTACGGTACACAACTAGTGACAAGTCGGTTGTGGCAGACTGGCGCAAGTAACGAAAAATGAGACACCGCGTTAGCAACTGGGACAGGTAACTATGACTCCCTTACAGGTAGCCAATGACTCGACCCCAGGATTATTTAATGAGGAAACTCCAGTAACCCTTGGGTATAGTAACGATGACTTTCGTAGATTACACAACCTGTGACATATCAGTGCTGGCAGATTGGCCACAGTAACAAAAAATATGAATTTAGGTGAGCAACGGTGAAGAGTAACTATGACTCTCGTAATAGGCCAATGACTCAGTACATGGAGTATTGAAACAGACAACTCGAGGAATGCCTTGCAATTGTAACGATGACATTATTACGGTTCAGAACTAGTGACAAATCGGTTCTGGCAGACTGGCGCCAGTAATGAGAGGTGTGACACTGCGAGAGCAACTGGGGTATGTAACTATGTTTCTCTTAAGGTAGCTAATGACTCGTCACCAGGAATATTGAATCAGTAAACCCGAGTAACCCTTGGCTATAGTAATGATGACTTTCGTAGACTACACAACCTGTGACATATCAGTGCTGGCAAACTGACCACAGTAACAAACAATATGAATCAGGTTGAGCAACTGTGACGAGTAACTGTAACTCTCGTAATAGGCGAAAGATTCAATACCTGGAGTATTGATTCAGATAACTCGAGGAACGCCTTGCAATAGTACGATGACTTTCTTACGGTTCACAAGTAGTGACAAATCGGTTCTGGCTGACTGGCACCAGTAACGGAGAATGAGAAACCGCGAGAGCAACTGGGACGGGTAACTATGACTCTCTTACGGTAGCCAATGACTCGTCCCCAGGAATATTTAATCAGGAAACTCGAGTAACCCTTTCTATAGTAACGATTACTTTCGTAGAATACACAACCAGTGACATATCTGTGCTGGCAGACTGGCCACAGTAACAAAAAACATGAATCTATGTGAGCAACTGTGAAGAGTATCTATGACTCTCGTAATAGGCCAATGACTCAATACCTAGAGTATTGAGTCAGATAATTCGAGGAACGCTTTGCAGTAGTAACGAAGACTTTCTTACAGTTCACATCTATTGACAAATCGGTTCTGGAAGACTGGGGCCAGTAACGAAAAATGAGACACTGCGTAAGAACTGGGAAGCGTAACTATGACTCTCTTAAGGTAGCCAATTACTTGTCACTGGAATATGGTATCAGGAAACTCGAGTAACCCTTGGCTATTGTAGTGATAACTTTCGTAGATTACACAACCGGTGACATATCAGTGCTGGCAGACTGGGGCCAGTAACGGAAAATGAGACACTGTGTGAGCAAATGCGGCGGGTAACTATGACTCTCTTAAGATAGCCAATGACCCGTCACGAGGAATATTGAAACAGGAAACTCGAGTAACACTTGTCTGTACTAACGATCACTTTCATAGATTACATAACCTGTGACCTATTGGTGATGGCAGAATGGACACAGTAACAAAAATCATTAATCTGAGTGAGCAACTGTGACGAGTAACTATGACTCTTGTAACAGGCCAATGACTCAATACCTGGAGTATTGATTCAGATAACTCGAGGAACGCCTTGCAATAGTACGATGACTTTCTTACGGTTCACAACCAGTGACAAATCGGTTCTGGAAAACTGGAGCCAGTAAGGAAAAATGATACAGTGCATGAGCACCTGGGAAGGGAAACTATGACTCTCTTAAGGTAGCCAATGACTCGTCACCAGGAATATTGAATCAGGAAACTAGAGTATCCCTTGGCTATAGTAAGGATGAGTTTCGTAGATTACACAACCTGTGACATATCGGTGCTGGCAGACTGGCCCCAGTAACAAAAAACGTGAAACTAGCTTCGCAATTAGGACGAGGAGCTGTGACTCTCTTAAGGTAGCCAGTGCAGCGTCACCTGCAGGACTGTATCAGTATAGTGTAGTAATCCCTGGCAGGCATAACGATGACTCACCTAAAATACACAAATAGTGACATATCGGTTCTGGCAGACTGGCGCCACTAACGAAAAACGAGACACTGTGTGAGCAACTGGGCCGGGTAATTATGACTCTCATAAGGTGGCCAATGAGACGTCACCAGGAATATTGAATCAGGAAACTCGGGTAACCCTTGGCTATTGTAACGATGAGTTTCGTAGATTACACAACCTGTGAAATATCGCTGCTGGCAGACTAACCACAGTGACAGAAAATATGAATCTGGGTGAGCAACTGTGACGAGTAACTATGAACCTCGTAATAGGCCAATGACTCAATACCTGGAGTATTGAATCAGATAACTCGAGGAACGCCTTGCAATAGTAACGATGACTTTCTTACAGTCCACATCTAGTGACAAATCGGTTCTTGCAGACTGGGGACAGTAACGAAAAATGACACACTGCGTGAGCAACTGGAACGGGTTACTATGACTGTTTCAAGGTAGCCAATGACTCGTCACCTGGAATATGGAATCAGGAAACTCGACTAACCCTTGTCTGTAGTAACAATCACTTTCGTAGATTACACAACCTGTGACATATCGGTGATGGCAGACTGGCCACAGTAACAAAAAACATGAATCTGAGTGAGCAACGTCGACGAGTAGCTATGACACTCGTTACAGGTCAATGACTCAATACCTGGAGTATTGATGAGATTACTCGAAGAACGCCTTGCAAAAGTAACGATGGCTTTCTTATGGTGCACAACTAGTGACAAGTCGGTTCTAGCAGACTGGCGCAAGTAACGAAAGATGAGACACCGCGTAGCAACTGGGACGGGTAACTATGACTCTCTTACAGGTAGCCAATGACTCGTCCCCAGGAATATTTAATCAGGAAACTCGAGTAACCCTTGGGTATAGTAACGATGACTTTCCTACATTACACAACCTGTGACATATCAGTGCTGGCAGACTGGCCACAGTAACAAAAAATATGAATCTAGGTGAGCAACTGTGAAGAGTAACTATGACTCTCGTAATAGGCCAATGACTCAATACCTGGAGTATTGAATCAGATAGTAAGAGGAACGCTTTGAATAGTAACGAAGACTTTCTTACAGTTCACATCTAGTGACAAATCGGTTCTGGAAGACTGGGGCCAGTAACGAAAAATGAGACACTGCGTAAGAACTGGGAAACGTAACTAAGACTCTTTTAAGGTAGCCAATTACTTGTCACTGGAATATGGAATCAGGAAACTCGAGTAACCCTTGGCTATTGTAGCGATAACTTTCGTAGATTTCACAACCGGTGACATATCGGTGCTGGCAGACTGGCCACAGTCACAAAAAATATGAATCAGTGTGAGCAACTGTGACGAGTAACTATGACTCTCGTAATTGGCCAATGACTTAATACCAGGAGTATTGAATCACATAACTCGAGGAACGCCTTGCAATAGTAACAATAACTTTCTTACGTTTCACAACTAGTGACAAATCGGTTCTGGAAGACTGGAGCCAGGAAGGAAAAATGAGACACTGCGTCAGCAACTTGGACGGGTAACTATGACCCTCTTAATGTAGCCTATGACTCGTCACTAGGAATATTGTATCAGGAAATTCAAGTAACCCTTGGATATAGTAACGATGACTTTTGTAGATTACATAGCCTGTGACATGTATGTGCTGGCAGACTGGACACAAAAACAAAAAATATCTATCTGGGTGAGCAACTGTGACAAGTAACTATGACCCTCGTAATAGGCTAATGACTTAATACTTGGAGTATTGAATCACATAACACAAGGAAGGCCTTGCAATAGTAACGATGATTTTCTTACGGTTCACGACTAGTGACAAATCGGTTCTGGCAGACTGGCGAAAGTAACGAAAAATGAAACACTGCGTCAGCAACTGGGACGGGTAACTATGACTCTCTTAAGGTAGCCAATGACCCATCACCAGGAATATTGAATCAGGAAACTCAAGTAACCCTTGGCTATAGTATCGATGACATTTGTAGATTACACAACCTGTGACATGTCTGTGCTGGCATACTGGACACAGTAACAAAAAATATGTATCTGGGTGAGCAACTGTGACGAGTAACTATAAGTCTCGTAATAGGCCTATGACTCAATACCTGGAGTATTGAATCAGATAACTCGAGCAACGCCTTGCCACAGTAACGATGACTTGCTTATTGATCACAACTAGTGACAATTCGGTTCCGGAAAACTGGAGCCAGTAAGGAAAAATGAGACAGTGCGTGAGCACCTGGGAAGGGTAACTACGTCTCTCTTAAAGTTGCCAATGACTCGTCACCAGGAATATTGAATCAGGAAACTAGCTTATCCCTTGGCTAAAGTAACGATGAGTTTCGTAGATTACACAACCCGTGACATATCGGTGCTGGCAGACTGGCCCCAGTAACAAAAAACGTGAAACTGGCTTCACAATTAGGACGAGGCGCTGTAACTCTTTTAAGGTAGCCAGTGCAGCGTCAACTGCAGTACTGCATCAGTATAGTTCAGTTATCCCTGGCAGGCATAACGATGACTCACCTAAAATACACAACTAGTGACATATCGGTTCTGGCAGACTGGCGCCAGTAACGAAAAACGAGACACTGTGTGAGCAACTGGGACGGGTAACTATTACTCGCATAAGGTGGCAAATGACATGTCACCAGGAATATTGAATCAGGAAGCTCGGGTAACCCTTGGCTATTGTAACGATGAGTTTCGTAGATTACACAACCTGTGAAATAACGGTGCTGGCAGACTAACCACACTAACAGAAAATATGAATCTGGGTGAGCAACTGTGACAAGTAACTATGAATAGGCCAATGACTCAATACCTGGAGTATTGAATCAGATAACTAGAGGAACGCCTTGCAATAGTAACGATGACTTCCTTACAGTCCACAGCTAGAGACAAATCGGTTCTTGCAGACTGGGGACAGTAACGAGAAATGAGACACTGCGTGAGCAACTGGGACGGGTTTCTATGACTTTTCTAAGGTAGCCAATGACTCGTCACAAGGAATATTGAATCAGGAAACTCGAGGAACCCTTGTCAGTAGTAACGATCACTTTCGAAGATTACACAACATGTGACATATCCGTGATGGCAGACTGTCTACAGTACCAAAAAACATGAATCTGAGTGAGCAACTTCGACGAGTAACAATGACTCTCGTAATAGGCCAATGACTCAATACCTGGAGTATTGATTCAGATAACTCGATGAACGCCATGCAATAGTACGATGACTTTCTTACGGTTCACAACTAGTGACAAATCGGTTCTGACTGACTGGCGCCGGTAACGAAAGTTGAGACACTACGCCAGCAACTAGGACGGGTAACTTTGACTCTCTTAAGGTTGCCAATGACTCGTCAGCCGGAATACTGAATCAGGAAACTCAAGTAACGCTTAACTATTGTAACGATGACATTTGTAGGTTACGCAACCTGTGACATGTCTGTGCTGGCAGACTGGACACAGTAACAAAAAATATGTATCTGGGTGAGCAACTGTGACGAGTAACTATAACTCTCGTATTAGGTTAATGACTCAATACCTCGAGTATTGAATCAGATAACTCGAGGAACGCCTTGCAATAGCAACAATGACTTTCTTACGGTTCACAACTAGTGACAAATCGGTTTTTGAAGACTGGCACCAGTAACGAAAAAATAGATATTACGTGAGCAACTGGGACGGGTAAATATGACTCTCTTTAGGTAGCCAATGACTCGTAACTAGGAATATTGAATCAGGAAACTCGAGAAACCCTTGGCTATAGTAACGATGGCTTTCGTAGATTACACAACTTGTGAAATATCGGTGCTGGCAGACTGGCCACAGTAAACAATCAAAATGAATCTGGGTGAGCAACTGTGACGAGTAACTAGGACTCTCGTAATAGGCCAGTGAATCAATACCCTGAGTATGGAATCAGATAACTCGAGGAACGCCTTGCAATAGTAGCGATGAGTCTCTTACGTTTCACAACTAGTAACAAATCGGTTTTGGCAGACTGGCGCCAGTAACGAAAAATGAGACACTGCGAGAGCAACTGGGAAGGGGAACTACGACTCTCTTAAGGTGGCCAATGACTCGTCACCAGGAATATTAGATCAGGAATCTCAAATAAACCTTGCTTATAGTAACAATAACTTTTGTAGATTACACAACCTGTGACTTATCGGTGCTGGCAGATTGGCCACAGTAACAAATATATAAATCTGGTTGAGCAACTGTGACGAGTAAATATGATTCTCGTAATAGGGCAATGACTCAATACCCTGATTATGTAATCAGATAACTAGAGTAACGCCTTACAATAATAACGATGTTTTTCTTACGGTTGACAACTAGTGACAAATCGGTTCAGGTAGACTGGCTCCAGTAACGAAAAATGTGACACTGCGTGAGCAGCTGGTATGGGTAACTATGAATCTCTTGAGGTATCCATTGACTCGTCACCGGGAATATTGAATCAGGAAACTCTAGTAACCCTGGGCAATAGTAACGATGACATTCGTTCATTACACAACCTGTGACATGTCAGTGCTGGCAGACTGGCCACAGTAACAAAAAATATTATATTGGGTGAGCAACTGTGACGAGTAAATACGACTCTCGTAATAGGCCAATGACTCAATACCTGGAGTATAGAATTAGATAAATCGAGGAATGCCTTCCAATAACAACAATGACTTTCTTACGGTTCACAACTAGTGACAAAATGGTTCTGGCACACTGGCGCCAGTAACAAAAAACAGACACTACGTGAGCAACTGAGACGGGTTACTAGGACTCTCTTAACGTAGCCAATGAATCGTCACCAGGAATATTGAATCATTAAACTCGAGTAACCTCTGTCTATATTAACGATGACTTTCGTAGTTGACACAACCTGTGATATATCGGTACTGGCAGACTGGCAACAGTAACAAAAAATATTAAATTGGGTGAGGAATTGTGACGAGTAACTATGACTCTCGTAATAGGCCAATGACACAATTCCTGGGGTATTGGATCAGATAACGCGCGGAACACCTTACAATAGTAACAATGCCTTTCTTACGGTACCCAACAAGTGACAAATAGGGTCTCATAGACTGGCGCCAGTAACGAAAAATGTGACACGGCGTGAGCAACTGGGACGGGTAAATATGACTCTCTTAAGGTAGGCAATGAATCGTCATCAGGACTATTGAATCATGAACTCGAGTAATACGTGGCTACAGTAACGATGACTTCTGTAGATTACACAACCTGTGACATATCGGTACTGGCAGACTGGCCACAGTAACAAAACACATGAATCTGGTTGAGCAACTGTGACGAGTAAATATGACTCTCGTAATAGGCGAATGACTCAATACCTGGTGTATGGAATCAGACAACTAGAGGAATGCCTTCCAAGAATAACGATGTCTCTCTTACGATTCCCAAATAGTGACAAGTCGGTTCTGGCAGACTGGCACCAGTAAGGAAAAATGAGACACTACGTGAGCAACTGGGACTGGTAACTATAACTCTTTTAAGGTAGCAAATGACTCGGCACCAAGAATATTGAATCAGGAAACTCAAGTAACCCTTGCGATAGTAACGATGACCTACGTAGGTTACACAACCTGTGACATAACGGAGCAGGGAGACTGGCCACAGTTACAAAAAATATGAATCAGTGTGAGCAAGTGTGACCAGTAACTTTGACTCTCGTAATAGGCCAATGTCTCAATACCTGGAGTATTCAATGAGATAACTCGAGGAACTCCTTGCAACAGCAACAATGACTTTCTTCTGGTTCACAACTAGTGACAAATCGCTTCTCGCATAATGGCGCCAGTAACGAAAAAATGGACACTGCGTGAGCAACTGGGGCGGGTAACTATGACTCTCATAAGGTAGCCAATGATTCGTCTCCAGGAATATTTAATCAGGAAACTCAAGTAACCCTAGGCTATAGTAACGATGACTTTCGTAGATTACGCACCCTGTGACATGACGGTGCCTGCAGACTGGCCACAGTAACAAATAACATGAATCTGGGTGAGCAACTGTGACGAGTATCTATGACTTTCGTAATAGGCCAGTGACTCAATACCTGGAGTATGGAATCAGATAACAAGAGGAACGCCTTGCAATAGTAACAATGACTTTCTTACGGTTCACAACTAGTGACAAATAGGGTCTCATAGACTGGCGCCAGTTACGAAAAGTGAGACACTGCGTGAGCAACTGGGACGGGTAACGATGACTCTCTTACGGTAGCTAATGACTAGTCAATAGGAATAATTGATGAGGAAACTCAAGTAACCCTAGGCTATAGTAACGATGGCTTTCGCAGATTACACAACATGTGACATATCGGTGCTGGCAAACTGGCCACAGTAAAAAAAAAAAAAAAAGGAATCTGTGTGAGCAACTGTGAAGAGTAACTATGACTCTCGTAAAAGGCCAATGACTCAACACCTGGAGTATGTAATCAGATAACTCGAGGAACGCTTTGCAATAGTAACGCTGACTCTCTTACGTTTCACAACTAGTGACAAATCGGTTCTGGCAGACTGGCGCCAGTAACGAAAAATGAGACACTACCTGAGCAACTGGGACGGGTAACTATGACTCTCTTAAGATGGACAATGACTCGTCACCAGGAATATTGAATCAGGAAACTCGAGTAACCCTTGGCTATGGTAACGATGACTTTCGTAGATTACACAACCTGTGACATATCGGTGCTGGCAGAATGGCCACAGTAACAAAAAATATGAATCTGGGTGAGCAACTGTGACGAGTAACTATGAGTGTCGTAATAGGCCAATGACTCAATACCTGGAGTATTGAATCAGATACCTCGAGGAACGCGTTGCAATAGTAACGATGACTTTCTTACAGCTCACAACTAGTGACAAATCGGTTCTGCCAGACTGGCGCCAGTAACGAAAAATGAGACAGTGCGTCAGCAACTAGGACGGGTAACTATGAGTCTCTTAAGGTGGCCAATGACTCGTAACCAGGAATATTGAATCAGGAAACTCGAGTAAATCTTGGCTATAGTAACGATGACTTTAGTAGATTACACAACCTGTGACATATCGGTGCTGGCAGACTGGCCACAATAACAAAACATATGAACCTGGTTGACAAACTCTGAGAAGTAACTACGAATCTAGTAATAGTTCAAAGATTCAATACCTGGAGTATGTAATCAGATAACTCGAGGAACACCTTGCAATAGTAACGATGACTTTCTTATGGTTCACAACTATCGACTATTCGGATCTGGCAGACTGGCGCCAGTAACGAAAAATGAGACAATGCATGAGCAACTGGGACGATTAACTACGACTCTCTTAAGATGGCCAATGACTCGTCACCAGGAATATTGAATCAGGAAACTCGAGTAACCCTTGGCTATAGTAACGATGACTTTCGTAGATTACACAACCTGTGACATATCAGTGCTGGCAGACTGGCCACAGTAACAAAACATATGAATTTGCTTGAGCAACTGTGACGAGTAACTATGAATCTCGTAATAGGGCAATGACTCAATACCTAGAGTATTGAATAAGATAACTCGAGGAACACCTTGCAATACTAACAATGACTTTCTCACGGTTCACAACTAGTGACAAATCGTCTCTAACAGCCTGGCGCCAGTTACGAAAAATGTGACAATGCCTGAGCAATTGGGACGGGTAAATATGACTCTCTTAAGGTAGGCAATGACTCGTCACCAGGAATATTGAATCAGAAAACTCGAGTAACTCTTGGCCAGTGTAACGATTAATTTCGTAGATTACACATCCTGTCACATATCGGTACTGGCAGACTGGCATCAGTAACAAAACATATGAATCTGGATGAGCAACTGTGACGAGTAAATATGACTCTCGTAATAGGCTAATGACTCAATACCTGGAGTATTGAATCAGATAACTCGAGGAACGCCTTGCAATAGTATCGATGACTTTCTTATGGTTCACAACTAGTGACAAATCGGTTCTGGCAGACTAGCGTCAGTAAACAAAAAGAAGAAACTGCGTGAGCAGTGGGACAGTTAACTATGACTCTCTTAAATTAGCCAATGACTCGTCACCAGGAATATTGAATCAGGAAACTCGAGTAAACCTTGGCCACAGTAACGATGACTTTCGTAGATTACACAACCTCTGATATATCGGTGCTGGCAGACTGGCCACTGTAACAATACATATGAATCTGGGTTAGCAACTGTGACGAGTAACTATGACTCTCGTAATAGGCCAATGACTCAATACCTGGAGTATGGAATCAGATAACTCTAGGAACGCCTTCCAATAGTAAGGATGACTTTCTTACGGTAGACAACTAGTGACAAATCGGTTCTGGCAGACTGGTGTCAGTAAGGAAAAATGAGAGACTGCGTGAGCAACTGGGTCGGGTAACTATGAATCTTTCAAGGCATCCAATGACTCGTCACCAGGAATATTGAATCAGGGAACTCGAGTAACCCTTGTCTATAGTAACGATGACTTTCGTAAATTACACAACGTGTGACATATCGGTGCTGGCAGACTTTCCACAGTAACAGAAAATATGAATCTGAGTGACAACTGTGACGAATAACTATGACTCTCGTAATAGGCCAGTGACTCAATACCTGGACTATTCAATCAGATAACTCAGGGAATTCTAGGAATTGTAACGATAACTTTCTGACTGTTCACAACTAGTGACAAATCGGTTCTTGCAGACTGACGCCAGTAACGAAAAATGAGACACTGCGTGAGCAACTGGGACAGGCAATTATGACTCTCTTAAGGTAGCCAATGACTCGTCACAAGGAATATTGAATCAGGAAACTCGAGTAACCCTTGGCTATGGTAACGATGACTTTTGTAGATTACACAACCTGTGACATATCGGTGCTGGCAGAATGGCTACAGTGACAAAAAATATTTAATTGGATGAGCAACTGTGACGAGTAATTATGAGTTTCGTAATAGGCCAATGACTCAATACCTGGAGTATTGAATCAGATAACACGAGGAACGCCTTGCAATAGTAACGATGACTTTCTTACGTTTCACAACTAATGACAAATCGGTTCTGGCAGACTGGCGTCAGTGACGAAAAATGAGACACTGTGTGAGCAACTGGGACGGGTAACTATGACTCTCTTAAGGTGGCCAATGACTCGTAACCAAGAATATTGAATCAGGAAACTGGAGTAAGCCTTGGCTATAGTAACGATGACTTTCGTAGATTACACAACCTGTGACATATCGGTGCTGGCAGACTGGCTACAGTAACAAAACTTATAAATCTGGGTGAGCAACTGTGACGAGTAACTATAACTCTCGTAACATTCCAAAGACTCAATACCTGGAGAATTGAATCAGATAACTCGAGGAACGTCTTGCAATAGTAACGATGACTCTCTTACGGTTCACAAGTAGTGACAAATCGGTTCTGGCAGACCTGCATCAGTAACGAAAAATGAGACACTGCATGAGCAACTGGGACGTTAACTATGACTCTCCTAAGGGAGCCAATGACTCGTCACCAGGAATATTGAATCAGGAAACTCAAGTAACCCTTGGCTATAGTAACGATGACTTTCGTAGAATACACAACCTGTGACATATCTGTGCTGGCAGACTGGCCACAGTAACAAAAAATATTAATTTGGGTGAGCTACTATGACGAGTAACTATGACTCTCGTAATAGGCAAATGACTCAATACCTGGTGTATTGAATATGATAACTCAATGAACGCCTTGCAATAGTAACGATGACACTCTTACGGTTCACATCTAGTGACAAACCGGTTCTGGCAGACTGGCGCCAGTAACAAAAATGAGACAAAGCTTGAATAACTGGGACGGGTAACTATGACTCTCTTAAGGTAGCCAATGAATCGTCTCCAGGAATATTGAATCATTAAACTCGAGTAACCCCTGGCTATATTAACGATGACCTTCGTATATTACACAACCTGTGACATATCGGTGCTGGCAGACTGGCCACAGTAACAAAAAATATTAATTTGGGTGAGCAACTGTGACGAGTAACTATGACTCTCGTAATATTCCAATGACTCAGTACCTGGAGTATTAAATAAGATAACTGAAGGAACGCCTTGCAATAGTAACGATGAGTTTCTTACAGTTTACAACTAGTGACATACCGGTGCTGTCAGACTGGCCACAGTAACAAAACATATGAATCTGGGTGAGCAACTGTGACGAGTAACTGTGACTATCGTAATAGGCCAATGACTCAATACCTGGAGTATTGAATCAGATAACTCGAGGATCGCCTTGCAATAGTAACGTTGACTCTTTTACTATTAACAACTAGTAACAAATCGGTTCTGGCAGACTGGCCCCAGTAACGAAAAATGAGACACTACGTGAGCAACTGGGACGGGTAAATATGACTCTCTTAAGGTAACCAATGACTCGTCACCGGGAATATTGATTCAGGAAACCCGAGTAACCCTTGGTTAAAATAACGATAATTTTCGTAGATTACACAACCTGTGACATATCGGTGCTGGCAGACTGGCCACAGTAACAAAACATATAAATCTGGGTGAGCAACCGTGACGAGTAACTATAACACACGTAACAGGCCAATGACTCAATACCTGGAGTATGCAATCAGATAACTCGTGGAACGCCTTGCAATAGTAACGATGACTTTCTCACGGTAAACAACTAGTGACAAATCCCGTCTGGCAGACTGGTGTCAGTTACGAAAAATGAGATACTGCGTGAGCAACTGCGACGGGTAACTATGAATCTTTTAAGGTATCCCATGACTCGTCACCAGTAATATTGTGTCAGGAAACTCGAGTAACCCTTTTCTATAGTAACGATGACATTCGTTGATTACACAATCTGTGACATATCGGTGCTGGCAGTCTGGCCACAGTAACAAAAAATATGAATCTGGGTGAGCAACTGTTACGAGTAACTATGATTCTTGTAATAGGCCAATGACTCAATGCCTGGAGTATTGAATCAGATAACTCGAGGAACGCCTTGCAATAGTAACGTTGACTCTCTTACGTTTCACAACTAGTGACAAATCGGTTCTGGCAGACTGGCGCTAGTAACGACAGATGAAACACTACGTGAGCAACTGGGACTGGTAACTATGACTCTGTTATTGTAGCCATTGACTCGTCACTAGGAATATTGAATCAGAAAACTCAAGTGTCCCTTGGCTATAGTAACGATGACATTCGGAGATTACACAACCTGTGACATATCGGTGCTGGCAGTCTGGCCACAGTAACAAAAAATATGAATCTGGGTGAGCAACTGTGACGATTAACTATGACTCTCGTAATAGGCCAATGACTCAATACCTGTAGTATTGAATAAAATATCTCGAGGAACGCCTTGCAATAGCAGCAATCACTTTCTTACGGTTGACAACTACTGACGAATCGGTTCTGGCAGATTGGCGCCAGTAACGAAGAAAGAGACACTACATGAGCAACTGGGACGCGTAACTATAACTCTGTTATGGTAGCCATTGACTCGTCACTAGGAATATTGAATCAGAAAACTCAAGTATCCCTTGGCTATAGTAACGATGACATTCTTAGATTACACAACCTGTGACATATCGGTGCTGGCAGACTGGCCACAGTAACAAAAAATATGAATCTGGGTGAGCAACTGTCACGAGTAACTATGACTCTCGTATTAGGCCAAAGACTCAATACCTGGAGTATTGAATCAGATAACTCGAGGAACGCCTTGCAATAGTAACGATGACTTTCTTACGGTTCACAACTAGTGACAAATCGGTTCTGGCAGACTGCCATCAGTAACGAAAAATGAGATACTGCGTAGGCAACTGGGACGGGTAACGATGATTCTCTTAAGGTATCCAATGACTCGTCACCAGGAATATTAAATCAGGAAACTCGAGTAACCCTTGGCTATAGTAACGATGACTTTCGTAGATTACACAACCTGTTACATATCGGTGCTGGCAGACTGGCCACAGTAACAAAACATATGAATCTGGGTGAGAAACTGTGACGTGTAACTATGACACTCGTAACAGGCCAATGACTAAATACCTGGAGTATTGAATCAGATAACTCGAGGAACGCCTTGCAATAGCAACGATGACTTTCTTACGGTTAACAACTAGTGACAAATCGGTTCTGGCAGACTGGCATCAGTAATGAGAAATGAGATACTGCGTAGGCAACTGGGACGGGTAACTATGGTTCTCTTAAGGTATCCAATGACTCGTCACCATTAATATTAAATCAGGAAACTCGAGTAACCCTTGGCTATAGTAACGATAATTTTGTAGATTACACAGCCTGTTAGATATCGGTGCTGGCAGACTGGCCACAGTAACAAAACTTATGAATTTATGTGGGCAACTGTGACGAGTAACTATCACTCTCGTAATAGGCCAATGACTCAATACCTGTAGTATTGAATGAAATATCTCGAGGGACGCCTTGCAATAGCAGCAATCACTTTCTTACGTTTGACAACTACTGACAAATCGGTTCTGGCAGATTGGCGCCAGTAACGAAGAGATAGACACTACATGAGCAACTGGGACATGTAACTATGAGTCCTTTAAGGCAGCCAATGACTTGTAACCACGAATATTGAATCAGGAAACTCCAGTAACCATTGGCTAGAGTAACGATGACTTTCGTAGATTACACAACCTGTGACATATCAGTGCTGGCAGACTGGCCGCAGTAACAATACATATGAATCTGGGTGAGCAACTGTGACGAGTAATCATGACTCTCGTAATAGGCCAATGACTCTATACCTGGAGTATGGAATAAAATAATTCGAGGAATGACTTCCAGTAGTAAGGATGCCTTTCCTACGGTAGACAACTAGTGACAAATCGGTTCTGGCAGACTGGTGTCAGTAACGAAACATGAGATACTGCGTGAGCAACTGGGACGGGTAAGTATGAATCTCTCAAGGTATCCAATGACTCGTCACCAGGAATATTGAATCAGGAAACTCGAGGAACCCTTGGCTATAGTAACGATGACTTTCGTAAATTACACAACTTGTGACATATCGGTGCTGGAAGACTTTCCACGGCAACAAAAAATATGAATCTGAGTGAGCAACTGTGACGAATAACTATGACTCTCGTAATAGGCCAATGGCTCAATACCTGGACTATTGAATCAGATAACTCATGGAACGCTAGGAACAGTAACGATCATTTTCTGACTGTTCACAACTAGTGACAAATCGGTTCTTGCAGACTGCCGCCAGTAACGAAATACGAGACACTGCGTGAGCAACTGGGACGGGCAATTATGACTCTCTTAAGGTAGCCAATGACTCGTCACCAGGAATATTGAATCAGTAACAAGAGTAACCGTTGGCTATAGTAACGATAACTTTCGTAGATTACACAACCTGCGACATATCAGTGCTGGCAGACTGGCCGCAGTAACAATACATATGAATCTGGGTGAGCAACTGTGACGAGTAACTGTGACACTCGTAATAGGCCAATGACTCAATACCTGTAGTATTGAATCAGATAAATCGAGGAACGCCTTCCAATAGGAACGATGACTTTCTTATGGTTCACAGCTAGTGACAAATCTGTTCTAACAGACCCGCGTCAGTAACGAAAAATGAGACACTGCGTGAGCAACTGGGACGGTTAACTAAGACTCTCTTAAGGCAGCCAATGAATCGACGCCAGGAATATTGAATCAGGAAACTCGAGTGTCCCTTGGCTATAGTAACGATGACTTTCATAGATTACACAACCTGTGATATATCGGTGCTGCCAGAATGGCCACAGTAACAAAAAATATGAATCTGGGTGAGCAACTGTGTCGAGTAACTATAACTCTCGTAACAGGCCAATGACTCAATACCTGGAGTATTGAATCAGATAACTCGAGGAAAGTCTTGCAATAGTAACGATGACTCTCTTATGGTTCACAACTAGTGACAAATCGGTTCTAACAGACCCGCGTCAGTAACGAAAAATGAGACACTGCGTGAGCAACTGGGATGGTTAACTATGACTCTCTTAAGGCAGCCAATGAATCGTCACCAGGAATATTGAATCAGGAAACTCGAGTAACCCTTGGCTATAGTAACGATAACTATCGTAGTTTACACATCCTGTGACACTTCGGTGCTGGCAGACTGGCCACAGTAACAAATAATATTACATTGGGAGAGTGACTGTGACGAGTAACTATAACTTTCTTAATAGGCCAATGACTCAATACCTGGAGTATTAAATAAGATAACTGAAAGAAAGCCTTGCAATAGTAACGATGAGTTTCTTACGGTTCACAAATAGTGATATATCGGTGCTGTCAGACTGGCCTCAGTAACAAAACATATGAATCTGGGTGAGCAACTGTGCCGAGTAACTATGACTCCCGTAATAGGCCAATGACTCAATACCTGGACTACGGAATCAGATAACTCAAGGAACGCTTTCCAGTAGTATCGATGACTTTCTAAAGGTAGACAACTAGTGACAAATCGGTTCTGGCAGACTGGTGTCAGTAACAAAAAATGAGATACTGCGTGAGTAACTGCGACAGGTAACTATGAAACTCTTAAGGTTTCCAATGACTTGTCACCAGGGATATTGAGTCAGGAAACTCGAGTATCCCTTGTCTATAGTAACGATGACATTCATAGATTACACAACCTGTGACATATCGGTGCTGGCAGACTGGCCACAGTAACAAAAAATATTAAATTGGGTGAGAAACTGTGGCGAGTAACTACGACTCTCGTAATAGGCCAATGACTCAATACCTGGAGTATTGAATATGATAACTCGAGGCACGCCTTGCAATAGTAACGTTGATTCTCTTACGTTTAACAACAGTAACAAATCGGTTCCAGCAGACTGGCCCCAGTAACGAAAAATGAGACACCATGTGGGCAACTGTGACGGTTAACTATGACTCTCTTAAGGTAGGAGTTGACTCGTCACCAGGAATATTGAAGCAGGACACTCAAGTATCCCTTAGCTATAGTAACGATGACTTTCGTAGATTCCACAACCAGTTACATATTGGTGCTGGCAGACTGGCCACAGTAATAAAAATATTAAATTGGGTGAGCAACTGTGGCGAGTAACTACGACTCTCGTAATAGGCCAATGACTCAATACCTGGAGTATGGAATCAGATAACTCGAGGAATGCCTTGCAATAGAGACAATGACTTTCTTACGGTTCACAACTAGTGACAAAACGGTTCTGGCAGACTGCCGCCAGTAACGAAAAATGAGACACTGCGTGGGCAACTGTGACGGTTAACTATGACTCTCTCAAGGTAGCTAATGAATCGTCACCAGGAATATTGAATTAGGAAACTCGAGTAACCCTTGGCTATAGTAACGATGACATTCTTTGATTACACAACCTGTGACATATCGGTGCTGGCAGACTGGCGTCAGTAACGAAAAATGAGATACTGCGTAGGCAACTGTTTCAGGTAACTATGATTCTCTTAAGGTATCCAATGACTCGTCACCAGGAACATTGAATCAGAAAACTCGAGTAACCCTATGCTATAGTAACAATGACTTTCGTAGATTACACAACCTGTGACATATCGGTGCTGGCAGACTTGCCACAGTAACAAAAAATATGAATCTGGGTGAGCCACTATGACGAGTAACTATGACTCTCGTAATAGGCCAATGACACAATACCTGGAGCATGGAATCAGATAACTCTAGGAACGCCTTGCAATATTAACGATAACTTTCTTACGGTTCACACCTACTGACAAATCGGTTCTGGCAGACAAGTGCCAGTAACGAAAAATGAGACACTGCGTGAGCAGTTGAGACCGGTAACTATGACTCTCTTAAGGTAGCCATTGACTCGTCACCACGATTATTGAATCAGGAAAGTCGAGTAACACTTGGCTATTGTAACGATGACTTTTGTAGATTACACAACCTGTGACATATTGGTGCTGGCAGACTGGCCACAGCAACAAAACATATGAATCTAATTGAGCAACTGTGACGAGTAACTATGACTCTCGTAATGGGACAATGACTCAATACCTGCAGTATTGAATGAGATAAATCGAGGTACGCCTTGCAATAGTTACGATGACTCTCTTAAGGTTCACAACTAGTGACAAATCGGTTCTGGCAGTCTGGCGCCATTAACGAGAAATATGACACTGCGTGAGCAACAGGAACGGGTAAATATGACTCTCTTAAGGTATCTAGTGACTCGTCACCAGGAATATTGAATCAGGAAACTCGAGTAACCCTTGGCTATAATAAAGATGACTTTCGTAGATTACACATCTTGTGACATATCTTTGCTGGCAGACTAGCCACACTAACAAAAAATATTAAAGTGGGTGAGCAACTGTGACGAGTAACTATGACTCTCGTAATAGGCCAATGACTCAGTACCTGGAGTATGGAATCAGATAACTCGAGGGACGCCTTGCAATAGTAATGATGACATTCTTACGGTTCACAACTAGTGGCAAAACGGTTCTGACAGACTGCCGCCAGTAATGAAAAAGAGACACTGTGTGAGCAGCAGGGACCGTCAACTATGACTCTCTTAAGGTAGCCATTGACTCGTCACCAGGAATACTGAATCAGCAAACTCGAGTAACCCTTGGCTATAATAAAGATGACTTTCGTAGATTACACATCTTGTGACATATCTTTGCTGGCAGACTAGCCACACTAACAAAAATTTTTAAATTGGCTGAGCAACTGTGACGAGTAAATATGACTCTCGTAATAGGCCAATAACCCAATACCTGGAGTATTGAATCAGATAACTCGAGGAACACCTTGCAATAGTAACGATGACTTTCTTACTGTTCACAACTAGTGGGAAATCGGTTCTGGCAGACTGGCGCCAGTAACGAAATATGAGACACTGCGTGAGCAACTGGGATGGGTATCTATGACTCTCTTAAGGTATCCAATGACTTGTCACCAGGAATATCCAATCAGGAAACTCGAGTAACCATTGGCTATAGTAACGATGACTTTCGTAGATTAGGAAACCTGTGGCATATCGGTGCTGGCAGACTGGCCACAGTGACAAAACATATGAATCTGGGTGAGCAACTGTCACGTGCAACTATGACTCTCATAATAGGCCAATGACTCTACCTGGAGAATGGAATGAGATAACTCGAAGAACGCCTTCCAATAGTAACGATGACTTTCTTACGGTAAACAACTAGTGACAAATCGGTTCTGGCAGACTGGTGTCAGTTACGAAATATGAGAAACTGCGTAGTCAACTGGGACGGGTAACTATGATTCTCTTAAGGTATCCAACGACTCGTCACCAGGAATATTGTGTCAGGAAACTCGAGTAACCATTGGCTATAGTAACGACGACACTTGTAGATTACACAACCTGTGACATATCGGTGCTGGCAGACTCGCCACAGTAACAAAAATATGAATCTGGGTGAGCAACTGTGACGAGTAACTATGACTCTCGTAATAGGCCAATGACTCAATACCTGGAGTGTTGAATCAGATAACTAGAGGAACGCCTTGCAATAGTAACATTGACTCTCTTACGTTTAACAACTAGTGACAAATTGGTTCTGGCAGACTGGCGCCAGTAACGAAAAATGAGACACTACATGAGCAACTGGGACCGGTAACTATGACTCTGTTATGGTAGTAATTAACTCGTCACCAGGAATACTGAATCAGGAAACTCAAGTATCCCTTGCCTGTAGTAACGATGACTTTCGTAGATTATGCAACTTGTAACATATCGGTGCTGGCAGATGGCCACAGTAACAAAAAATATGAATCTGTGTGAGCAAATGTGACGAGTAACTATGACTCTCGTAATAGGCCAAACACTCAATACCAGGAGTGTGGAATCAGATAACTCGAGGAACGCCTTGCAATAGCAACAATGACTTTCTTATGGTTCACAAATAGTGACAAATCGGTTCTGGCAGACTGGCGCCAGTAACGAAAAATGTGACACTGCGTGAGCAGATGGGACGGCTAACTATGACTCTCTTAAGGTAGCCAATGACTCGTCACCAGGAATGTTGAATCAGGAAACACGAGTACCCTTGGCTATAGTAACGATGACTATCGTAGATTACTCAACCTGTGACATATCGGTGCTGGCATACTGGCCACAGTAACAAAAAATATGAATCTGTGTGAGCAACTGTAACATGTAACTATGTCTCTCGTAATAGGCCAATGACTCAATACCTGGAGTATTGAATCACATATCTGGAGGAACGCCTTGCAAATAGCAATGATGACTTTTTTTCGGTTCACAACTAGTGACAAATCAGTTCTCGCAGACTGGCGCAAGTAACGAAGAAAGAGAAACTACATGAGCAACTGGGACGGGTAACTATGACTCTCTTAAGGTAGCCAATGACCCGTCACAAGGAATATTGAATCAGGGAACTCGAGTAACCCTTGGCTATAGTAACGATGACTTTCGTAGATTACACAACCTGTGACATATCGGTGCTGGCAGACAGGCCAAAGTAACAAAAAATATGAATCTGGGTGAGCAACTATGACGAGTAACTATGACTCTCGTAATAGGCCAATGACTCAATACCTGGAGCATGGAAACAGATAACTCTAGGAACGCCTTGCAATAGTAACGATGACTTTCTTATGTTTCACACCGACTGACAAATTGGTTCTGGCAGACTGGCGCCAGTAACGAAAAATGAGACACTACGTGAGCAACTGGGACCGGTAACTATGATTCTCTTATGGTAGCCATGGACTCGTCACCAGGAATATTGAATCAGGAAACTCAAGTATCCCTTGGCTATAGTAACGATGACTTTCGTAGATTATACAACCTGTGACATAACGGTGCTGGCGGACTGGCCACAGTAACAAAACATATGAATCTGGGGGAGCAGCTGTGACGAGTAACTATGACTCTCCTAATCGGCCAATGACTCTATACGTGGAGAATTGATTCAGAAAACTCGAGGAACGCCTTGCAATAACAACGATGACTTTCTTACGCTTGACAACTAGTGACAAATTGGTTGTGGCAGACTAGCGCCAGTAAAGAAAAATGAGATACGACATGAGCTACTGTGATGGGTAACTATGAATCTCTTAAGGAATCTAATGAGTCGTCACTAGGAATATTAAATCAGGAAACTCGAGTAACCCTTGGCTATAACAAAGATGACTTTCGTAGATTACACAACCTGTGACACATCTTTGCTGGCAGACAGGCCACAGTAACAAAAAATATTAAATTGGCTGAGCAACTGTGACGAGTAACAATGACTCTCGTAATAGGCCAATAACTCAATACCTGGAGTATTGTATCAGATAACTCGAGGAACGCCTTGCAATGGTAACGATGACTTTCTTACGGTTCACAACTAGTGGCAAATCGGTTCGGGCAGAATGGCGCCAGTAACGAAATATGAGACACTGCGTGAGCAACTGGGACGGGTATCTATGACTCTCTTAAGGTATCCAATGACTCGTCACCAGGAATATCGAATTAGGAAACTCGAGTAACCATTGACTATAGGAACGATACCTTTCGTAGATTACGAAACCTGTGGCGTATCGGTGTTGGCACACTGGCCACAGTGACAAAACATATGAATCTGGTTGAGCAACTGTGACGAGTAACTATGACCCTCGTAATAGGGCATTGACTCAGTACATGGGGTATTGAATCAGATAAATCGAGGAACGCCTTGCAATAGTAACGATGACTTTCTTAAGGTTCACAACTAGTGACAAATCGGTTCTAGCAGCCTATCGCAAGTAACGAAAAATGTGACACTGCGTGAGCAACTGGGACTGATAAATATGACTCTCTCAAGGTAGCTAATGACTCGTCACCAGGAATATAAAATCAGGAAACTCGAGTAACCCTTCGGTATAATAACGATAATGTTCGTAGATTACACAACCTGTGATATATCGGTGCTGGCAGACTGGCCACAGTAACAAAATATATGAATCTGGGTGAGCAAACTTTGACGAGTAACTATGACTCTCGTAATAGACCAATGACTCAATACGTAGAGTATTGAATCAGATAACTGGAGGAACACCTTCCAATAGTAACGATGACTTTGTTATGGTTGACAACTTGTGACAAATTGGTTCTGGCAGACTGGCGCCAGTAACGAAAAATGAGATACTGTGTGAGCTACTGGGATGGGTAACTATGAATCTCTTAAGGTATCCTATGAATCGCCACCAGGAATATTGAATCAGAAAACTCGAGTAACCCTTGGCTATAGTAAAGATAACTTTCGTAGATTACACAACCTTTGACATATCTTTGCTGGCAATCTGGCCACAGTAACAAAAAATATTATATTGGGTGAGCAACTGTGACGAGTATCTATGAGTCTCGTAAGAGGCCAGTGACTCAATACCAGGAGAATTGAATGAGATAACTCGAAGAACGCCTTGCAATAGTTACGATGACATTCTTAAGGTTCACAACTAGTGACAAATCGGTTCTGGCAGTTTATCGCCAATAACGAAAAATGTGACACTTCGTGAGCAACTGGGACTGGTAATTATGACTCTCTCAAGGTAGCTAATGACTCGTCACCAGGAATATAAAATCAGGAAACTCGAGTAACCCTTCGGTGTAGTAACGATAATGTTCGTAGATTACACAACCTGTCACATATCGGTGCTGGCAGACCGGCCACAGTAACAAAACGTATTAATATGGGTGTGCAACTGTGACAAGTAACTATGAGTCTCGTAATAGGCTAATGACTCAATACGTAGAGTATTGAATCAGATAACTCGAGGAACGCCCTCCAATAGTAACGATGACTTCGTTATGGTTGACAACTAGTGACAAATTGGTTCTGGCAGACTGGCGGCAGTAAAAAAAATGAGATACTGGGCGAGCTACTGGGATGGGTAACTATGAATCTCTTAAGGTATCCAACGAATCGTCACCAGGAATATTGAATCAGGAAACTCGAGTAACCCTTGGGTATAATAACGATAATTTTCGTAGATTACAGAACCTGTCACATAACGGTGCTGGCGGACTGGCCACAGTAACAAAACATATGAATCTGGAAGAGCAGCTGTGACGTGTAACTGTGACTCTCCTAATAAGCCAATGACTCAATACGTGGAGAGTTGAAACAGAAAACTCGAGGAACGCCTTGCAATAGCAACGATGACTTTCTTACGCTTGACAACTAGTGACAAATTGGTTGTGGCAGACTGGCGCCAGTAACGAAAAATGAGATACTGCATGAGCTACTGTGATGGGTAACTATGAATCTCTTAAGGAATCTAATGACTCGTCACCAGGAATATTGAATCAGGAAACCCGAGTAACCCTTGGCTATAATAATGATGACTTTCGTAGATTACACAACCTGTGACACATATTTGCTGGCAGACTGGCCACAGTAACAAAAAATATTAAATTGGCTGAGCAACTGTGACGAGTAACTATGACCCTCGTAATAGGCCAATAACTCAATACCTGGAGTATTGAATCAGATAACTCGAGGAACGCCTTGCAATAGTAACGATGACTTTCTTACGGTTCACAACTAGTGACAAATCGGTTCAGGCACACTGGCGCCAGTAACGAATTATGAGACACTGCGTGAGCAACTGGGACGGGTATCTATGACTCTCTTAAGGTATCCACTGACTCGTCACCAGGAATATCGAATCAGGAAACTCGAGTAACCTTTGGCTATAGTAACGATACCGTTCGTAGATTACGAAACCTGTGGCATATCGGTGCTGGCACACTGGCCAAAGTGATAAAACATATGAATCTGGTTGAGCAACTGTGACGAGTAACTATGACCCTCGTAATAGGGCATTGACTCAGTACATGGGGTATTGAATCAGATAAATTTAGGAATGCCTTGCAATAGTAACGATGACTCTCTTAAGGTTGACAACTAGTGACAAATCGGTTCTGTCAGCCTATCGCCAGTAACGAAAAATGTGACACTGCGCGAGCAACTGGGACTGGTAAATGTGACTCTCTCAAGATAGGTAATGTCTCGTCACCAGGTATATAAAATCAGGAAACTAGAGTAACCCTTCGGTATAGTAACGATAATGTTTGTAGATTACACAACCTGTCACATATCGGTGCTGGCAGACAGGCCACAGTAAAAAAACGTATGAATCTGGGTGAGCAACTGTGTCGAGTAACTATGAGTCTCTTAATAGGCCAATGAATCAATACGTAGAGTATTGAATCAGATAACTCGAAGAACGCCTTGCAATACTAACGATGACTTTCTTATGGTTCACAACCACTAAAAAATCGGTTCTGCCAGACTGGCGCCAGTAACGAAAAATCAAACACTACGTGACCAAGTCGGACGGGTACCTATGACTGTCTAAAGGCAGCCATTGACTCGTCACCAGGAATATTGAATCAGGAAACTCGAGTAACCCTTGGCTATAGTAAAGTTAACTTTCGTAGATTACACAACCTGTGACATATCTTTGCTGGCAGACTGGCTACAGTAACAAAAAATATTATATTGGGTGAGCAACTGTGACAAGTATCTATGACTCTCGTAATAGGCCAGTGACTCAATACCTGGAGTATTGAATCACATATCTCGAGCAACGCCTTGCAATAGGAACAACGACTTTCTTACTGTTCACAACTAGTGAAAAATCGGTTCTGGCAGACTGGCGCAAGTCACGAAGAAAGAGACACTACATGAGCAGCTGTGACGGGTAACTATGACTCTCTTAAGGTAGTCAATGACCCGTAACATGGAATTTGGAATCAGGAAACTCGAGTAACCTTTGGCTATAGTAACGATGACTTTCGTAGATTACACAACCTGTGACATATCGGTGCTGGCAGACTGGCCACAGTAACCAAAAATATGATTCTGGGTGAGCAACTATGACGAGTAACTATGATTCTCGTAATAGGCCAATGACTCAATACCTGGAGCATGGAATCAGATAACTCTAGGAACGCCTTGCAATAGTAACGATGACTTTCTTACGGTTCACAACTACTGACAAATCGGTTCTGACAGACTGGCGCCAGTACCGAAAAACGAGGCAATGCGTGAGCAGCTGGGACGGGTAACTATTACTCTCTTAAGGTAGCCAATGATTCGTCACCAGGAATATTGAATCAGGAAACTCGAGTAACTCTTGGCTATAGTAATGATGACTTTCGTAGATAGCACAACCTGTCACATATCGGTGCTGCCAGACTTGCCACAGTAACAAAAAATATGAATCTAGCTGAGCAACTGTGACGAATAAATATGACTCTCGTAATTGGCCAATGACTCAATACGTAGAGTACTGAATCAGATAACTCGAGGAACGCCTTCCAATAGTAACGATGACTTTGTTATGGTTGACAACTAGTGAAAAATTGGTTCTGGCAGACTGGCGCCAGTAACGAAAAATGAGATACTGCGTGAGCTACTGGGATGGGTAACTATGACACTCTAAAGGTAGCCAATGAATCGTCACCAGGAATATTGAATCAGAAAAATCGAGTATCCCTTGTCTAGAGTAAAGCAAACTTTCGTAGATTACACAACCTGTGACATATCTTTGCTGGCAGACTGGCCACAGTAACAAAAAATAATTTATTGGGTGAGCAAATGTGACGAGTATCTATGACTATCGTAATAGGCCAATGACTTAATATCTATAGCATGGAATCAGATAACTCTAGGAACGCCTTGCATTAGTAACAATGATTTTTTACGGTTCACAACTACTGACAAATCGGTTCTGACAGACTGCTGACAGTAACGAAAAATGAGACACTGCGTGAACAACTGGGACGGGTAACTATGACACTCTAAAGGTAGCCAACGAATCGTCACCAGGAATATTGAATCAGAAAAATCGAGTACCCTTTGGCAATAGTAGCGATGATTTTCGTAGATTACACAACATGTGACATATCGGTGCTGGCAGACTGGCCACAGTAACAAAACGTATGAATCTGGTTGAGCAACTGTGACGAGTAACTATGACTCTCTTACTGTAGCCAATGACTCGTCACCAGGAATATTGATTCAGGAAACTCGAGTATCCCTTGGCTATTGTAACGATGACATTCGTAGGTTACACAACCTGTGATGACATATTGGTGCTGACAAACTGGCCACAGTAATAAAAAATATTAATCTGGGTGAGCAACTGTAACGAGTAACTATGACTCTCGTAATAGGGCAATAACTCTATGCCTGGAGTATTGAATCAGAGAACTTGAGGAACGCCTTCGAATAGTAACGATGACTTTCCTACGGTTCACAATTAGTTTCAAATCGGTTCTGGCAGACTGGGGCAATTAACGAAAAATGAGACACTGCGCGAGCAGCTGGGACGGGTAACTATGACTCTGTTAAAGCAGCCAATGACTCGTCGCCAGGAATATTGGATCAGGGAACTCGAGTAACCCTTGGCTATTGTAACGATGACATTCGTAGGTTACACAACCTGTGATGACATATTGGTGCTGACAAACTGGCCACAGTAATAAAAAATATTAATCTGGGTGAGCAACTGTAACGAGTAACTATGACTCTCGTAATAGGGCAATAACTCTATGCCTGGAGTATTGAATCAGAGAACTTGAGGAACGCCTTCGAATAGTAACGATGACTTTCCTACGGTTCACAACTAGTTTCAAATCGGTTCTGGCAGACTGGCGCCAGTAACGAAAAATCAGGTACTGCGTGAGCTACTGGGATGGGTAACTATGAATCTCTTAAGGTATGTAATGACTCGTCACCAGGAATATTGTATCAGGAAACTCGAGTAACCCTTGTCTATAGTAAAGATGACTTATGTAGATTACACAACCTGTGACATATCTTTGCTGGCAGACTGGCCACAGTAACAAAAAATATTAAATTGGATGAGCAACTGTGACGAGTAACTATGACTCTCGTAATAGCCCAATGACTCAATACATTGAGTATTGAATCAGATTACTCGAGGAACGCCTTCCAATAGTAACGATGACTTTCTTACGGTTCACAACTAGTGGCAAATCGGTTCTGGCAGACTGGCGCCTGTAACGAAAAATGATACAGTGCCTGAGCACCTGGGACGGATAGCTATGACTCTCTTAAGGTAGCCAATAATTCGTTACCAGGAATATTGAAATAGGAAACTTGAGTAACACTTATTTATAGTAATGATGACTTTCGTAGATTACACAATCTGTGACATATTGGAGCTGGCAGACTGGCCACAGTAACAAAAAATATTAATCTGGGTGAGCAACTGTGACAGGTAACTATGACCCTCGTAATAGGCCAATGACTCAATACCTTGGGTATTGAAGTAGATAATTCGAGAAGCGCCTTCCAATAGTAATGATGACTTTCTTACGGTTGACAAATAGTGACAAATCGGTTCTGGCAGACTGGCGCCAGTAACGAAAAATGAGACACTGCGCGAGCAACTGGGACGGGTAACTATGACTCTCTTAAGGTACCCAACGACTCGTCACCAGGAATATGGAATCAGGAAACTCGAGTAACCCTTGGCTATAGTACAGATGACTTTCGTAGATTACACAACCTGTCACATATCGGTGCTGGCAGACTGGCCACAGTAACAAAATATATTAAATTGGGTGAGAAACTGTGACGAGTAACTATGACTCTCCTAATAGGCTAATGACTCAATACCTGGAGTACTGAATCAGATAACTCGAGGAACGCTTAGCAATAGTAACGATGACTTTCTCACGGACCACCACTAGTGCCAAATCGGTTCCGTCAGACTGGCCCAAGTAACCAAAAATGAGAAACTATAAGAGCAGCTGGGACGGGTGACTATGACTGCTTTAAGGTAGCCAATGACTCGTCACCATGAATATTGATTCATGAAACTCGAGTAACCCTTGGGTATAGTAACGATGACTTTCGTAAATTACACAACCTGTGACATATCGGTGCTGGCAGATTGGCCACAGTAACAAAACATATGAATCTGGGTGAGCAACTGTGACGAGTAACTGAGACACTTGTTATAGGCGAATGTGTCAATACCTGGAATATGTATTCAGATAACTGGAGGAAAGCCTTCCAATAGTAACGATGATTTTATTACGGTTGACAACTAGTGACAAATTGGTTCTGACAGACTGGCGCCAGTAACGAAAAATGAGGTACTGCGTGAGATACTGGGATGGGTAACTATCAATCTCTTAAGGTATCTAATGACTCGTCACCATGAATATTGAATCAGGAAACTCGAGTAACCCTTGACCATAGTTAAGATTACTTTCGTAGATTATACAACCTGTGACATACCTTTGCTGGCAGACTGGCCACAGTAACAAAAAATATTAAATTGGGTGAGCAACTGTGACGAGTAACTATGACTCTCGTAATATGCCAATAACCCAATACCTTGAGTATAGCATCAGATAACTTGAGGAACGTCTTGCAATAGAAACGATGACTTTCTTACGGTTCACAACAAGTCACAAATCGGTTGTGGCAGACTGGCGCCAGTGACGAAAAATGAGGCAGTGCGTGATCAGCTGGGACGGGTAACTATGACTCTCTTAAGCTAGCCAATGACTCGTCACCAGTAATATATTATCAGGAAACTAGAGCAACCCTTGGCTATAGTAACGATGACTTTCGTACATTACACAACCAGTGACATATCAGTGCTGGCAGACAGTCCACAGTAAAGAAACTTATGAATCTGGTTGCGCAACTGTGATGAGTAACTATGACTCCCTTAACAGGACAATGTCTCAATACGTGGAGCATTGAACTAAAACTCGAGGAACACCTTGCAATAGTAACGATGACTTTCTTACAGTTCACAACTAGTGAAAAATCGGTTCTGGCAGACTGGCGCCAGTAACGAGAAATGAGACACTGCGTGAACAACTGGGATTGGTAACCATGACTCTCTTAAGGTAGCCAATGACTTGTCACTTGGAATATTGAATCATTAAACTCGAGTAACCCTCGGCTATAGTAACGATGACTTACGTACATTACACAACCTGTGACATATTGGTGCTGGCAGACTGGACATAGTAACAAAAAATATGAATCTGGGTGAGTAACTATGACGAGTAACTATGACTCTCATAATAGGCCAATGACTCAATACCTGGAGTATGGAATCAGACAATTCGAGGAACGCCTTCCAATAGTAACGATGACTTTCTTACAGTTCACAACTAGTGACAAATCGGTTCTGGCAGACTGGAGCCAGTAACGAAAAATGTGACACTGCGTAATCAACTGGGACGTGAAATTTGACTCACTTAAGGTAGCCAAAGACTCGTCACCAGAAATATTGAATCAGGAAACTCGAGTAACCCTTGTCCATAGAAACGATGACTTTCATAGATTACACAACCTGTGACATATTGGTGCTGGAAGACTGGCCACAGTAACAAAAATTATTAATTTGGGTGAGCAACTGTGACGAGTAACTATGACTCTCGTAATAGGCCAGTAACGAAAAATGAGACACTGCGTGAGCAACTGGGACGGGTAACTATGAATCTCTTATGGTATCCAATGACTGGTCACCAGGACTATTGAATCAGGAAACTCGAGTAACCGTTGGCTATAGTAACGATGACTTTCGTAGATTACACTACCTGTGCCATATCGGTGCTGGCACACTGGCCACAGTAACAAAAAATATGAATCTGGGTGAGCAACTGTGACGAGTAACTATGACTCTCGTAATAGGCCAATGACTCAATACCTGGAGTATGGAATCAGATAATACGAGGAACGCCTTCCAATAGTAACGAGGACTTTCTTACCGTTGCCAACTATTGACAAATCGGTTCTCTCTTAAGGCACCCAATGACTCGTCACCAGGAATATTGAATCAGGAAACTCGAGTTACCCTTGGCTTTAGTAACGATGACTTTCGTAGATTACACAACCTGTGAGATATCTGTGCTGGCGGACTGGCCACAGTTACAAAAAATATGAATCTGTGTTAGAAACTGTGACGATTAACTAAGACTCTCGTAATAGGTCAATGACGCAATTCCTGGTGTATTGAATCGGATGACTCGGGGAATGACTTGCAGTAGTAACGATGACTTGCTTACGGTTCACAACTAGTGACAAATCGGTTCTGGCAGACTGGCGCCATAAGGAAAAATGAGGTAGCCAATGACTCGTCACCAGGAACATTGAATCAGCTAACTCAAGTAACCATTGGCTATAGTATTGACGACTTTCGTAGATTACAAAACCTGTGACATATTGGTGCTGGCAGACTGGCCACAGTAACGAAAAATATGAATCTGGGTGAGCAACTTTGACGAGTAACTATGACCCTCGTAATAGGCCAATGACTCAATACCTGGAGTATGGAATCAGATAACTCGAGTAACGCCATCCAATAGTAACGATGAGTATCTTATGGTTGACAACTAGTGACAAATCGGTTCTTGCAGACTGACGCCAGAAACGAAAAATGAGATACTGCGCTAGCAACTAGGACGGGTTACTATGAATCTCTAAAGGTAGGCAATGACTCGTCACCAGGAATATTGAATCAGGAAACTGGAGTAACCCTTGGCTATAGTAACAATGACTTTTGTAGATTAGACAACCTGTGACATATAGGTGGTGTCAGACTGGCCACAGTAACAAAAATATGAATCTAGGTGAGCAACTGTGACGAGTAACTATGACTCTCGTAATAGGCCAATGACTCAATACCTGGAGTATTTAATCAGATAACTCGAAGAACACCTTGCAATAGTAACGATGACTTCCTTACGGTTCACAACTAATGACAAACGTTTCTGGCAGACTGGCGCCTGTAACGAAAAATGAGACACTGCGTGAGCAACTGGGACTGGTAAATATGACACTCATAAGGTAGCGAATGACTCGTCCCCAGGAATATTGGATCAGGAAACTGGAGTAACCCTTGGCTATAGTAACGATGACTTCCGTAGATTACACAAACTGTGACATATCGGTGCTGGCAGACGCAACAGTATCAAAAAATATGAATCTGGGTGAACAACTGGGACAAGTAAATATGACACTCGTAATAGGAAAATGACTCAATACCTGGAGTATTGAATCACATAACTTGAGGAACGCCTTGCAATAGCAACGATAACTTTCAACGGTTCACAATTAGTGACCAATCGGTTCTGGCATACTGGCGCCAGTAAGGAAAAATGAGACACTGCTTGAGCAACTGGGATGGGTAACTATGACTCTCGTAAGGTAGCCAATGATTCGTCACCCAGGATATTGAATCAGTAATCTCGAATAAACCTTGACTATAGTAACGATGACTTTCAAAGATTATACAACCTGTGACATGTCGGTGCTGGCAGAAAGGCCACAGGAACAAAAAATATAAATCTGGGTGAGCAACTGTGACGAGTAACTATGACACTCGTAATAGGCCAATGACTCACTACCTGGAATATTAAATCAAATAACTTGAGGAACGCCTTGCAGTAGTAACGATGACTCTCTACGGTTCACAACCAGTGACAGATAGGTTCTGGCAGACTGGCGGCAGTAACGAAAAATTCGACACTGCGTGAGTAAGAGTGAAGGCTAACTATGACTCTCGTAAGGTAGCCAATGACTTGTCACCCGGAATATTGAATCAGGAAACTCGAGTAACCCTTGGCTATATTAAAGATGTCTTTCATAGATTAGAAAACCGGCCACATATCGGTGCTGGCAAACTGGCCACAGCAACAAAAAATATGAATCAGGGCTAGCAACAGATATAGGTAACTATGACTCTCGTAATGGGCCAACGTCTCAGTACCTGGTTTATTGAATCAGATGACTCGGGGAACACCTTGCAATAGTAACGATGACTTTCTTACGTTTCACAACTAGTGACAAATCGGTTCTGGCAGAATGGCGCCAGGAACTTGAAATGAGACACTGCGTTAGCAACTGGGACGGGTAACTATGACTCTCTTAAGATAGTCAATGACTCGACACCGGGAATATTGAAACAGGAAACTCGAGTAACCCTTGGCTATAGTAACGATGACTTGCGTAGATTACACAAGCTGTGAGATATTGGGGCTGGCAGAATGTCCACAGTAAGGAAAAATAAGAGCAACTGTGGGTGAGCAACTGTGTCGAGTAACAATGTCTCTCCTAATAGGCCAATGACTCAATACCTGGAGTATTGAATTAGATAATTCGAGGAACGCCTTGCAATAGTAACGATGACTTTCTTACGGTTCACAACTAGTGACAAATCGGTTGTAGCAGACTGGTGCCAGTAAAGACATATAAGACAAATGAGACACTTATTGACCAACTGGGACGATAACTATGACACTCTTAAGACAGCCAATTACTTGTCACCGGGAATATTGAATCAGAAAACTCAAGTAACCCTTGGCTACAGTAACGATGACTTTCATAGATTACACAACCTGTGACATATCGGTGCTGACAGACTGGCCACAATAACAAAAAATAAGAAACTGGGTGAGCAAAGGTGACGAGTAACTATGACTCTCGTAATAGGCCAATGACTCAATACCTGGAGGATTGAATCAGATAACATGAGGAACGTCTTGCAATAGTAACGATGACTTCGTTACGGTTCACAACTAGTGACAAATCGGTTCTGGCAGACTGGCGCCAGTAACGAAAAATAAGACACTGTGTGAGCAACTGGGTCGGGTAATTATGACTCTCTTAAGGGAGCTAATGTCTTTTCACCAGGAATATTGATTCAGGAAACTCGAGTATCCCTTTTCTACAGTAACGATGACTTTCAAGATTACACAACTTGTGACATATCGGAGCTGGCAGACTGGCCACAGTAACAAAAATAAGAATCTGCGTTAGCAACTGTGACGTGTAACTGTGACTCTCATAATACGCCATTGACGGAATACCTGGAGTATTGAATCAGATAACTCTGAGACCACCTTCCAAAAGTAACGATGACCTTCTTACGGTTTACAACTAGTGACAAATCGGTTCTGGCAGACTGGCGCCAGAAAACGAAAAATGAGGCACTGTGTGAGCACCTGGGATGGGTAACTATGACTTGCTTAAAGTACCCAATGACACGTCACCAGGAATATTGAATCAGGAAACTCGAGTAACCCTTGGCTATAGTATCGATGACTTTCGTAGATTGCAAAAATTGTGACATATCGGTGCTGGCAGACTGGCACAGTAACAAAAAATAAGAATCTGGATGCGCAACTGTGACGAGTAACTATGACTCTAGTAATAGGCCAATGACTAAATACCTGTAGTATTGGATCAGATAGCTCGCGGAACGCCATGCAATAGTAACGATGACATTCTTACGGTTCACAACTTGTGACAAAGCGGTTCTGGCAGACTGGCGCAAGGAACTTGAAATGAGACACTGTGTGAGCAACTGGGACGGGTTACTGTGACTCTCTTAAGGTATCCAATGAACCGAAACCAGGAATATAGAATCAGTAAACTCGAGTAACCCTTGGCTATAGTAACGAAGACTTTCGTAGATTACACAACCTGTGACATATAGAGGCTGGCAGAATGTCCACAGTAACAAAAAATAAGAATCTGGGTGAGCAACTGTTACGAGTAACTATAACTCTCTTAAGGTAGCCAATGACTCGTCACCAGGAATATTGAATCAGTGAACTCGAGTAACCCTTGGCTATAGTAACGATGACTTTGGTAGATTACAAAAATTGTGACATATCGGTGCTGCCAGACTGGCCACAGTAACAAAAAATGTGAATGTGATTGTGTAACTATGACTCTCGTAATAGGCCAATAACCCAACACCTGGAGTATTGAATCAGATAACTCGAGGAACGTCTTGCAATAGTAACGATAACTTTCTTACGGTTCACAACAAGTGACAAGTCGGTACTGGCAGACTGGCGCCAGTAACTAAAAATGAGACAATGCGTGAGCAACTTGGACGTTTGACTGTGACTCTCTTAAGGTAGCCAATGACTCATCACCAGGAATACTGAATCAACAAACACGAGTAACCCTTGGCTACAGTATCGATGACTTTCGTAGATTACACATCTTGTAACATATCGGTGCTGGCAGACTGGCCACAGTAACAAAAAATATGAATCTGGGTGAGCAACTGTGACGAGTAACTATGACCCTCGTAATAGGCCAATGACTCAATACCTGGAGCATTGAATCAGATATCTCAAGGAACGCCTTGCAATTGTACCGATGACTTTCTTACGGTTTACAACTAGTAACAAATCGTTTCTGGCAGACTGGCGCCAATAACGAGAAATGAGACACTGCGTGAGCAGCTGGGACGGGTAACTATGACTCTCTTAAGTTAGCCGATGACGCGTCACCAGGAAAACTGAATCAGGAAACTGGAGTAACCCTTCGCTATAGTAACAATGATTTTCGTAGATAAAACAACCTGTGACATATCGGTGCTGGACACTGGCCGCAGTAAAAAAATATGAATCTGGGTGAGCAAGTGTGACGAGTAACTATGACTCTCGTAATAGGCCAATGACTGAATACCTGGAGTAATGAATCAGATAACTCGACGAACGACTTGCAATGTTAACGATGACTTTCCTACGGTTCACAACTAGTGACAAATCTGTTCAGGCAGACTGGCGCCAGTAACGAAAAATGAGACACAGCGTGAGCAACAAAGACGAGCACCTATGACTCTCTTAAGTTAGCCAATGACTCGTCACCAGGAATTTTGAATCAGAAAACTCGAGTTACTCATAACTACAGTTACGATGACTTTCGTATATTACACAACTTGTAACACATCGGTGCTGGCAGGCTGGAAACAGTAACAAAAATATGAATCTGGGTGAGCAACTGTGACGAGTAACTATGACTCTCGTAATAGGCCAATGACTCAATACCTGGAGTATAGAATCAGATAACTCGACGAACGCCTTGCAATGTTAACGATGACTTTCCTATAGATCTCAACTAGTGACAAAACGGTTCTGGCAGACTGGGGCCCGTAACAGAAGATGAGACACTGCGTGAGCAACTGGGACGGTTAACTATGACTCACTTAAGGTAGCCAATGACTCGTCACTAGCAATATTGAATCTGGAAAATCGAGTTACCCTTGGCTATAGTAACGATGACTTAAGGCAGATTACACAACCTTTGACATACCGGTGCTGGCAGTCTGGCCACAGTAACAAAAAATAAGAACGTCGGTTAGCAACTGTGACGAGTAACTATGACCCTTGTAATAGGCCAATGACACAATACCTATAATATTGAATCAGATAAGTCGAGGAACGGATTGCAATAGTAACGATGACTTTCTTACGATTCACAACTTTTGACAAATCGGTTGTGGCAGACTGGTGCCAGGAACGAAAAATTAGACACCGCGTGAGCAACTCGGACAAGTAATTACGACTCTCTTAAGGCAGCCAAAGACTCGTCACCATTAATATTAAATTAGGAAACTAGAGTAAACCTTGGCTATAGTAACGATAAGTTTCCTAGATTACATAACCTGTGACATATCGGTGCTGGCAGACTGGCCTCGGTAACAAAAAATACGAATGTGGGTGAGCACCTGTGACGAGTAACCATCACTCTTGTAATAGGCCATTGACTCAATATTTGGAGTATTGCATCAGATAACTCGAGGAACGCCTTGCAATAGAAACGATGACTTCTTGCGGATCACAACTAGTGACATATCAGTTCTGGCAGACTGGCGCCAGTAACGAAAAATGAGACACTGCATGAGCAACTGGGACGGGTATCTACGACTCTCTTAAGGAAGCCAATGACTCGTCACCATGAATATTGAATCAGGAAACTCGAGTAACCCTTGGCTATAGTAACGATGACTTTCTTAGATTACACAGCCTGTGACATATCGGTGCAGGCAGACTGGCCACAGTAACGAAAAATATGAATCTGGGTGAGCAACTGCGACGAGTAACTATGACTCTCGTAATAGGCCAATGACTCAATACTCGGAGTATTGAATCAGATAACTCAAAGAACGCCTTGCAATAGTAACGATGACTTTGTTACGGTTCACAACTAGTGACAAATCGGTTTTTGCAGACTAGCGCCAGTAACGAAAAATGAGATACTGCGTGAGCAACTGGAACGGGTAACTATGACTCTCTTAAGTAATCCAATGACTCGTCACAAGGAATATCGAATCAGGAAATTCGAGTAACCCTTGGCTATAGTAACGATGATATTCGTAGATTACACAGCCTGTGACATATCGGTGCTGGCAGACTGGCCACAGTAACAAAAAATATGAATCTAGGTGAGCAACTGCGACGAGTAACTATGACTGTCGTAATAGGCCATTGACTCAATATCTGGAGTTTTGAATCAGATAACTCGAGAAACGCCTTGCAATAGAAACAATTACTTTCATGCGGTTCACAACTAGTGACAAATCGGTTCTGGCTGACTGGCGCCAGTAACGAAAAATGGGACACTGCATGAGCAACTGGGACGGGTATCTATGACTCTCTTAAGGAAGCCAATGACTCGTCACCAGGAATAATACATCAGGAAACTCGAGTAACCCTTGGCTATAGTAACGATGACTTTTATAGATTACACAACCTGTGACATATCGGTGCTGGCAGACTGGTCACAGTAACAATAAATATGAATCAGGGTGAGCAACTGCGATGAGTAAGTATGACTCTCGTAATAGGCCATCGACCCAATATCTTGAGTATTGAATCAGATAACTCGAGGAACGTCTTGCAATAGTAAAATCAGATATGGCACACTGGCGCCAGTAACGATAAATGGACACTGCGTGAGCAACAGGGACGGGTAACCATTACACTCTTAAGGTAACCAATGATTTGTCACCAGGAATATTGAATCAGGAAACTCGAATAACCGTTGGCTATGGTAACGATGACTTTCGTAGATTACACAACCTGTGACATTAGTGCTGGCAGAATGGCCACATTAACAAAACATATGAATCTGGATGAGCAACTGTGACGAGTAACTATGACTCTCGTAATAGGCCAATGACTCAATAATCGGAGTATTGAATCAGATAACTCGAAGAACGCCTTGCAATAGTAACGATGACTTTGCTACAGTTCACAACTAGTGACAAATCGGTTCTTGCTGACTAGCGCCAGTAACGAAAAATGAGAAACTGCGTGAGAAACTGGGACGGGTAACTATGACTCTCTTAAGTAAGCCAATGACTCGTCACCAGGAATATTGAATTAGGAAACTCGAGTAACCCTCGGCTATAGTAACGATGACCTTCGTAGATTACACAGCCTGTGGCATATCGGTGCTGGCAGACTGGCCACAGTAACAAAAAATATGAATCTGGGTGAGCAACTGCGACGAGTAAATATGACTCTCGTAATAGGCCATTGACCCAATATCTTGAGTATTGAATCAGATAATTCGAGGAACGCCTTGCAATAGTAACGATGACTTTGTAAGTAGGCTGCTTACGTTTTCTTATTGGTAACGCCACGTAGCGCTCGGAATGAAAAATCACAGGCTGTGCTGTGCGCAGTCTGTGTTTAGTTTGCATTGTTGTCTGCCACTGTAGTGTTGGGCAGCGGCAGCTGGATGCTAATAGCGAGTAGCTTTGTGCAGTTGGAGGTGAGCCGCCAGCAGTGGTGGACGTGGAGAGAGAAATGGCGGAGTTTTGAAATTTGTAATAATTGGTGTCATGAACTGCTATATATTTTAAGACTAGTGAGGTAAATACATTGTTTGTTCTCTATTAAAATCTTTTATTTGCTAACTATGCCTGTCAGTAGTTAGTTCCTTCAGTAGTTTGAATCTTTTATTTAGCTGGCAGTAGTGGCGCTCGCTGTATTGCAGTAGCTTGAGTAACGAAGATTTTTGTGAGGTAAGTGATTTGTGAAACGTATATGTTAATGCTAGTCAGTTCCGTTCTTTCGTAGGGATTTTTGGAAGTCAGATTGCGTTGCGCTAAAGATATTGTGTGTCAGTTTAAGCACAGTCGTGTATAATTGCTCAAAGAGGACGTTTCACATAGACCAGTCTTATATAATTGTTCAAAGGGGACGTTTCAACTTTCTTACGGTTCACAGTTCGGTTCTGGCAGAGTTGCGCCAGTAATGGAAAATGAAACACAGCGTGAGCCACTGGGACAAGTAACTATGGCTCTCTATGGTAGCCATTGATTCAACACCAGAAATATTCATTCAGGAAAATCAAGTAACCCTTGGCTATAGTAACGATGGCTTTCGTAGTTTACAAAAGCTGTGACATATTGGTGCTCGCAGACTGGCCACAGTAGCAAAATAAATGAACCTGGGTGAGCAACTGTGACGAGTAACTATGACTTTCGTAATAGGCCAATGAATCAATAACTGGAGTATTGAATGAGATAACTTCCGGAACGCTTTGTAATAGTAAGGATGACGTTCTTGCGGTTCACAACTAGTGACAAATCGGTTCTGGCAGACTGGCGCCAGTAACGAAAAATGAGACACTGCGTGAGCAACTGGAATGGGTAACTATGACTCTCTTAAGGTAGCCAATGATCCGTCACCAGGATTATTGAATCAGGAAACTCGAGTATCCCTCGGCTATAGTAACGATGACTTTCGTAGATTACACAACCTGTGACACATCAGTGCTGGCGGACTGGCCACAGTAACAAAAAATATGAGTCTGGGTGAGCAACTCTGACGTGTAACTATGACTCTCGTAATAAGCCAATGACTCAATACCTGGAGTATTGAATCAGATAAATCGAGGAACGGCTTGCAATAGTAACGATTACTTTCTTACGGTTCACAACTAGTGACAAATCGGTTCTGGCAGACTGGGGCCAGTAACGGAAAATGAGACAATGCGCGAGCAACTGGGGTGGGTAACTATGACTCTCTTAAGTTAGCCAACGTTTCGTCACCAGGAATATTGAATCAGGAAACTCGAGTAAAGCTTGGCTATAGTAACAATCACTTTCGTAGATTACACAACCTGTGACATATCGGTGGTGGCAGACTGGCCACAGTAACAAAAAATATGAATGTGGGTGAGCAACTGTTACGACTAACTATGACTTTCGTAATAGGATTATGACTCAATACCTTGAGTATTGAATCAGATAATTCGAGGATCGCCTTGCTATAGTAACGATGACTTTCTTACAGTTCACAACTAGTGACAAATCGGTTCTGGCAGACTGGCGATAGTAACGAAAAATGCGTCACTGCGTGAGCAAATGGGACTGGTAACTATTACTCTCTTAAAGTAGCCAATGAATCCTCACCAGGAATATTGAATCAGGAAACTCGAGTAACCTTTGACTATAGTAACGATGACTTTCGTAGATTACACAACCTGTGACATATCAGTGCTGGCAGACTGCCCACAGCAACAAAACATATGAATATGGGTCTGCAACAGTGACGAGTAACTATGACTCTTGTAATAAGCCAATGACTCAATACATGGTTAATAGAATCAGATAACTCGAGGAACGGCTTGCAATAGTAACGATGACATTCTTACGGTTCACAACTAGTGACAAATCGGTTCTGGCAGACTGCGGCCAGTAACGAAAAATGAGACAATGCGCGAGAAACTGGGGTGGGTAACTATGACTCTTTTAAGTTAGCCAACGATTCGTCACCAGGAATATTGAAACAGGAAACTCGAGTAATCCTTGGCTATAGTAACGATGACCTCCGTAGATTACACCACTTGTGACATATCGGTGCTGGCAGTCTGGCCAGAGTAGCAAAATATATGAATCTGGGTGAGCAACTGTGACGAGTAAATATGACTCTCGTAATAGGCCAATGACTCAATACCTGGAGTATTGAATCAGATAACTCGAGGAATGATTTGCAATAGTGACGATGAATTTCTTACGGTTCACAACTACTGACAAATCGGTTCTCGCAGACTGGCGCCAGTATCGAAAAGTGAGACAGTGCGTGAGCAACTGGGACGGGTAACTATGACTCTCTTAAGGTAGCCAATGATTCGTCACCATTAATATTGAATCATGAAACTCGAGTAACCCTTGGCTATAGTAACGATGACTTCCGTAGATTACACAACCTGTGACATATCGGTGCTGGCAGACTGGCCCCAGTAAGAAAAATATGAATCTGGGTGAGCAACTGTGAAGAGTAACTATGACTCTCGTAATAGTCCAATGACCCAATACCTGGAGTATTGAATCAGTAAACTCGAGGAACGCCTTGCAATAGTAACGATGACTTTCTTACGGTTCACAACTAATGACAAATCGGTTCTGGCTGACAGGCGCCAGTAACGAAAAATAAGACACTGCCTGAGCAAGTAAGACGAGTAACTATGACTCTCTTAAGGAAGTAAATGGCTCGTCACCAGGGAAATTGAGTCAGGAAATTCGAGTAAGCGTTGGCTATAGTAACGATGACTTTCGAAGATTACACAACTTGTGACAAATCTTTGCTGGCAGATTCGCCACAGTAACAAAAAATATGAATGTGGGTGAGCAACTGTGACGAGAAACAATGACATTTGGATTAGGCCAGTGACACAATACCTGGAGTATCGAATCAGATAACTCGAGGAACGCCTTGCAATAGGAACTATGACTTTCTTACGGTTCACAACTTGTGAGCAATCGGTATTGACAGACTGGCGCCAGTAACGAAAAAGAAGACACTGCGTGAGCAACTGGGACGAGTAACTATGACTCTCTTAAGGTAGTCAATGATTCGTCACAAGGAATATTGAATCAAGTTACTCGAGTAACCCTTGGCTATAGTCACGATGATTTTCGTAGATTACACAACCAGTGACACATCTGTGTGGGCAGACTGGCCACAGTAACAAGAAAATGAATCTGGGTGAGCAACTGTGACGAGTAACTAAGACTCTAGTTATAGACAAATGACTCAGTACCTGGAGTATTGAATCAGATAACTTGAGGAACGCCTTGCAACAGTAACGATGACTTTCATATGGTTCACAACTAGTGACAAATCGCTTCTGGTAGACTGGCGCCAGTAACGAGAAATGAGACACTGCTTGGGCAACTGGGACGGGTAGCTATGACTGTCTTAAGGTAGCCAATGTCTCGTCACCAGGAATATTGAATCAGGAAACTCGAGTGACACTTGGCTCTAGTAACGATGTCTTTCGCAGATTACACAACCTGTATCATATCGATGCTGGCAGGCTAGCCAAAGTAACAAAAATAAGAATCTGGGTGCGCAAATATGACGAGTTACTATAACTCTCATAATAGGCCAATGAACCAATACCTCTAGTATTGAATCAGATAACTCAAGGAAGGCTTTGCAATAGTAACGATGACATTCTTCCGGTTCACAACTAGTGAAAAATCCATTCAGGTAGACTTGCGCGAATAACGAAAAATGAGACACTGCGTGAGCAACTGGGACGGGTAACTATGACTCTCTTAAGTTAGCCAGTGACTCGTCCCCAGGAATATCGAATCAGGAAACTCGAGTAACTCTTGGCTATAGTGAAGATCACTTTCATAGATTATGCAACCTGTGACTTATCGGTGGAGGCAGAATGGCCACAGTAACAAAAAATATGAATCTGGGTGAGGAACTGTGACGAGTAACTATGACTCTGTTACTAGACCACTGACTCAATACCTGGAGTATTGAATCAGATAAACCGATTAATGCCTTGCAAAAGTAACGACGATTTTCTTATGGTTCACAATTAGTAACAAATCGGTTCTGGCAGACTGGCGCCAGTAACGAAAAGTGAGACACTGCGCGAGCAACTGGGACGGGTAACTATGACTCTCTTAAGGTAGCCAATGACACGTCACCAGGAATATTGAATCAGGAAACTCGAGTAACCCTTGGATATACTAACGATGACTTTCGTAGATTACACAACCTCTGACATATCGGTGCTGGCAGACTGGCGATCATAACAAAAAAATATGAACCTGGGTGAGCAACTGTGACAAGTAACAATGACTCCCGTAATAGGCCAATGACTCAATACCTGGAGTATTGAATCAGATAACTCGAGGAACGGCTTGCAAAAGTATCGATGACTTTCTTACGGTTCACAACTAATGACAAATCGATTCTGGCAGACTGGCGCCTGTAACGAAAAATGAGACACAGCGAGAGCAAGGTAGTCAATGACTCGTCACCAGGAATATTGAATCAGGAAACTCGAGTAACCCTTGGCTATAGTAACGATGACTTTCGTAGATTACACAAAATAGAGATATATCGGTGCTGGCAGACTGGCCACAGTAGTAAAGAGTATGAAATTGCGTAATCAACTGTGAGGATTAGCTATGACTCTCGTAATAGGCCAAAGACTCAATCCCTGGAGTATTGAATCAGATAACTCGAGGAACGCCTTGCAATAGTAACTATAACTTTCTAATGGTTCACAACTAGTGACAAATCGCTTCTGGCAGACTGGCGCCAGTAACGAAAAATGAGACACTGCGCGAGCAACTGGGACGTGTAACTATGACTCTCTTAAGGTATCCAATGACACGTCACCAGGAATATTGAATCAGGAAACTCGAGTAATCCTTGGCTATACTAACGATGACTTTCGTAGATTACACAACCTGTGACATATCGGTGCTGGCAGACTAGCCATGATAACAAAAAATATGAATCTTGGTGAGCAACTGTGACAAGTATCAATGACTCCCGTAATACGCCAATGACTCAATACCTGGAGTATTGAATCAGATAACTCGAGGAACGGCTTGCAACAGTATCGATGACTTTCTTACGGTTCACAACTAATGACAAATCGATTCTGGCAGACTGGCGCCTGTAACGAAAAATGAGACACAGCGAGAGCAAGGTAGTCAATGACTCGTCACCAGGAATATTGAATCAGGAAACTCGAGTAACCCTTGGCTATAGTAACGATGACTTTCGTAGATTACACAAAATAGAGATATATCGGTGCTGGCAGACTGGCCACAGTAGTAAAGAGTATGAAATTGCGTAATCAACTGTGAGGATTAGCTATGACTCTCGTAATAGGCCAAGGACTCAATACCTGGAGTATTGAATCAGATAACTCGAGGAACGCCTTGCAATAGTAACTATAACTTTCTAATGGTTCACAACTAGTGACAAATCGCTTCTGGCAGACTGGCGCCAGTAACGAAAAATGAGACACTGCGCGAGCAACTGGGACGTGTAACTATGACTCTCTTAAGATAGCCAATGACACGTCACCAGGAATATTGAATCAGGAAACTCGAGTAATCCTTGGCTATACTAACGATGACTTTCGTAGATTACACAACCTGTGACATATCGGTGCTGGCAGACTAGCCATGATAACAAAAAATATGAATCTTGGTGAGCAACTGTGACAAGTATCAATGACTCCCGTAATACGCCAATGACTCAATACCTGGAGTATTGAATCAGATAACTCGAGGAACGCCTTGCAATAGTAACGATGACTTTCTTACGGCTCACAACTAATGACAAATCGATTCTGGCACACTGGCGCCTGTAACGAACATTGAGACACAGCGTAAGCAACTGGGATTGGTAACTATGACTCTCTTAGAGTAGTCAATGACTCGTCACCAGGAATATTGAATCAGGAAACTCGAGTAACCCTTGGCCATAGTAACGATGACTTTCGTAGAGTACACAACATGTGACATATTGGTGATGGCAGGCTGGTCACAGTTACATAAAATATGAAGCTATGTGAGGAACTGTGACGAGTAACTATGACCCTCGTAATAGACCACTGACTCAATACCTGGAGTATTGAATCAGATAACCCGAGGAACGCCTTGCAAAAGTAATGCCGACTTTCTTACGGTTCACAATTAGTGACAAATAGGTTCTGGCAGACTGGCGCCAGTATCAAAAAATGAGACACTGCGTGAGCAACTGGGACGGGTAACAATGACTCTCTTAAGGTAGCCAATGACTCGTCATCAGGAATATTAAATCAGGAAACTCGAGTAACAATTGGCTATAGTAACAATGACTTTCATAGATTACACAACCAGTGACATATCGGTGCTGGAAGGCTGTCCACAGTAACAAAAAATATGAATCTGGGAGAGCAACTGTGACGAGTAACTATGGCTCTCGTAATAGGAGAATGACTCAATACCTGGAGTAATGAATCAGATACATCGAGGAACGCCTTGCAATTGTTACGATGACTTTCTTACTGTTCACAACTGGTGACAACTTGTTCTTGCGGACTAACGCCAGTAACGAAAAATGAGACACTGCATGAACAACTGGGACGGGTAACTATGACTTTCTTAAGGTAGCCAATGACTCGTCACCAGTAAAATTGAATCAGGAAACTCGAGTAACCCTTCGCTATAGTAATGATGTCTCTCGTAGATTACACAACCTGTCACATATCAGTGCTGGCAGACTGGCCACAGTAACAAAAAGTATGAAATGGGGTGAGCAACTGTGACGATTAGCTATGACTCTCGTAATAGACCAAGGACCCAATACCTGGAGTATTGAATCAGATAACTCTAGGAAGGACTTGCAATAGTAACGATGAATTTCTTACGGTTCACAACTGGTCAAATATGGGTTCTGGCAGAATGGCCCCAGTAACGAAAAATGAAACACTGCATGAGCAACTCGGATGGGTAACTAAGACTCTCTTAGAGTAGCCAATGACTCGTCACCAGGAATATTGAATCAGGAAACACGAGTAACCCTTGGCTATAGTAACGATGACTTTCGTAGATTACACAACCTCTGAATTATTGGTGGTGGCAGACTGGCCACAGTAACAAAAAATATGAATCTGTGTGGTCAACTGTGACAAGTATTTACGATTCTCGTAATAGACCAATGACTCAATACCTGGAGTATTGAATCAGATAGGAAGACGAACGCAATGCAATAGTAACGATGACTCTCTTATGGTTCACAACTAGTGACAAATCGGTTCTGACAGACTGCCGCCAGTAAAGAAAAATGAGACAATGCGTGAGCAGCTGGGACGGGTAACTATGTCTCTCTTAAGGTAGCCAATGTTTCGTCACCAGGAATATTGAATCAGGAAACTCGAGTAACCCTTCGCTATAGTAACGAAGACTTTCTTAGATTACACAACCTGTGACATATCGGTGCTGGCAGATTGGCAAGAGTAACAAAAAATATGAATCTGGGTGAGCAAATGCGACGAGTAACTATGACTCTTGTAATACGCCAATGACTCAATACCTGTAATATTGAATCAGATCACTCGAGGAACGCTTTCCAATAGTAATGATGACTTTAGTACGGTTCACAACTACAGACAGATCGGTTCTGGCGGACTATCGCCAGTAACGAAAAATTCGAAACTGCGTGAGCAACTGGAACAGGTAACTATGACTCTGTTAAGGTAGCCAATGACTCGTCACCATAATATAGAATCAGGAAACTCGAGTAACCCTTGGCTGTAGTAACGGTCACTCTTTTAGATTACACAACCTGTGACATATCGGTGATGGCAGACTGGCCTAAGTAACAAAAATATGAATCTGGGTGACCAACTGTGACGAGTAACTACGGCTCTCGTATTAGGCCAATTACCCAATACCTGGAGTATTGAATCAGATAACTCAAGGAATGCCTTACAATAGTTACGATGATTTTCTTACGGTTCACAACTAGTGACACATCGGTTCTGGCAGACTGGCGTAAGTAATGAAAAATGAGACACTGCGTGCGCAACTGGGACGGGTAACTATGACTCTCTTAAGGTACCCAATGACTCGTCACCACGAAAATTGAACAGGGAACTCGACTAAACCTTGGCTATAGTAACGATGACTTTCGTAGATTACACAACCTGTGATATATCGGTGCTGCAGACTGGCCACAGTAACAAAAACTATGAATTTGGGCGAGCAACTGGACGGTTAACTATGACTCTCTTAAGTTAGCCAGTGACTCGTAACCAGGAATATTGAAGCAGGAAACTCGAGTAACCCTTGTCGATAGTAACGATGACTTTCGTAGTTTACACGACCTGTGACATATCGGTGCTGGTAGACTGGCCACAGTAACAAAAAATATGAATCTGGGTGAGCAACTGTGACGAGTAACTGTGACTCTCATAATAGGCCAATGACTGAATACCTGGAATATTGAATCAGATAACTCGAGGAACGCCCTGTAATGGTAACGATGACATTCTTACGGTTCACAACTAGTTACAAATAGGTTCTGGCAGACTGGCGCCAGAAACGAAAAATGAGACACTGCATGAGCAACTGGGACGAGTAACCATGACTCTCTTAAGGTTGCCAATGACTCGACACCAGGAACATTGATTCAGGAAATTGGAGAACATTTGGCTATAGTAATGATGACTTTCGTAGATTACACAACATGTGACATATCGCTGCTGGCAGACTAGCCACAGTCACAAAAAATATGAATGTGGGTGAGTAACTGTGACGAATAACCATGCTTTTCGAAATAGACCAATGACTCAATACCTGGAGTATTGAATCTGATAACTCGAGGAACGCCTTGCAATGGTAACAATGACTTTCTTACAGTTTACAACTAGTGACAGATCGGTTCTGGCAGACTGGGGCTAGTATCGAAAAATAGACACTGCGTGAGCAACTGGGACGTGTAACTATGACTCTCTTAAGGCAGCCATTGCGTCGTCACCAGGAACATTGAATCAGGAAACTCGAGTAACCCTTGGCTATAGTAACGATGACCTTCGTAAATTACACATCCTGTGACATATCAGTGCTGCTCGACTGGCCACAGTAACAAAAAATATGAATCAGGGTGAGCAACAGTGACAAGTAACTATGACTCTCGTAATAGGCCAAAGATTCAATACCTGGAGTATTGAATCAGATAACACGAGGAACGCCTTGCAATAGTTACCATGTCTTTCTTACAGTTCACAACTAGTGACAAATCGGTTCAGGCAGACTGGCGCCAGTAACGAAAAATGAGACACTGCGTGAGCAACTGGGACGGGTAACTATGACTCTCTTACGGTAGCCAATGTCTCGTCACCAGGAATATTGAATCTGGAAACTCGAGTAACCCTAGGCTATATTAACAATGACTTTCTTAGATTACACAACCTGTGACATATCGGTGCTGGCAGACTGGCCACAATAAAAAAAAATATGAATCTGCGTGAGCAACTGCGACTAGTAACTATAACACTCGTTATAGTCCAATGACTCAATACCTGAAGTATTGAATCAGATAACTCGAGGAACGCCTTGCAATAGTAATGATGACTTTCTTACGGTACACAACTAGTGACAAAGCGGTTTTGGCAGACTGCCGCCAGTAACGAGAAATGAGACACTGCGTGAGCAACTGGGACGGGTGTCTATCACTCTCTTAAGGTATCCAATGACGCAGGGTCTCATTTTTCGCTACTGGCGCCAGTCTGCCAGAACCGATTGGTAACTAGTTGTGAACCGTAAAAAAGACATCGTTACTCTTCCAAGGCGTTCCTCGATTAACTGATTCAATACTCGAGGTATTGAGTCATTGGCCTATTAGGAGTGTTATAGTTACTGGTCGCAGTTGCTCTCCCAGATTCATTTTTTTGTTACAGTGGCCAGCCTGCTTGCACCGATATGTCACAGGTTGTGTAATCTATGAAAGTCATCGTTACTATAGCCAAGGGTTACTCGAGTTTCCTGATTTAATATTCCTGGTGACAAGTCATTGGCTACCATAGGAGAGTCGTGGTTACCCGTCCCAGTTGCTCACACAGTGTGTAATTTTTGTTTACTGGTGCCACTCGTCCAGAACCGATTTGTCACTAGTTGTAAACCGTAAGAAGTCATCGTTACTATTGCAAGGCGTTACTCGAGTTATCTGATTCAATACTCCAGGTATTGAGTCATTGGCCTATTACGAGTGTCATAGTTATTATTCGCAGTTGCCACCCAGATTCATATTTTTTGTTACTGTGGCCAGCCTGCCAGCACCAGTAACTAAATATGAGACACTGCGCGAGCAACTGGGACGGGTAACTAAGACCCTCTTGAGGTAGGCAATGTCTCGTCACTTGGAATATTGAATCAGGAAACTCGAGAAACCCTTGGCAATAGTAAGGATGACTTTTGTAAATTCCACAACCTGTGACATATCGCTGCTGGCCGCCTGGCCACAGTAACAAAAAATATGAATCTGGGTGAGCAACTGTGACGAGTAATTACGACTCTCGTAATAGGCCAATGACTCAATACCTGGAGTATTGAATCAGATAACTCGAGGAAAAACTTTCAATAGTAACGATGTCCTTCTTAGCGTTCACAGCTAGTGACAAATCAGTTCTGGTAGACTGGCGCAGATAACGAAAAATGAGACACTGCGTGAGCAACTGGGACGGGTAACTATGACTCTCTTAAGGTAGCCAATGACTCGTCACCAAGAATATAGGATCGGGAAACTCGAGTAATCCTTGGCTATAGTAACGATGACTTTCGTAATTACTCAACCAGTGACATATCGGTGCTGGCATATTGGTCACAGTATCAAAAAATATGAGTCTTGGTGAGCAACTCTGACGAGTTCTATGACTCTCGTAATAGGCCAATGACTCAATACTTGAAGTATTGAATCTGATAACTCGAGGAACACCTTCCAATAGTAACGATGACTGTCTTAGTGTTCACAACTAGTGACGAATCGGTTCTGGCAGACTGGCGCCAGGAACGAAAACTGAGTCATTGCGTGAGCAACTGGGACGACTAAACTATGACTCTCTTAAGGTAGCCAATGACTCGTCACCAGATATTGAATCAGGATCTCGAGTAAACCTTGGCTATAGTATGGATGACTTTCATGCATTCCACAACCTGTGACATATCGGAGCTCGCAGAATGGCCACAGTAACAAAAAAAATGAATCTGGGTGAGCAACTGTGACGATTAACTGTGACACTCGTAATAGGCCAATGACTCAATAGCAGGAGTATTGAATCAGATTACTCGAGGAATGCCTTTCAATAGTAACGATGACTTTCTTACGGTTCACAACTAGTGACAAATCAGTTCAGGCAGTCTGGCTCCAGTAACGAAAAATGAGACACTGCGTGCGCAACTTGGATGGGTAATAACGACCCTCTTAAGGTAGCCAATGATTCGTCACCAGGGATAATGCATTAGGATACTCGAGTAATCCTTGGCAATAGTAACGATGACTTTCGTAGATTTTACAACCTGTGACATATCGGTGCTGGCAGACTGGCCACAGTAACAAAAAATTTGAATCTGGGTGAGCAACTGTGACGAGTAACTAGGACTCTCGTAATAGGACAATGACACTATACCTGGAGTTTTGAATCAGATAACTCGAGGAACACCTTTGAATAGTAACGATGACTTTCTTAGGGTTCACAACTAGTGACAAATCAGTTCAATCAGACTGGCGCCAGTAACGAGAAATGTTACACTGAGTGAGCAACTGGGACGGGCAACTATGACTCTCTTAACGTAGCCAATGTCTCGTAACCAAGAATATTGAATCAGGAAACCTGAGTAAACCTGGATATTGTAAGGATCAGTTTCGTAGATTACACGACCTTCGACATATCGGTGCTGTCAGACTGGCAATATTAACAAAATATATAAATCTAGGTGAGCAACTATGACACTCGTAATAGACCAATGACTCAATACCTGGAGAATTGGATCAGATAACTCTTGGAACGCCTTGCAATAGTAACGATGACTTTCTTACGGTTCACAACCAGTGACAAATCGGTTCCGGCAGACTGGCGCCAGTAACGAAAAATAATACACTGCGTGAGCAACTATGACTCTCTTAAGGCAGCCACTGACTCATCACCTGGAAAGTTGAACCAGGAAACTCGATTTACACTTGGTTGTAGTAACGATGTTTTTCGTATGTTGCACAACCTGTGACATTTCGGTGCTGTCAGACTGGAAACAGTAACAAAAAATTTGAATCTGTCTGAGCAACTGTGACGAGTATCTATGACTCTCGTAATAGCCCAATGTCTCAATTCCTAGAGTAATGAATCATATAACTCGAGGAACGCCTTGCAATAGTAACGATGACTTTCTTACGGTTCACAACTTGTGACATATCGGTTCTGGCATACTGGAGCCAGTTACTGATAAATGAGACCCTGCGTGAGCAACTGGGACAGGTAACTATGACTCTCTTAAGGTAGCGAATGACTCATCACCAGGAATATTGAATCAGGAAACTCGAGTATCCCTTGGCTATAGTAACTATGACTTTCGTACATTACACAACCTGTGACATATCGGTGCTGGTGGACTGGCCACAGTAACAAAAAATATTAATCTGAAGGAGCAACTGTGACGAGTAATTATGACTCTCGTAATAGGCCAATGACTCAATACCAGGAGTATTGAATCAGATAACTCGAGGAACACCTTTCAATAGTAACGATGACTTTCTTAGGGTTCACAACTAGCGACAAATCAGTTCTGGCAGACTGGCGCCATTAACGAAAAATGAGACACTGCGTGAGCAAATGGGACGGGTAACTATGAATCTCTTAAGGTAGCCAATGACTCGTCAACAGGATTATTGAAACCGGAATCTCGAGTAACCATTGGCTATAGTAACTATGACTTTCGTACATTACACAACCTGTGACATATCGGTGCTGGCGGACTGGCCACAGTAACAAAAAATATGAATCTGGTTGAGCAACTGTGACGAGTAACTGTGGCTCTCGTAATTGACCAATGGCTCAATAGCTGGAGTATTCAATCAGATAACTCGACAAACGCCTTGCAATAGTAACGATGACTTTCTTAGAGATCACAACTAGTGACAAGTCAGTTCTAGTATACTGGCGACACTAACAAAAAATGAGACACTGCGTAAGCAACTGGGACATGTCACTATGACCCTCTTAACGTAGTCAATGATTCGTCACCAGGGATAACGCATCAGGATACTCGAGTAATCCTTGACTATAGTAACAATGACGTACGTAGATTTTACAACGTGTGTTATATCGGTGCTGGCAGACTGGAAACAGTAACAAAAAATACGAATCTGGGTGAGCAAATGTGACGAGTAATTATGACTCCCGTAATAAGCCAATGACTCAATACCTGCAGGATTGAATCAGATAACTCGAGGAGCGCCTTGAAATAGTAACGACGACTTTCTAACAGTTCACAACTACTGACAAAACGGTTGTGGCAGACTGGCGCCAGTAACTAAAAATGAGACTCAGTGTGAGCAACTGGGACGGGTAACTAGGACTCTCTTAAGGTAGCCAATGACTCGTCACCAGGAAAATTGAACCAGGAAAATCGAGTATTCCAAGGCTATAGTAACTATGACTTTCGTAAATTACTCAACATGTGACATATCGGTGCTGGCAGACTGGCCACAGTAACAAAAAATATGAATCTGGGTGAACAACTGTGACCAGTTCTATGACTCTCGTAATAGGCCAATGACTCAATACTCGAAGTATTGAATCAGATAACCCGAGGAAAGCCTTGCAATACTAACGATGACTCTCTTGTGGTTCACAACTAGTGACAAAACGGTTCTGGCAGACTGGCGCCAGTAACGAAAAATGAGACACTACGTGAGAAGCTGGGATGGGTAACTATGTCTCTCTTAACGTAGCCAATGACTCGTCACCAGGAAAATTGAATCATGGAACTCGAGTAAACCCTGTGTATAGTAAGGATTATTTTCATAGATTACACAACCGATGACATATCGGTGCTTTCAGACTTACCACGGTAACAAAAAATATGAATCAGGTGGGCAATTGTGACGAGTGACTATGACTCTCATAACAGGCCAATGACACTATACCTGGAGTATTGAATCAGATAACTCGAGGAATGCCTTGCTATAGTAACGATGACTTTCTTTCGGTTCACAACTAGTGACAAGTCGGTTCTGGCAGACTGGCGCCAGTAATGAAAATGAAACACTGCATGAGCAACTGGGACGGGTAACTATGACTCTCTTAAGGAAGCCTTGACTCGTCACCAGTAATATTGAATCAGGAAACTCGAATAACCCTCGGTTATAGTAACAGTGACTTTTCGTAGATTACACAACCCGTGACATATCGGTGCTGGCAGACAGGCCACAGTAACAAAAAATATGAATCTGGGTGAGAAATTGTAACGAGTAATTATGACTCTCGTAATAGGCCAATGACTCAATACCTGGAGTATTGAATCAGATATCTCGAGGAACACCTTTCAATAGTAACGATGACTGTCTTAGGGTTCACAACTAGTGACAAATCAGTTCTGGCAGACTGGTGCCAGTAACGAAAAATGAGACACTGCGTGATCAACTGGGACTGGTAACTATGACTCTCTTAAGGTAGCCAATGACTCGTCAACAGGATTATTGAAACCGGAATCTCGAGTAACCATTGGCTATAGTAACTATGACTTTCGTACATTACACAACCTGTGACATATCGGTGCTGGCGGACTGGCCACAGTAACAAAAAATATGAATCTGGTTGAGCAACTATGACGAGTAACTGTGGCTCTCGTAATAGACCAATGGCTCAATAGCTGGAGTATTCAATCAGATAACTCGACAAACGCCTTGCAATAGTAACAATGACTTTCTTAGGGATCACAACTAGTGACAAGTCAGTTCTAGCATACTGGCGACACTAACGAAAAATGAGACACTGTGTAAGCAACTGGGACGGGTCACTATGACCCTCTTAAGGTAGCCAATGATTCGTCCCAGGGATAATGCATGAGGATACTATAGTAATACTTGGCTATTGTAACGATGACTTTCGTAGATTTTACAACCTGTGACATATCGGTGCTGGCAGCCTGGCCACGGTAACAAAAGATATGAATCTGGGTGAGCAACTGTGACCTGTAACTATGGCCCTCGTAATAGGCCAATGACTCAATACCTGGAGTATTGAATCACATAACTCGAGGAACGTCTTTCAATAATAACGATGACTTACTTACGGTTCAAACTAGTGACAAATGGATTCTGGCAGACTGACGCCAGTAACGAAAAGTGAGACACTGCGTGAGCAACTGGCACAGGTAACTATGACTCTCTTAAGGTAGCCAATGACTCGCCAACAGGATTATTGAAACCGTAAACTCGAGTAACCATTGGCTATAGTAACGATGACTTTCGTACATTACACAACCTGTGACATATCGGTGCTGGCAGACTGGCCACAGTAACAAAAAATATGAATCTGGTTGAGAAACAGTGACGAGTAACTATGGCTCTCGTAATAGACCAATGGCTCAATAGCTGGAGTATTCAATCAGATAACACGAGGAATGCCTTGCAATAGTAATGATGACATTCTTACGGTTCACAACTAGTGACAAATCTGTTCTGGCAGAGTGGCGCCAGTAACGAAAAATGAGACACTGCGTGGGCAAGTGGGATGGGTAACTATGACTCTCTTAAGGTAGCCAATGACTCGTCACCAGGAACATTGGTCTTTCTTACGGTTCACAACTAGTGAAAAAGCGGTTCTGGCTGACTGTACACAGTAACAAAAAATATGAATCTGGGTGAGCAACTGTGACGAGTAGCTATGACTCTCGTAAAAGGCCAACGACTCAATACCTGGAGTATTGAATCAGAAAACTCGACAAACGCCTTGCAATAGTAACGATGACTTTCATAAGGTTCACAACTAGTGACAAATTGGTTCTGGCAGACTGCCGCCAGTAACGAAAAATGAGACGCTGCGAGAGCAACTGGGACGGATGACTATGACTCTCTTAAGGAAGTCAATGACTCGTCACCAGAAATATTGAATCAGGAAAGCTGAGTAAACCTTGGCTATAGTAAGGATCAGTTTCGTAAATTACACAACCTTCGACATATCGGTGCTGTCAGACTGGCCATATTAATAAGAAATATGAATCTGGGTGAGAAACTGTGACGAGTAACTATGACTCTCGTAATAGGCCTATGACTCAATACCTGGAGTATTGAATCAGGTAACTCGAGGAACGCCTTGTAGTAGTGACGATGACTTTCTTACGGTTCACAAGTAGTGACAAATCGGTTCTGGCAGCCTGGCGCCAGTAACAAATATGAGACACTGCGTGAGCAACTGGGACGAGTAATTATGACTCTCTTAAGGTAGGCAATGACTCATCACCAGGAATATTGAATCAGGAAACTCGAGTAACCCTCGGTTATAGTAACAGTGACTTTTCGTTGATTACACAACCCGTGACATATCGGTGCTGGCAGACTGGCCACAGTAACAAAATATATGAATCTGGGTGAGAAATTGTAACGAGTAATTATGACTCTCGTAATAGGCCAATGACTCAATACCTGGAGTATTGAATCAGATATCTCGAGGAACACCTTTCAATAGTAACGATGACTGTCTTAGGGTTCACAACTAGTGACAAATCAGTTCTGGCAGACTGGTGCCAGTAACGAAAAATGAGACACTGCGTGATCAACTGGGACTGGTAACTATGACTCTCTTAAGGTAGCCAATGACTCGTCAACAGGATTATTGAAACCGGAATCTCGAGTAACCATTGGCTATAGTAACTATGACTTTCGTACATTACACAACCTGTGACATATCGGTGCTGGCGGACTGGCCACAGTAACAAAAAATATGAATCTGGTTGAGCAACTATGACGAGTAACTGTGGCTCTCGCAATAGACCAATGGCTCAATAGCTGGAGTATTCAATCAGATAACTCGAGAAACGCCTTGCAATAGTAACAATGACTTTCTTAGGGATCACAACTAGTGACAAGTCAGTTCTAGCATACTGGCGACACTAACGAAAAATGAGACACTGTGTAAGCAACTGGGACGGGTCACTATGACCCTCTTAAGGTAGCCAATGATTCGTCCCAGGGATAATGCATGAGGATACTATAGTAATCCTTGGCTATTGTAACGATGACTTTCGTAGATTTTACAGCCTGTGACATATCGGTGCTGGCAGCCTGGCCACGGTAACAAAAGATATGAATCTGGGTGAACAACTGTGACCAGTAACTATGGCCCTCGTAATAGGCCAATGACTCAATACCTGGAGTATTGAATCACATAACTCGAGGAATGTCTTTCAATAGTAACGATGACTTTCATAATGTTCACAACTAGTGACAAATCGGTTCTGGCAGACTGCCGCCAGTAACGAAAAATGAGACACTGCGAGAGCAACTGGGACGGATGACTATGACTCTCTTAAGGTAGTCAATGACTCGTCACCAGAAATATTGAATCAGGAAAGCTGAGTAAACCTTGGCTATAGTAAGGATCAGTTTCGTAAATTACACAACCTTCGACATATCGGTGCTGTCAGACTGGCCATATTAATAAAAAATATGAATCTGGGTGAGAAAATGTGACGAGTAACTATGACTCTCGTAATAGGCCTATGACTCAATACCTGGAGTATTGAATCAGGTAACTCGAGGAACGCCTTGTAGTAGTGACGATGACTTTCTTACGGTTCACAAGTAGTGACAAATCGGTTCTGGCAGCCTGGCGCCAGTAACAAATATGAGACACTGCGTGAGCAACTGGGACGAGTAATTATGACTCTCTTAAGGTAGGCAATGACTCGTCACCAGGAATATTGAATCAGGAAACTCGAGTAACCCTTGGCTATAGTAACGATGACTTTAATAGATTACGCAACCTGTGACATCTACATCTACATGACTACTCTGCAATTCACATTTAAGTGCTTGGCAGAGGGTTCATCGAACCACAATCATACTATCTCTCTATTTTTCCACTCCCGAACAGCGAGGGGGAAAAACGAACACCTAAACCTTTCTGTTCGAGCTCTGGTTTCTATTATCTTATTTTGATGATCATTCCTACCTATGTAGATTGTGCTCAACAAAATATTTTCGCATTCGGAAGAGAAAGTTGGTGACTGAAATTTCGTAAAAAGGTCTCGCCGCGACGAAAAACGTCTATGCTTTAATGCCTTCCATCCCAACTCGTGTATCATATCTGCCACACTCTCTCCCCTATAACGCGATAATACAAAACGAGCTGCCCCTTTTTTGCACCCTTTCGATGTCCTCTGTCAATCCCACCTGGTAAGGATCCCACACCGGGCAGCAATATTCTAAGAGTGGACGAACGAGTATAGTGTAAGCTGTCTCTTTAGTGGACTTGTTGCATCTTCTAAGTGTCCTGCCAATGAAACGCAACCTTTGGCTCGCCTTCCCGACAATATTATCTATGTGGTCCTTCTAACTGAAGTTGTTCGTAATTTTAACATTCAGGTACTTAGTTGAATTGACAGCCTAGAGAATTGTACTATTTATCGAGTAATCGAATTCCAACGGATTTCTTTTGGAACTCATGTGGATCATCTCACACTTTTCGTTATTTAGCGTCAACTGCCACCTGACACACCATACAGCAATCTTTTCTAAATCGCTTTGCAACTGATACTGGTCTTCGGATGACCTTACTAGACGGTATATTACAGCATCATCTGCGAACAGTCTAAGAGAACGGCTCAGATTGTCACCCAGGTCATTTATATAGATCAGGAACAGTAGAGGTCCCAGGACGCTTCCCTGGGGAACACCTGATATCACTTCAGTTTTACTCGATGATTTGCCGTCTATTACTACGAACTACGACCTTCCTGACAGGAAATCACGAATCCAGTCGCACAACTGAGACGATACCCCATAGTTCCGCAGCTTGATTAGAAGTCGCTTATGAGGAACGGTGTCAAAAGCTTTCCGGAAATCGAGAAATACGGAATCAACTTGAGATCCCCTGTCGATAGCGGCCATTACTTCGTGCGAATAAAGAGCTAGCTGCGTTGCACAAAAGCGATGTTTTCTGAAGCCATGCTGATTACGTGTCAATAGATCGTTCCCTTCGAAGTGATTCATAATGTTTGAATACAGTATATGCTCCAAAGCCCTACTGCAAACCGACGTTAATGATATAGGTCTATAGTTAAATGGATTACTCCTACTACCCTTCTTGAACACTGGTGCGACCTGCGCAATTTTCCAATCTGTAGGTACAGATCTATCGGTGAGCGAGCGGTTGTATATGAGTGCTAAGTAGGGAGCTATAGTATCAGCGTAATCTGAAAGGAACCTAATCGGTATACAATCTGGACCTGAAGACTTACCCGTATCAAGCGATTTGAGTTGCTTCGCAACCCCTAAGGTATCTACTTCTAAGAAACTCATGCTAGCAGATGTTCGTGTTTCAAATTCTGGAATATTCCATTCTTCTTCCCTGGTGAAGGAATTTCGGAAAACTGCGTTCAATAACTCCGCTTTAGCGGCACAGTCGTCGATAACAGTACCATCGGCACTGCGCAGCGAAGGTATTGACTGCGTCTTGCCGCTTGTGTACTTTACATACGACCAGAATTTCTTCGGATTTTCTACCAAATTTCGAGACAATGTTTCGTTGTGGAACCTATTAAAGGCATCTCGCATCGAAGTACGTGCCAAATTTCGCGCGTCTCTAAATTTTAGCCCATCTTCGGGATTTCGCATTCTTCTGAACATCGCATGCTTTTTCCGTTGCCTCTGCAACAGCGTTCGGAGCTTTTTTTGTGTATCACGGGGGATCCGTTCAATCTCTTACCCATTTATGAGCTATGAATATCTCAATTGCTGTTGCTACCATATCTTTGAATTTGAGCCACATCTCGTCTACATTCGCATAGTCAGTTCGGAAGGAATGGAAATTGTCTTTTAGGAAGGCTTCTAGTGGCACTTTATCCGCTTTTTTAAATAAAATTATTTTGCGTTTGTTTCTGATGGTTTTGGAAGAAATTGTATTGAGCCTAGCTACAACGACCTTGTGATCACTAATCCCTGTATCAGTCATTATGCTCTCTATCAGCTCAGGATTGTTTGTGACTAAGAGGTCAAGTGTGTTTTCGCAACCATTTACAATTCGCGTGGGTTCGTGGACTAACTGCTCGAAATAATTTTCGAAGAAAGCATTTAGGACAATCTCGGAAGACGTTTTCTGCCTACCACCGGTTTTGAATAAGTATTTTTGCCAATATACCGAGGGTAGGTTGAAGTCCCCACCAACTATAACCGTATGAGTGGGGTATTTATTTGTTACGAGACTCAAACTTTCTCTGAACTGTTCCGCAACTGTATCATCGGAGTCTGGGGGTCGGTAGAAGGAGCCAATTATTAACTTAATTCTGCTGTTAAGTATGACCTCCACCCACACCAATTCGCACGGAGTATCTACTTCGACTTCACTACAAGATAAACCACTACTGACAGACACAAACACTCCACCACCAATTCTGCCTAATCTATTTTTCCTGAACACCGTCTGAGACTTCTAAAAAATTTCTGCAGAACATATCGGTGCTTTCAGACTGGCCACAGTAACAAAAAATATGAAACTGGGTGAGCAACTGTGACGAGTAACTATGACCTTCGTAATAGGCCAATGACTCAATACCTGGAGAATTGGATCAGATAACTCGAGGAACGCCTTGCAATAGTAACGATGACTTTTTTACGGTTCACAACTGGTGACAAATCGGTTCTGGCAGACTGGCGCCAGTAACGAAAAGTGATACACTGAGTGAGCAACAATGACTCTCTTAAGGTAGCCAATGACTCGTCACCAGGAATGTTGAATCAGGAAACTCGAGTAACCCTTGGTTGGAGTAACGATGACTTTCGTAGATTACGCAACCTGTGACATATCGGTGCTGTCAGACTTGCCACAGTAAAAAGAATTTGAATCTGTGTGAGCAACTGTGACGAGTATCTATGACTCTCGTAATAGGCCAATGTCTCAATACCTAGAGTATTGAATCATATAAATCGAGGAACGCCTTGCAATAGTAACGATGACATTCTTACAGTTCACAACTAGTGACGTATCGGTTCTGGCAGACTGGAGCCAGGACAGATAAATGTGACACTGCGTGAGCAACTGGGACGGGTAACTATGACTTTCTTAAGGTAGCCAATGACTCATCACCAGGAATATTGAATCAGGAAACTCGAGTATCCCTTGGCTATACTAACGATGACTTCCGTAGATTACACAACCCGTGACATATCGGTGCTGGCAGACTCACCACAGTAACAAAAAATATGAATCTGGGTGAGCAACTGTGACGAGTAACTATGACTCCCGTAATAGGCCAATGACTCAATACCTGCAGTACTGAATCAGATAACTCGAGGAGCGCCTTGAAATAGTAACGACGACTTTCTAACGGTTCACAACTAGAGAAAAATCGGTTGTGGCACATTGGCGCCAGAAACGAAAAATAAGACACTGTGTGAGAAACTGGGACGGGTGACGATAACTCTCTTAATGTAGCCAATGACTCGTCACCAGGAATATTGAATCAGGAAACTCGAGTATTCCTTGGCTATAGTAACGATGACTTTCGCAAATTACTCAACCTGTGACATATCGGTGCTGGCAGACTGGCCACAGTAACAAAAAATATGAATCTAGGTGAGCAACTGTGACGAGTTCTATGACTCTCGTAGTAGGCCAATGACTCAATACTTGAAGTATTGAATCAGATAACTCGAGGAAAGCCTTGCAATACTAACGATGACTTTCTTATGGTTCACAACTAGTGACAAATCGGTTCTGGGAGACTGGCGCCAGTAACGAAAAATGAGACACTGCGTGAGCAACTGGGACGGGTAACTATGACTCTCTTAATGTAGCCAATGATTCGTCACCAGGAAAATTGAATCATGAAACTCGAGTAACCCTTGTCTATAGTAAGGATTACTTTCGTCGATTACACAACCGACGACATATCGGTGCTTTTAGACTTACCACGGTAACAAAAAATATGAATCTGGGTGGGAAACTGAGACGAGTAACTATGACTCTCGTAACATTCCAATGACACTAAAGCTGGTGTATTGAATCAGATAACTCGAGGAATCCCTTGCTATAGTAACGATGACTTTCTTTCGTTTCACAACTAGTGACAAATCGGTTCTTGAAAACTAGCGCCAGTAATGAAAAATGAGACATTGCATGAGCAACTGGAACGGGTAACAATGACTCTTTAAGGAAGTCTGGACTCGTCACCAGGAATATTGAATCAGGAAACTCGAGTAACCCTCGGCTAAAGTAACACTGACTTTTCGTAGATTACACAACCTCTGACATATCGGTGCTGGCAGACTGGCCACAGTAACAAAAAATATGAATCTGGGTCAGCAACTGTGACGAGTAACTATGACTCTCGTAAAAGGCCAATGACTCAATACCTGGAGTATTGAATCAGATAACTCGAGGAACGCCTTGCAATAGTAACGATGACTTTCTTATGGTTCACAACTAGTGACAAATCAGTTTTGGCAGACTGGCGCCAGTAACGAAAAATGAGACACTGCGTAAGCAACTGGGACGGGTACCTATGACTCTCTTAAGGTAGCCAATGATTCGTCACCAAGGATATTGAATCAAGAAACTCGAGTAACCCTTAGCTATAGTAACGATGACTTTCATAGATTGCACAAACTGTGACATATCTGTGCTGGCAGACTGGCCACAGTAACAAAAAATATGAATCTGGCCGAGCAACTGTGTCGAGTAACTATGACTCTCGTAACGATGTATTTCGTAGATTACACAACCTGTGACATGTCGGTGCTGGCAGACTGGCCACAGTAACAAAAAATATGAATCTGGTTGAGTAACTGTGACGAGTAACTATGACACCTGTGACGTATCGGTGATAGCAGACTGGCCACAGTAACAAAAAATATTAATCTGGGTGAGCAACTGTGTCGAGTAACTATGACTCTCGCAATAGGCCAATGACTCAATACCTGGAGTATTGAATCAGAAAACTCGCATACGACTTGCAATAGTAACGATGACTTTCATAAGGTTCACAACAAGTGACAAATCGGTTCTGGCAGACTGCCGCCAGTAACGAAAAATGAGACACTAAGAGAGCAACTGGGAAAGATGACTATGACTCTCTTAAGATAGCCAATGACTCGTCACCAGGAATATTCAATCCCTGGCTATAGTAACGATGAATTACGTAGATTACACAACCTGTTACATATCGGTGCTGGCAGTCTGGCCACAGTAACAAAAAATATGAATCTGGTTGAGCAACTGTGACGAGTAACTATGACTCTCGTAATAGGCCAATGACTCAATACCTGGAGTATTTAATCAGATAACTCGTGGAATGCCTTGCAATGGTAACGATAACTTTTTTACGGTTTACAACTAGTAACAAATCGGTTATGGCAGACTGGCGCCAGTAACGAAAAATGAGACACTGCGTGAGCAACTGGAACATCTAAGTATGACTCTCTTAAGATAGCCAATGATTCGTCACCTGGAATATTGAATCAGGAAACTTGAACCACCCTCAACTATTGTAACGGTTAATTTTTGTAGATTACACAACCTGTGACATATCGGCGCTGGCAGACTGGCCACAGTAACAAAAAATATAAATCTGGGTGAGCTACTGTGACGAGTATCTATGACTCTCGTAATAGGCCAATGTCTCAATACCTAGAGTATTGAATCATATAACTCGAGGAACGCCTTACAATAGTAACCATGACTTTCTAACGGATCACAACTAGTCACAAATCGGTTCTGGCAGACTGGCGCCAGTAACGAAAAATGATACACTGCGTGAGCAACTATGACTCTCTTAAGATTGCCAATGACTCGTCACCAGGAATATAGAACGGGAAACACGGGTAACCCTTGGCTATAGTAACGATGACATTCATAGATTACACAACCTGTGACACATCGGTGCTGGCTGACTGACCACTAAAACAAAAAATATGAATCTGGGTCAGCAACTGTGATGAGTAACTATGACTCTCGTAAATGGCCAATGACTCAATACCTGGAGTATTGAATCAGATAACTCGAGGAACGCCTTGACATAGTAACGAAGACTTTGTAATGGTTCACAATTAGTGACAAAGCGGATAAGGTAGACTGGCACCAGTAACGAAAAATGAGACACTGCGTGAGCAACTGAGACGGGTAACTATGACTCTCTTAAGAAAGCCGATGATTCGTCACGAGGGATATTGAATCAGGAAACTCGACTAATCCTTCGCTATAGTAACGATGACTTTCGTAGGTTACACAACCTGTGACATATCGCTGCTGGCAGACTGACCACAGTAACAAAAAATATGAATCTGGGTGAGCAACTGTGACGAGTAACTACGACTCTCGTAATAGGCCAATTACTCAATACCTGGAGTATTTAATTACTTAAAATAGTAACGATGACTTTCTTCCGGTCCACAACTAGTGACAAATCGGTTCTGGCAGACTGGCTTCAGTAACGAAAAATGAGACACAGCGTGAGCAACTGGGAAGGGTTACTATGACTCTTTTAAGGTAGCCAAGGTCTCGTCACCAGGAGTATTGAATCAGGAAAATCGAGTATCCCTTAGCTATAGTAAGGATGACTTTCGTAGATTCCACAACCGGTGACATATCGGTGCTGGCAGACTGGCCACAGTAACAAAAAATATGAATATGTTTGAGCAACTGTGGCGAGTAACTATGACTCCTGTGAGATATCGGTGCTGGCAGACTGACCACAGTAACAAAAATTATGAATTTAAGTGAGCAACTGTGACGAGTAACTATGACCTTCGTAATAGGCCAATTCCTGGAGTATTGGATCAGATAACTCGAGGAGCGCCTTGCAATAGTAACGATTACTTTCTAACGGTTCACAACTAGTGACAAATCGGTTCTGGCAGACTGGCGCTAGTAAAGAAAAAATGGACACAGCGTGAGCAACTGGGACGGGTAACTATGAATCTCTTAAGGTAGCCAATGACTCGTCACCAGGAATATTGCATCGGGAAACTCGAGTAATACTTGGCTATAGAAACGATGACTTTCATAGATTACACAACCTGTGACGTATCGATGCTGTCGACTGGCAACAGTAACAGAAGTATGATTCAGGGCGAGCAACTGTGTCGAGTATCTATGATTCTCGTAATAGGCCAATGTCTCAATACCTAGAGTATTGAATCATATAACTCGAGGAACGCCTTGCAATAGTAACGATGACTTTCTTACGGTTCACAACTACACACAAATCGGTTCTGGCGGACTGGCACCAGTAACGAAAAATGAGACTCTGCGTGAGCAACTGGTACGGGTAACTATGACTCTCTTAAGGTAGCCAATGACTCATCACCAGGAATATTGAATCAGGCGTCTCGAGTATCCCTTGGCTATAGTAACGATGACTTTCGTAGATTACACAACCTGTGACATATCGGTGCAGGCAGACTGGCCACAGTTACAATGGATTTTAATTTGGGTGGTCAACCGATAGGATTAACTATTATCCTTCTGAGGCAGCTAAAGATTAGTCACCAGGTGGAGTACACCCTGGAAGGAGTGACGATGACTCTCTTATGATACACAACTAGTGTCGTATCGCTTCTGGCAGGCTGGCCAAAGTAACAAAAAACGTGAAACTGGCTGCGCAATTAGGACAAGGAGCTATGACTCTCTTAAGGTATCCAGTGTAGAGTCACCTTGAGGACTGCATCAGTAATGTCTAAATTCTAGTAATCCCTTGCAGGAATAATGATGACTCGCTTAACATACACATCTAGTGGCATATTGTTTCTGGTAGACTGGGTACAGTACAAAAAAATGTATAATTTTGGAGCAACTGGAAGTACTGATGACTTCACGTGTTAAGTCCCTTAGTATTCAGAGCCATTTAAACCATCATGACTTTCAGATTTGAATGTCAAACACTTAACATCATAGTTATTGAAGTTTGCGTGCCAACCACCAATGATGAAGACGACAATCTTGACCAGTTCTATGGAGATCGGCATGAACTGCTGCTTTGGCCACCAAACGATGATATGTTCACAACTGGAGACTGGGGCTCGGAGGTGGGCGCATCAATTGCCGGTCCTGTAATAGGAAAATCTGCTGTTGGTACACGAAATGAATGTCGACAGAGACCCTCAGAATTCTGTCAAGACCATTCATTGGTTATTACCAACTCACTGTTTCAGTTAACCGAACTACAACCTGGAATTCTCGAGTTGGCTGAAACAGAGGAATGTATCTGAAGCTGTTCCGTCTTACAGATACCACATTTAGTACATACCTTCTGATTACAAAGTAGACCTCAGGACCAATTTTTAGCATTAGAGTTAATCCCGATGAGCGTTGGAGCTGGAAAGTACGTGCTACGCCGTCAAGGTGTTAGCAGGAAAGCGCTATTATAAACGGTCAGAGTACGGGACTATCTGAGACAAACGTGTCTTGCGCAGTTTTGTTAGATCGGTCACGGCAGCTACAATTGCAGATTATGAAGATTTAAGTGAGTTTGACCGTGGTGTTGTAGTCGCCGCACGAGCGATGGAACACAGCAGTACCGAGGTAGCGATAAAGGGGGATTTTCCCGTACAACCATTTCACTAATGGACCATGAATATCAGGATTCCGGTAGAACATCAAGTCTCCAACAACGCTGCAGCTGGAAAAAAGTCCTGCAAGAACGGGACCAACGACGACTGAATGGAAGCGTTCAACGTGACAGAAGTGCAATCCATCCGCAAATTGCTGGAGATTTCAATGCTGGGCTATCAACAACCGTCAGCATGCGAACCATATAACGAAACATAATCGATATGAGCTCTTGGAGCCGAAGGCCCACTCGTATACCCTTGATGACCACGCGACACAAAGATTTTCGCCTCGGCTGTGCCCATCAACACCGACATTGGACTGTTGATAATATCGCAAACATGTCGCCTCGTTGGGCGAGTCAGATTGTATCGAGCGGTTGAACTTGTGCTGATATGGAGTCAACCTCATGAATTCATGGATCCTACATGTCATCACGGAACTGTTGAAGGTTTGGTGGCTCTGTAGTGGTGTGTGGCGTGTGATGTTGGAGTGATATGGGACCCCTGATACGTCTACATACGATTCTGACAGGTGACACTTAAGCACCCTTTCTGATCACCTGCATCCATTCATGACCTTTGTTCATTCCGATAGACATGGGAAATTCCAGCAGAGCAATGCGACACTCCACACGTCCAGAATTGCTTCAGAGTGGCTGTAGGAACACTCTTCTGAGTTTAAACACTTCCGTTGGCCACCAAGCTCCCCAGACATTATCGTTATTGAGCATATCTGGAATGCCTTGCAACCCCTTCCTACTTTTACGGATTTATGGACAGCCATGGAGGGTTCATGGAGTCAATTCCCTCAAGCACTACTTCAGACATTAGTCGAACCCATGCCACGTTGTTGTGCGGCCCTTCTGCGTGCTGACTGGGGGCCCTACACATTATTAAGCAGGTGTACAACTTTCTGGGGCTCTTCAGTGTGTGAATTTAGGCTTTGTGTGGGCTCTTACACAAGAAGGAAGGAAATGAAAACTCAAAGGGGATGATGGATTAGCAGTGCTTCTATTAAATGAAGAGATTCTTAAATTAACTAGGAGGAACAAGGATACTTTTTAACGAATTAATGAACATTGTAAGGAATATATTGTTACGAGTAAAGGAACAGTGTAGAGAAGCTGAAGAGCATTACAAAGGATTTTTCTTGAGAGTTTTAATTCCACCATCGGAAAAAATCAGGTGAAAATTGGAAAGATAAAAATAAGAAGGGTTAAGATCTAACGAAAGCAGAAGAGATTACGGAAATATGGTAGAGTATGTTGAACACGTACACACTCCTGGAAATGGAAAAAAGAACACATTGACACCGGTGTGTCAGACCCACCATACTTGCTCCGGACACTGCGAGAGGGCTGTACAAGCAATGATCACACGCACGGCACAGCGGACACACCAGGAACCGCGGTGTTGGCCGTCGAATGGCGCTAGCTGCGCAGCATATGTGCACCGCCGCCGTCAGTGTCAGCCAGTTTGCCGTGGCATACGGAGCACCATCGCAGTCTTTAACACTGGTAGCATGCCGCGACAGCGTGGACGTGAACCGTATGTGCAGTTGACGGACTTTGAGCGAGGGCGTATATTGGGCATGCGGGAGGCCGGGTGGACGTACCGCCGAATTGCTCAACACGTGGGGCATGAGGTCTCCACAGTACATCGACGTTGTCGCCAGTGGTCGGCGGAAGGTGCATGTGCCCGTCGACCTGGGACCGGACCGCAGCGACGCACGGATGCACGCCAAGATCATAGGATCCTACGCTGTGCCGTAGGGGACCGCACCGCCACTTCCCAGCAAATTAGTGACACTGTGGCTCCTGGGGTATCGGCGAGGACCATTCGCAACCGTCTTCATGAAGCTGGGCTACGGTCCCGCACACCGAAAGGCCGTCTTCCGCTCACGCCCCAACATCGTGCAGCCCACCTCCAGTGGTATCGCAACAGGCGTGAGTGGAGGGACGAATGGAGACGTGTCGTCTTCAGCGATGAGAGTCGCTTCTGCCTTGGTGCCAATGATGGTCGTATGCGTGTTTGGCGCCGTGCAGGTGAGCGCCACAATCAGGACTGCATACGACCGAGGCACACAGAGCCAACACCCGGCATCATGGTGTGGGGAGCGATATCCTACACTGGCCGTACACCTCTGGTGATCGTCGAGGGGACCCTGAATAGTGCACGGTACATCCAAACCGTCATCGAACCCATCGTTCTACTATTCCTAGACCGGCAAGGGAACTTGCTGTTCCAACAGGACAATGCACGTCCGCATGTATCCCGTGCCACCCAACGTGCTCTAGACGGTGTAAGTCAACTACCCTTGCCAGCAAGATCTCCGGATCTGTCCCCCATTGAGCATGTTTTGAACTGGATGAAGCGTCGTCTCACGCGGTCTGCACGTCCAGCACGAACGCTGGTCCAACTGAGGCGCCAGGTGCAAATGGCATGGCAAGCCGTTCCTCAGGACTACATCCAGCATCTCTACGATCGTTTCCATGGGAGAATAGCAGCCTGCATTGCTGCGAAAGGTGGATATACACTGTACTAGTGCCGATATTGTGCATGCTCTGTTGCCTGTGTCTATGTGCCTGTGGTTCTGTCAGTGTGATCATGTGATGTATCTGCCCCCTGGAATGTGTCAATAAAATGTCCCCTTCCTGGCACAATGAGTTCACGGTGTTCTTATTTCAATTTCCAGGAGTGTATAATAGAGAACTGTATATTATAGTAATGAAGGTGTTGTGTTCTTACATCTACATCTACATCTACATCCATACTCCGCAAGCCACCTGACGGTGTGTGGCGGAGGGTACCCTGAGTACCTCTATCGGTTCTCCCTTCTATTCCAGTCTCGTATTGTACGTGGAAAGAAGGATTGTCGGTAAGCTTCTGTGTGGGCTCTAATCTCTCTGATTTTATCCTCATGGTCTCTTCACGAGATATACGTAGGAGGGAGAAATATACTGCTTGACTTTTCGGTGAAGGTATGTTCTCGGAGCTTTAACAAAAGCCCGTACCAAGCTATTGAGCGTCTCTCCTGCAGTCTTCCACTGGAGTTTATCTATCATCTCTGTAACGCTTTCGCGATTACTAAATGATCCTGTAACGAAGCGCGCTGCTCTCCGTTGGATCTTCTCTATCTCTTCTATCAACCCTATCTGGTGCGGATCCCACACTGCTGAGCAGTATTCAAGCAGTGGGCGAACAAGCGTACTGTAACCTACTTCCTATGTTTTCGGATTGCATTTCCTTAGGATTCTTCCAATGAATCTCTGTTTGGCATCTGCTTTACCGACGATCAACTTTATATGATCATACCATTTTAAATCACTCCTAATGCGTACTCCCAGATAATTTATGGAGTTAACGGCTTCCAGTTGCTGACCTGCTATTTTGTAGCTAAATGATAAGTGACCTATCTTTCTATGTATTCGCATTACATTACACTTGTCTACATTGAGATTCAATTGCCATTTCCTGCACCATGCGTCAATTCGCTGCAGATCGTCCTGCATTTCAGTACAATTTTCCATTGTTGCAACCTCTCGATACACCACAGCATCATCTGCAAAAAGCCTCAGTGAACTTCCGATGTCATCCACCAGGTCATTTATGTATATTGTGAATAGCAACGGTCCTATGACACTCCCCTGCGGCACACCTGAAATCACTCTTACTTCGGAAGATTTCTCTCCATTGAGAATGACATGTTGCGTTCTGTTATCTAGGAACTCCTCAATCCAATCACACAATTGGTCAGATAGTCCGTATGCTCTTACTTTGTTCATTGAACGACTGTGGGGAACTGTGCCAACCGCCTTGCGGAAGTCAAGAAACACGGCATCTACCTGTGAACCCGTGTCTAAGGCCCTCTGAGTCTCGTGGACGAATAGTGCGAGCTGGATTTCACACGACCGTCTCTTTCGAAACCCATGCTGATTCCTACAGAGTAGATTTCTAGTCTCCAGACAAGACATTATACTCGAACATAATACGTGTTCCAAAATTCTACAACTGATCGACGTTAGAGATATACGTCTATAGTTCTGCACATCTGTTCAACGTCCCTTCTTGAAAACGGGGATGACCTGTGCCCTTTTCCAATCCTTTGGAACGCTTCGCTCTTCTAGAGACCTTCGGTACACCGCTGCAAGAAGGAAGGGAAGTTCCTTCGCGTACTCTGTGTAAAATCGAACTGGTATCCCATCAGGACCAGCGGCCTTTCCTCTTTTGAGCGATTTTAATTGTTTCTCTATCCCTCTGTCGTCTATCTCGATATCTACCATTTTGTCAACTGTGTGACAATCTAGAGAAGTAAGCACAGTGCAGTCTTCCTCTGTGAAACAGCTTTGGAAGAAGACATTTAGTATTTCGGCCTTTAGTCTGTCATTCTCTGTTCCAGTACCATTTTGGTCACAGAGTGTCTGGACATTTTGTTTTGATCCACCTTCTTAGCAGCAGAAAAAGTCGTTTCAGAAAGTGAAGTGCACAAATATTGCTCTACGCGAGGCTATTGAACACTATGGAATTACAGCAGAATAGCTCAAAGTCGTTGAAGACAATGTGTTAAAGGCGTTGCATCCAATGTTGTTGTTGTTGTGGTCTTCAGTCCTGAGACTGGTTTGATGCAGCTCTCCATGCTTCTCTATCCCGTGCAAGTTGCTTCATCTCCCAGTACCTACTGCAACCTACAGCCTTCTGAATCTGCTTAGTGTATTCATCTCGTGGTCTCCCTCTACGATTTTTACCCTCCACGCTGCCCTCCAATATTAAACTGGTGATCCCTTGATGCCTCAGAACATGTCCTATCAACCGATCCCTTCTTCTTGTCAAGTTGTGCCACAAACTTCTCTTCTCCCCAATCCTATTCAATGTTATGTGATCTACCCATCTAATCTTCAGCATTCTGCTGTAGCACCACATTTCGAAAGCTTCTATTCTCTACTTGTCCAACCTATTTATCGTCCATGTTTCACTTCCATACATAGCTACACTCCATACAAATACTTTCAGAAAAGACTTCCTGACACTTAAATCTATATTCGATGTTAACAAATTTCTGTTCTTCAGAAACACTTTCCTTGCCATTGCCAGTCTACATTTTATATTCTCACTACTTCGACCATCATCAGTTATTTTGCTCCCCAAATAGCAAAACTCCTTTACTACTTTAAGTGTCTCATTTCCTAATCTAGTTCCCTCAGCATCACCCGAATTAATTCGACTACATTCCATTATCCTCGTTTTGCTTTTGTTGATGTTCATCTTATATACTCCTCTCAAGACATTGTCCATTCCATTCAACTGCTCTTCCAAGTCCCTTGCTGTCTCTGACAGGATGACAATGTCATCGGCGAATCTGAAAGTTTTTATTTCTTTTCCATGGATTTTAATACCTACTCCGAAATTTTCTTTTGTTTCCTTTATTGCTTGCTCAATATACAGACTGAATAACACCGGGGAGAGACTACAACCCTGTCTTACTCCCTTCCCAACCACTGCTTCCTTTTCATGCCCCTCGACTCTTATAACTGCCATCTGGTTTCTGTACAAACTGTAAATAGCCTTTCGCTCCCTGTATTTTACCCCTGCCACCTTTAGAATTTGAAAGAGAGTATACCAGTCAACATTATCAAAAGCTTTTTCTAAGTCTACAAATGCTAGAAACGTAGGTTTGCCTTTCCATAATCTTTCTTCTAAGATAAGTCGTAAGGTCAGTATTGCCTCACGTGTTCCAGTATTTCTACGGAATCCAAATTGATCTACCCCGAGGTGGGCTTCTACTAGTTTTTCCATTCGTCTGTAAAGAATTCGTGTTAGTATTTTGCAGCTATGTCTTATTAAACTTATTGTTCGGTAATTTTCACATCTGTCAACATCTGCCTTCTTTGGGATTGGAATTATTATATTCTTCTTTACGTCAGAGGGTATTTCGCCTGTCTCATACATCTTGCTCACCAGATGGTAGAGTGTTGTCAGGACTGGCTCTCCCAAGGCCGCCTATAGTTCTAATGGAATGCTGTCTATTCCTGGGGCCTTGTTTCGACTCAGGTCTTTTAATGCTCTGTCAAACTCTTCACGCAGTATCGTATCTCCCATTTCATCTTCATCTACATGTTCTTCCATTTCCATAATATTGTCCTCAAGTACATCGCCCTTGTATAGAACCTCTATATACTCCTTCCACCTTTCTGCTTTCCCTTCTTTGCTTAGAATTTGGTTCCCATCTGAGCTCTTGATGTTCATACAAGTGGTTCTCTTATCTCCAAACGTCTCTTTAACTTTCCTTTATGCAGTATTTATTACATTTGTCCTCTAGCCATCCCTGCTTAGCCACGTTGCACCTCATGTTGATCTCATTTTAGAGACGTTTGTATTCCTTTTTGCCTGCTTCATTTATCGCATTTTTATATTTTCTCCTTTCATCAATTAAATTCAGTATTTCTTCTGTTACCCAAGGATTTGTAGTAGCCCTCGTCTTTTTACCTACTTGATCCTCTGCTGCCTTCACTACCTCATCCCTCAAAGCTACCCATTCTTCTTCTACTGTATTTATTTCCCCCATTCCTAACAATTGTTCCCTTATGCTCTACCTGAAACTCTGTACAACCTCTGGTTCTTTCAGTTGATCTAGGTCCCATCTCCTTAAATTCCCACCTTTTTCTAGTTTCTTCAGTTTTAGTCTACAGGTCATAACCAATAGATTGTGGTCAGAGTCCACATCTGCCCCTGGAAATGTCTTACAATTTAAAACCTGATTCCTAAATCTCTGCCTTACCATTATATAATCTATCTGATACATTTTAGTATCTCCAAGGTTCTTCCATGTATACAATCTCCTTTTGTGATTGTTGAACCAAGTGTTAGCTATGATTAAGTTGTGCTCTGCGTAGAATTCTACCAGGCGGCTTCCTCTTTAATTTCTTATACCCAATCCATATCCACCTACTACGTTTCCTTCTCTCCCTTTTCTTACACTCAAATTCCAGTCACCCATGACTATTAAATTTTCGTCTCCCTTCACTATCTGAATAATTTCTTTTATTTCATCATACATTTCTTCAATTTCTTCGTCATCTGCAGAGCTAGTTGGCATATAAACTTGTACTACTGTAGTAGGTATGGGCTTCGTATCTATAATTCGTTTACTATGCTGTTTGTAGTAGCGTTCCTATTTTCCTGTTCATTATTAAACCTATTCCTGCATTACCTCTATTTGGTTTTGTGTTTATAACCCTGTAGTCACCTGACCAGAGGTCTTGTTCCTCCTGCCACCGGACTTCACTAATTACCACTATATCTAACTTTAACCTGTCCATATCCCTTTTTAAATTTTCTAACCCACCTGCCCAATTAAGGGATCTGACATTCCACGCTCCGACCCGTAGAACGCCAGCTTTCTTTCTCCTGATAACGACATCCTCTTGAGTAGTCCCCGCCCGGAGATCCGAATGGGGGACTATTTTACCTCCGGAATATTTTACCCAAGATGACGCCATCATTATTTAATCATGCAGTAAAGCTGCATGCCCTCGGGAAAAATTATGGCCGTAGTTCCCCCTTGCTTTCAGTCGTTCGGAGTACCAGCACAGCAAGGCCGTTTTGGTTATTGTTACAAGGCCAGATCAGTCAATCATCCAGATTGTTGCCCTTGCAACTACTGAAAAGGCTGCTACCCCTCTTCAGGAACAACACGTTTGTCTGGCCTCTCATCAGATACCTCTCCGTTGTGGTTGTACCTACGGTACGGCTATCTGTATCACCGAGACAGGCAAGCCTCTCCACCAACGGCAAGGTCCATGGTTCGGGGGGGGGGGGGGGGGGGAGGGGTGGTTGCATCCAATTACATGAGCAAATATGGAGATCCCAACAGTGGCCAATAGACTGGGAATGTTTAGTATTCATCCAGATTCTAAAGAATGAAAACTCTGGAGTATGTGCAAGTCACTGAACAATCACACTGATCTGACATTTTAGCAAACTCATGCTTAATATCTCACAAACATGCTTCATCAGACCGAGACACACGCGAAGAACAAACAGAATTTCATAAAGTAAGAGGAATCAGACTTCAAGGTGCCAAAACTCGATCGATATGGAGGAGGCAAGAGAATTCCAGAAAGATGTGTATTTATGCTTTATTAATTACGATAATGTTTTCGACTGTGGCGACCACAAAAATGGTAAGTACTCAAAAACCTGAGAGTACCGGAACATGTCATTTACCTCATACGGAATTTATACTCTGACCAATATGAAACGGTGGGAACCGTATCTGGAGTGACTAAATAGGTCAAGATTCAGAAAGTAAAGACAGGCTACACATTAACCTCTAATTAACTCCATGTGTGTACAGAACATGTACGTGAAATGCAAGGTTACATGAGAAAGGAACTGAAGGAAAAAGTAGCTGGCATAAATGTGTATAATAAAATTGACTTATGGGTGATATCAAATTGATGGCTGAAATTGAAGAGGAATTAAAGATCATCTTACAGAAGGTAAAAGAATAAAATGCAGAGGCTCATCTGATGCTGAATGAAGCTCAAACGAAAACCATAACAATTACACCTATCATGAAACGTAGGAGGAGAAGCAATGGCGTAAGCATTTATTTTAACCTACAGAGGCGGGCAGATGTCTGCTGATGGTGACTGCAGCCATGAAATTAAGGAGAGAGGAAGACTAGGTTTTAACGTCCCTTCAACATCGAGTCCATTACAGACAGAGCATATGCAAGGATATGGAAGGATATAGGGGTGTGCCCTTTCAAAGCAACCATCCCGGTATTGGCTTGGAGTGATGTAGCGAAAGTGTGGAGAAACTTAATTGGCATGACCGGATGCGGATTTTGCTTGACGAAATTAAGAGACAGTTGCTGCAAGGCAATATCCGAGTTGATAGTGTATAAAAAAGTTGAAAGGTATGTGCTAAGGTCTGATCATGGTAGCTCCAGAAAATAGTCGGTAGTTGCCAACCAAAAGGTGGAACGAGTATAATATCTTTGAGTAGGAGGATCTTTTATGGTTAAGAGAGCCAAGCGTGTGCAGTTAAAAACCGAGGAGTCGTAGGTAGGTGCTGGGAGGAAGCAGACGTGTGGTGACAGTGTTAAGGTAGGTCGCTGCCCCTGACCAAACTTTTGCATGTAAATGAGAGAAGATATATAATCATTTCAAATTTGTTTTCAGTTAGATAATGTTCAGAGTTAGGATTTGTGTGTCCAAGGTTTGGCGTCGTAAGCGTTTTGTAAAATTTTTTGTAAGAGTGATTCGTGCTACGAAAATGTTTGAAATAGTAGGTTTTGTGTCTTAAAATTTTAACAATGTATATATTGAGATCCACATTGTGTTTAAATCTAACAGCCTGAATCATAATCCACATCCTTCGGTTGTATTGAATATGAAAATGAGTTGTAAACTAAAGTTACCTACCAAATAAAAGAACCAAGTAAACATCAGGGCCAAAAGATAATTTTCCAGTTTCATCTTCATGACAGTGCACAAACGGCATTATTATCTTACACTTGATTGCTGAGTTAAATACTTGTTGCAATTCTGGTAAAATGGAGAAGTGCAAGAAACAAATTCACAGATGCAGTCAGATGCAGGTTTTCTGAATAATTAATTTAGAACAATCTTATCACTGATACTTTCACAGAATAAAAGGATAGAATTTGGGTTTGATATTTTCAAAGTAAACACATAGTTTTAACGACAAATACCCGTATAGTAAGGGCTGTGGTAGTTACAGTTTTGATGTACGGCACTAAAGAAGAAAGGCTCAACACAGTAAACTCATCTGAACTGGGGGATTGAAGCAATCTTCCGTGTATTCCAGTGCGTGTGCAAAAACACATCGAATAAGTCGGTATTACGGCAAATAAAACCTGGTTGCTCCTTGGATAGTATAATACACAAACAAACACCTACAATGGGCACATGATGACAAGACACAACAATTTCAACTTTGAAAGTCTGTGGAAATTAGTGCATCACAAAAACAACTGGTGTGCTTTAGTTCATGGGATCGATTAACCGAGAGTGCCCGCGGTAGAGAGAGGGAAGGGAAATAGATAACTAAAGGGATGTCTTTGATATATTTACCTTATTTCGAATGATTTCATGTAAGTCATATTCTATGCAAATTTAGTTCTGTTTCATTCGCACTGCACATCTGTTGAGACATATTAGTAGATACCTTGGTGAAGCGTGCTAGTGAAGCCAATTATTTGTCAAATATCTCTCTACACTCAACAGAAATTAAATTTTAGAATTATTCTGCTGAAAGACGTCTTCAGTAACAGAACCCAAAAATATTGTCCTTTATGGCGAGTGTTGTCAGGGAGAAGGGTAGAATCAAGAGTGCTCCAGATATGTGTTATAGGACCGCTGTTATTTTTGTTTACGTAAATGATCTGGCGACAGGGTACTTGCTAATGGTGCTATGGTGTACTGAAAGTGTCGAGGTTGAGCGACTGTAGGACGAAAGAAGGTGACCTAGACAAAATTTCTAGTAGATGTGATGAAGGGGAGTTAGCTAAGAAACGTAGGAAGAAGCAGGTTAACGCAGATGGTTAGGAAAAGGAAACCCATAATGTTGGAGTACACAATTAGCAGTGTGTTGATTCACACACTCACATCGAAAGTATTTAGGTGTAACTTTGCAAATAAGTGTGCAATGGAATGAGCACGTAAGGATTGTAGTAGAGAATGTGAATGGTCGACTTATATTTCTTGAGAAAATTTTGGGAATGTGTAATGGGAATCACTGGAACGAAGGCAACGTTCTTTTTCAGGAACGCTATTGAGAAAATTTAGAGAACCGGCATATGAGGCTGACTGCAGAGCGATGCTACAGTTACCAACCTAAATTTCGCTAGAGGACCATAAAAACAAGGTTAGAGCGACAAGAGCTCTTACGGAGGAGTCTGGTCAATCGTTCTGTGTTTGCGAGTGGAACAGAAAAGAAAATAACTTGTAGTGGCACGGGCTACCTTTCTCATGCGCCAGGGATGGCTTGCTGAGCACGTATTTAGTTGTAGATATGGTAAAATAATTGCTTTGCTTTGAGTTTCCTATAGAACACAATTGAATCATTTGTGTGTGAACATACCTATATCATGAATTAAGTATGACTTAAACGACATGATACAGAGAGTATCAGAAGAAAGTTTATATTTGAAGAGCTCTCTACGCATGCGCAACAAAACGGTGAAAGGGGCGGTACGTTCATCGCTTTCTTGGCCTTTAAGAGTTCAGTCGACCAATCTAGAGCTCTTCTCGGGAGCGGATCGTGCGTTCTGTGTGGGAGAATTTTACAGCAACGGTGATTTGGTGGGTGTAGCCTGGAGGATATTTTGCAGTGATTGTGGACTGCCTAATGTAAATAATGTTCCAAGTGTTACTCTTATTGGAAAATGGATCTATACGTTTGAGGTAACAAGTTCAACACTGGGCAAAGCGCAGTCTTGGTGACCAAAGTCATCAGGAACGGGTAATCCAAGGAGAGTGCAAATCGGTCTGTTCATGACGATCCTAACCTCTCCGTTTATAGGGGTGGAAGTTCTTTAGATGTGCGCAGGGATTTACGGCACCGAATTCTACGAAACTACATTAAACTGTACTCTTACACCAACCAACTACTGCAAGAATTAAAGCCTAAGGATGACAGACATATGCTGCAGTTTAGTAATGAAGTAAATGAGTGCCTTCTTTTAACAAGAAGTTGTTAAATGAAGACCACTCATTTAGTTCATTAACAACTTCCTCTTCTCTGACAAGGCTCACTTTCACCTGAACGTCACTTCAGTAAGCAAAATTGCCGATAGTGAAGTGCAACAAATCCTAAACAGAAGTATGAAAAAACCCTTCATTCGCCAAAAGTACTGTATGGACTGTATTTCGTCGATCATGAAACCACTCGTCCACTTACAGTGAATTCGGATCTTTATGTGGCAGTTACATAGCATTTTGGCCCCTGAATTGTAAAACTTTCCTGGTTGTAACAAAAGAACATGTTTTCAGCAAGACAGAGACACATCATACACATCCAATTCGTGCACACAGCGAGTTCGTGAAATTTTCCCTGGGAAATTGATCTCCGAGGGCTGATATAAATTAGCCATCTGACAGTCCAGATTTTTTAAGAAGTAGATTCTTAACGGTGTATTTTAATAATAAATAAAGATTTTGTCGATGTACTTCAACCTTTACCTTATTATGACACATCAATTATAAACTTTCTTTTGAGACAGCCTCTATTTGTTTCTGTAGGAATGTATAGTTAACAAGGATACGGCACGTTAAATTTCCCAGCTCGTTTGCCCGGGACCCACCAGAGTCAACTCTGTATTCATATACACAAATTACAGCAATAAGTGTCAGTGGGCTATGATTTCCGCAGCTTCATACAGGGTAGATCACAAGCGTCCATTATCAAACTGTTCGTCTCAACTTGCTCTACACTGCTGTGTGTACAGAAAATAAATAACAATGAATATTAAACATATTCTATCTCGGAAACCATTCGGAATAGGGCATAACTCCACATTAAGATTTTTATTCGGTATCACTAATATTATCACTCCTCAAAGCATGTACCTTTCCTCCTGACTCACTCTGTTTGTGCCTTCAGGAGCATCAAGGCAAAATAGGACTAAAAATTTAAAAAAATGACTGTTTTCTTACACATAGTGTGTAATAGACGTAGAAAAATCTGTGGAAATGGGAGGGAATAGCTTTCAATGTTACATCTGTAACCTCTTCTTACAATTTACAGAAAATAGTTGATTGATTTTGTTGGAATCTTGGGCTAGACATTATGACACACCTGCCTTCAGGAGGACTACGAAAATAATATTGATAATTCGGATTTCACCCGGAACTAATACTGTGATTCAGCCTCTCCAACAACAAAAAATGTAAAAGAGAAATATTTTTCAGAAAACTGCCAGACAATATAATTTTCGGAAGCTCATTGTTTAGTAGCGGAGTAGTCACTTCTACATTGTCAGCTTGGGTCACAGCATTTTGTGAATTTTATCAAATATGATGGTACGCAGCGTAATATGTGAAGCAACGGTGGCGACCAATCTTACTCCACCCTAGTTCTGTCTAAATGAAACAAGTAATTACTGTGAAAGGCCTGAATGCCGTAAATTTTTTAACAGGTGTGCCTCATATAACATATACGATACACTTGACGTTTTTGGGACGACTGAATGGAATAAACAAAGAACTGGTTCATTGTTAGTAGAACATACGTTTTAAAAAAATTTCATATGAACTGTCGTACAGGAATTGCTACAAAATATTTAATATCAAGAAACTAAAGTCTTCATTGACCAAAGTCGTCTCTAATGCAAAATCATACTCTGCCATGGTTTTCTTTCTTCTGCTAGCCATTCGTATAATCATATCTCTGCAAATAGTTTATTTGTAGAAATGAACTGCAACTTATTCAAAACATAAAAAATTTTAGACTTTTCGGTATGATTTGAGAACTTACACTACTGGCCATTAAAATTGCTACATCACGAATATGACGTGCTACAGGCGTGAAATTGAACCGAAAGGGAGAAGATGCTGTGATACCCAAATGATTAACTTATTAACTTATCAGAGCATTCACACAAAGTTGGCGCCGGTGGCGACACCTCCAACGTGCTGCCGTGAGGAAAGTTTCCAACCGATTTCACATACGCAAACAGCAGTTGAGCGGCGTTGCCTGGTGAAACGCTGTTGTGATGCTTCTTGTGAGGAGGCGAAATGCGTACCATCACTTTTCCGACTTTGATAAAGTTCGGATCGTAGCCAGTCGCCATTGCGGTTTATCGTATCGCGACACTGCTGCTCTCGTTGGTCGAGATCCAATGAGTGTTACCAGAATATGGAATCGGTGGTTTCAGAAGGGTAATACGGCATGCTGTGCTGAATCACAACGGCCTCGTATCACTACCAGTCGAGATGACAGGCATCTTATCCGCATGACTGTAACGGATCGTGCAGCCACGTCTGCAAGACAACAACCATCTCCACGAACAGTTCGACGACGTTTGCAGCAGCATGGACTATCAGCTCGGAGACTATGGCTGCTTTTACCCTTGACGCTGCATCACAAACAGGAGCCCCTGCGATGGTGTACTCAACGACGAACCTGGGTGCACGAATGACAAAAAGTCATTTTTTTTCGAATTAATCCAGGTTCTGTTTACAATATCATGATGGTCGCATCCGTGTTTGGCGGAATCGCGGTGAACACACATTGGAAGTGTGTATTCGTCATCACCATACTGGTGTATCACCCGGCGTGATTGTATGGGGTGCCATTGGTTACACGTCTCGTTCACCTCTTGTTCGCATTGACGGCACTCCGAACAGTGGACGTTACATTTCAGATGTGGTACGACCCGTGTCTCTAGCCTTCATTCGATCCCTGTGAAACCCTACATTTCAGCAGGATAATGCACGAGCGCATATTGCAGGTCCTGTACGGGCCTTTCTGGATACACCAAATGTTCGACTGCTGACATTTCCAGCACGTTCTCCAGATCTCCCACCAATTGAAAACGTGTGGTCAATGGTGGCCGAGCAACTGGCTCGTCACACTACGACAGTTACTACTCTTGATGAAGTGTGGTATCTTGTTGAAGCTGCATGGGCAGCTGTACTTGTACACGCCATCCAAGCTCTGTTTGACTCAATGTCCAGGCGTATGAAGGCCATTATTACGGCCAGATGTGGTTGTTCTGGGTACTAGTTTCTAAGGAACTATGAGCCCAAATTGCGCGAAAGTGTAATCATACATCAGTTCTAGTATAAAATATTTGTCCAATGAATACCCGTTTATCATCGGCATTTCTTATTGATGTAGCAATTTTAAAGGCCAGTAGTGTAGGATTCGCACGTCTACACTTCAGACTTCGCTGTGTGCGGAGCCATCTTATTGGTTGCAAAACGATCTGGTTCCAGACGGCCACGTGGCACTACCGAGAGGGATGACCATCGTTGCCAGCGTGTTGCTCTCGCGCACTTATTTTGTCTGTAGTTCTCACTACAATGACACGATGGAGTGTTACAAATCGGTTGCTTGAACGGTACTTCCGAGACAGACTCCTAGTAGCGTGCATTCCACTGATCTGAAACCACCGCCATTTGCGAACAGTACCGGCAAGCGAGAGGTCATTGGAGGGCACAGCTGACGTATGTTGTGTTGGCTGATATCAGCTAGTTCTGTCTCGGTGCCTGTGTTGATTAGAAGGAGGTTATTTGAGGGTCTGCACTCAACCTGTCTGCGTAATAGACACACTGGACCCACACCTTAAGTTACGGTCTGGGGTGTGGATTTGTATAACAGCTGGAGCACTCTTGTGGTTATCCCAAATACCCTGACTTCAAATTTTTACGATAGTCGACTGATTCGACCTGTTATGTTACCATTCATGAACATCATTCCATATGGTGTTTACAACAGGATAACTCTCTCCCACATACGGCTCTTGTAGCCATATATGCTCTGCATAGTGTCGCCATGTCGACAGTCTACGCCTGTTCAAACAACAGATCCGTTTGCAAATGAGTACATACGGGCCGTAATCGAACGACCACTCCAGCGTCATCCTCATTCGGCACTTACAATCCCTGTGTTGTCCGACCAGGTGCAGGACGCGTGGAACTGCGTAAAACTAACTGACATCTGGCACCTGTGAAACACAGTGAATGTACGTTTGCATGCTTGCATTCGACTTTCTGGTGGTTACGCCGGTTGTTAATGTACCAGCATTTGATTTTTGCAATGGCTTATCTCATGCTTCCATTAACCTATGATCATGCTGTGTTAATCACTCAACTATGTTAACTGTAGAAATGTATTCCCAAATTGTCCTTACTCTACTTTAACTATTTAGGTGATGTGATTTCTTCCATTAGTGTAGATGTATTTGACAAAATACAACAAAACGCATACTCTCCTTCAAGCCCTCTGTTCACTCCAAAAAAGAGTCGAGCTACATACTACAACAGGGAGGTCAGGGAAACATGGAGCACTTACAGGAGTCTGTCGACGGGTGTTCTTCTCACACGCTATTCGTGAACTGACCGTGACGGGTGGAGGGTTGGGGGTTGAGGGTGGTGCTAGTGGCTCAAGATGTGCCATCCACCACACACTGTAAGGAGACATCTAGAAAGGTATTATTTAAGAAGATGCAGATACAGCTAGTTGATACTATTTTACGGTGTTTACTGCCAGAATTGTCTACTAGGGTTAGTAAGTAATTCGTAAAGGCTCAGAAAGAAGCTGTGAAACCTTCGTTTAACTAGCTACATTGATATCATCAAACCACAAGAAAAGAAAGCAGTATTTATTAGAGATACCAGATTTTTTACGTATGGTATCACTGGCCATACTAAAAGTAATTTCAAGAATTAACACTGCTGGGCGTGTAAACACTTTGAATTTTTCCAAAGGAGCTGTGCGAACAAAAGTTCACAGCGACAGAAAAGGTGGTCACGAAGTGTCCCTCGTACCCACTGTTAAACAGGCCAGGGAGTTGTGTTTTCACTGTACAACGTTCCCAATAAATGATAGTATAAGTCATCTCTGTGTAGAATCAGTAGCGGGTTTTTCTCTCAGCAGTTAGTGAAAGGAAAGTTGCAAATTCTTGCTAGCTATTGAATCTTAAGTGTCCGCAGCAAATGAGGATGCACTCACTAAAGTGACACGTAATTCGCCATGCTGGAGATTATGTGACGTAGGTTCGATTACTCATTTCGACAGGCCTGAGATTCTGAGTAGGGGAAGTATTATCAGTATAATGTAGAATTTCTCCCTATACCTGGTTTTGACTACCAACCCGTACTTGATTTATGCTTCCTGGTTATATATCACGCCAAAGTTAACTCATATAATGAAACAACGTTTCATATTGGTTTTCCAGCTAGGAAACGACTACCGTTGCGAGGCTGAACCCCAGGCAAGGGGTGCCGTCTGTACCATGTACAAGGTCTTTTAAGCAACTCGCGCTATGTCAGACCGAAAGATATTGAAAAATTAATTTGGGTTGATATAGGAGTTGATTTGGCAGTTTACCCTGTATGTATATTTCAGACTTGGTCTGGGAATGAAGCATTAGGTGAAGCGTAATGTGTTATACGATGTGGATTTTCCTGTATGTGAGGAACTGATGGAAACTGAATTGTGCCTGACAGCATTGATAACATTTGTTCTGAACAAATGAAGCTATCACTAGTTACTGTATGATAGCCAACTTAGAATCGCTGGAGACTATAAAAAACAGAAACATTTCACGTCAGGCTGTCTAATGATGAAACAGCTTATCGCTTCAACAGAACTGAGAAGACAAGTATCGCATTTAGAGGGATAGGGTGTCCAAGGTGCCTACAATCCTCTATCATGACGAATTGAGGAATTAGGTTCATCGGTTTTGAATAAAAATAAATTTCACATATTGTAACTTGCAATTCTTTCATGTATCTTATTAAAAGTTAGAACCTAATTCTTACTCATAACTGTCGTTCATCTTTTGATTTATTTATTGATCATCGATGCGACATTCCTCGACAAACTTCTCGATAATCCACCACTATCACTAGACCCACCACCACAAATATCGCCAGTCCATTACTTTAACTACTCACTGAATGTGAGCATACCTCTTTAGACCTGACCTGATAGTCTTCTGATACAACCTTGCTGCCTGCCACCCGTTGTCATTTGCCTTTTCTTAAGGAAACACCATGTCATAAGGCTCTCGATTATAATATGGAACCATTGCGTACAACGCTGTATCACATACATTAAAAAGTGACTCAGCAAGAGAAGTGAGTCACAACATTACCGATTATTGTGGCAGGAGAGGGAGAGCATGAGCATGACGTATGAGGAACAGTACCACCCTTTAGGAGGAGCCCATACTGCAGCTTTAGCTGTGTGGTACAATGCATATTAGACAGCAGTCTCTGTATAAAAGTGTTATTGAATAAATGGTGTCTAGCATGGAAACGATGCATTTCCGAGCATAATTTCCTTCCATATCGACAATTTATACTAAATCACACATATTTTTCAACTTTTCTAAGAGATGACATACATCTAAATAACGTCTGTGTTTAATGCGAGTTAATCAGTCCATAAACCTTTAAAATTTAGGTGGGAATGTTTATATATGTCTAAAACTTTTATTCTGTATCCCTTGTCATCTACAGATACGTAAAATTTCTGTGTTAATCAAGGATGGTGGAGACAGTGTGTGTTTCACTGCTTTGAGATGTTCTACAAAAGTTAACTTACATAAATTCTCGCGGTCTCTGTTGAGCAGGTGCTCACGGAAGCAGGTCTTAAATGCCATCCCTGTTTGTCCTATACAAAAACTTGGACTTATATTACATTGTATTTTATATATTCCAGATTTGAGAAATTTGTCAGTTGGAGGTCTCTCATTATGTATAATGAACAACTATGTGGCATTATTAGTGGTAAAGTCATGCCCATTTATGAAATAAAATAGCTATATGAAATGTTACTGAATATGGGATAGTAGTGTGTTCCTCGACAGTCAGGCAGTTTTTACTACGTGTAAAGGAATCAATATTCTTGTTGGTCAGCTTGAACGGAGAACTACTGGACATTATAATTATGCCTGCCTGCCTCCTGAATGACTTTATGCCACACTTATTTTATTGAAATTAAAACATTATCGAAAATCATGGCAACCTGTGGACCCATATCTTGCTAGTATCAATGTAAATAACATGGAAAAATGGTCGAGATTCTCGATTCTTAGAATGTATGACCTATCTCTATACGGAATTAAGTTTGTAAGGAACCCTCAACATGCGAGTTCCACTCGCACTGCGCCAATTTTTCTTTTATAATAATTATTTGAGTTTTCAAACTCATAACATGCCTTGCAGTTTTAATAATTTTTGTAATCCATTGTTATTACTTAGTATCGTCAACGCTGTATTACATACACGAAAAAGTGACTCAGCAAAAGAAGTGAGTCACAACATTACCGATTATTGTGGCAGGAGAGGGAGAGCATGACGTATGAGGAACAGTACCACCCTTTAGGAGGAGCCCATACTTCACCATGAACCATGGACCTTGCCATTGGTGGGGAGGCTTGCGTGCCTCAGCGATACAGATGACCGTACCGTAGGTGCAACCACAGTGGAGGGGTATCTGTTGAGAGGCCAGACAAACATGTGGTTCCTGAAGAGGGGCAGCAGCCTTTTCAGTAGTTGCAGGGGCAACAGTCTGGATGATTGACTGATCTGGCCTTGCAACATTAACTAAAACGGCCTTGCTGTGCTGGTACTGCGACGGCCGAAAGCAAGGGGAAACTACAGCCGTAATTTTTCCCTAGGGCATGCAGCTATACTGTATGATTAAATGATGATGGCGTCCTCTTGGGTAAAATATTCCGGAGGTAAAATAGTCCCCCATTCGGATCTCCGGGTGGGGACTACTCAGGAGGACGTCGTTATCAGGAGAAAGAAAACTGGCGTTCTACGGATCGGAGCGTGGAATGTCAGATCCCTTAATCGGGCAGGTAGGTTAGAAAATTTAAAAAGGGAAATGGATAGGTTAAAGTTAGATATTGTAGGAATTAGTGAAGTTCGGTGGCAGGAGGAACAAGACTTCTGGTCAGGTTAATACAGGGTTATAAATACAAAATCAAGTAGGGGTAATGCAGGAGTAGGTTTAATAATGAATAAAAAAATAGGAGTGCGGGCAACCTAATACAAACAGCATAGTGAACGCATTATTGTGGCCAAGATAGACACAAAGCCCATGCCTACTACAGTAGTACAAGTTTATATGCCAACTAGCTCTGCAGATGATGAAGAAATTGATGAAATGTATGATGAGATAAAAGAAATTATTCAGGTAGTGAAGGGAGACGAAAATTTAATAATCATGGGTGACTGGAATTCGTCAGTAGGAAAAGGGAGAGAATGAAATACAGTAGGTGATTATGGATTGGGGCTAAGAAATGAAAGAGGAAGCCGTCTGGTAGAATTTTGCACAGAGCATAACTTAATAATAGCTAACACTTGGTTCAAGAATCATAAAAGAAAGTTCTATACATGGAAGAATCCTGGAGATGCTAAAAGGTATGAAATAGATTATATAATGGTAAGGCAGAGATTTAGGAATCAGGTTTTAAATTGTAGGACATTTCCAGGGGCAGATGTGGACTCTGATCACAATCTATTGGTTATGACCTGTAGGTTAAAACTGAAGAAACTGCAAAAAGGTGGGAATTTAAAGATATGGGATCTGAATAAGCTGAAAGAACCAGAGGTTGTACAGAGTTTCAAGGAGAGCATAAGGGAACAATTGACAGGAATGGGGGAAAGAAACACAGTAGAAGAATAATGGGTAGCTCTGAGGGATGAAGTCGTGAAGGCAGCAGAGGATAAAGTAGGTAAAAAGACGAAGGCTGGTATAAATCCTTCGGTAACAGAAGAAATATTGAACTTAATTGATGAAAGGAGAAAATATAAAAATGCGATAAATGAAGCAGGCAAAAAGGAATACAAACGTCTCTAAAATGAGATCAACATGAGGTGCAACGTGGCTAAGCAGGGATGGCTAGAGGACAACTGTAAGGATGTAGAAGCTTATCTCACTAGGGGTAAGATAGATGCTGCCTACAGGAAAACTAAAGAGACCTTTGGAGAGAAGAGAACCACGTGTATGAATATCAAGAGCTCAGATGGCAACCCAGTTCTAAACAAAGAAGGGAAGGCAGAAAGGTGGAAAGAGTATATAGAAGATTTATACAAGGGCGATGTACTTGAGGACAATATTATGGAAATGGAAGAGGATGTAGATGAAGACGAAATTGGAGATAAGATACTGCGTGAAGAGTTTGACAGAGCACTGAAAGACCTGAGTCGAAACAAGGCCCCCGGAGTAGACAACATTCCATTAGAACTACTGACGGCCTTGGGAGAGCCAGTCATGACAAAACTCTACCAGCTCGTGAGCAAGATGTATGAGACAGGCGAAATACCCTCACACTTCAAGAAGAATATAATAATTATAATCCCAAAGAAAGCAGGTGCTGACAGATGCGAAAATTACCGAGCGATCGGTGTAATAAGTTACAGCTGTAAAATACTAACGCGAATTGTTTACAGACGAATGGAAAAACTGGTAGAAGCCGACCTCGGCGAAGATCAGTTTCGATTCCACAGAAATGTTGGAATACGTGAGGCAATACTGACCCTACGAATTATCTTAGAAAACAGATTAAGTAAAGGCAAACCTTCATTTCTGGCATTTGTATACTTACAGAAAGCTTTTGACAATGTTGTCTGGAATACTCTCTTTCAGATTCTAAAGGTGGCCGGGTAAAATACAGGGAGCAAAAGGCTATTTACAATTTGTACAGAAACCAGATGGCAGTTATAAGAGTCGAGGGGCATGAAAGGGAAGCACTGGTTGGGGAATGAGTGAGAGAGGGTTGTAGCCTCTCCCCGATGTTATTCAATCTGTAATTGAGCAAGCAGTAAAGGAAACAAAAGAAAAATTTGGAGTAGGTATTAAAATTCATGGAGACGAAGTAAAAACTTTGAGGTTCGCCGATGACATTGTAATTCTGTCAGAGACGGCAAAGGACTTGGAAGAGCAGTTGAAAGGAATGGATAGTGTCTTGAAAGGAGGATATAAGAAGAACATCAACAAAAGCGAAACGAGGATAATGGAATGCAGTCAAATTAAATCGGGTGATGCTGAGGGAATTAGATTAGGAAATGAGACACTTAAAGTAGTACAGGAGTTTTGCTATTTAGGAAGCAAAATAACTGATGATGGTCGAAGTAGAGAGGATAGAAAATGTAGACTGGCAATGACAAGGAAAGCGTTTCTGAAGAAGAGAAAGTTGTTAACACCGAATATAGATTTATGTATCAGGAAGTCGTTTCTGAAAGTATTTGTTTTGGAGTGTTGCCATGTATGGAAGTGAAACATGGACGATAACTAGAAGAGAATAGAAGCTTTCGAAATGTGGTGCTACAGAAGAATGCTGAAGATAAGGTCGATAGATCACGTAACTAATGAGGAGGTATTGAATAGGGTTGGGGAGAAGAGAAGTTTGTGGCACAACTTGACTAGAAGAAGGGATCAGTTGGTAGGACATGTTTTGAGGCATCAAGGGATCACAAATTTAGCGTTGGAGGGCAGCGTGGAGGGTAAAAATCGTAGAGGGAGACCAAGAGATGAATACACTAAGCAGATTCAGAAAGCTGTAGGTTGCAGTAGGTACTGGGAGATCAAGAAGCTTGCACAGGATAGAGTAGCATGGAGAGGTGCATCAAACCAGTCTCAGGACTGAAGACAGCAACAACAACAGTATCGCCAAGACTGCAAGATATAAGAATTGCCTGACATTGTATCGATCTCTGTTACAGTATATAATTGTGCGTGTGAGTGACGTTACTTAAACCATGGTTTGTTATGTAGACATGAGGCAGAATATGTTAAAAATGCTGTTCCTTTGTCATGTACACTGTTCACATCCTACATACATAATTTTCAGTTTAATAATCGTTAATCTGTTCTTATTCAGTGGCTAAGGCCTGCAAAGCAATGTGGAGCATCAGTATGTAAAAGCTATATATAAAATTATATCGTATGGTTTATATAAAGTCAGCAGATTTTTTATCATGCTAGATAATATCGTTAAAGTGCGTTTAGTTTACCTACAAGATGAGCTGTATTGATGTCAGTTGTTAAATTTTAAATGCATTTACATCTTGTTTCTTAAAATGTTATTAGAACATGTTAATTTTATGTAAGTTATACAGCGAGCCCCACACACGACATCTAGCGGTCGTCGTCTGAAACAACGAGTCAAAACCTAGAAGTCGGCACAAGTGTATACTATGAATATGCAGAACGTTGCTTTTCTTGAACGTTGCAAACGGCAGCAGCCGTCATGCTATTCGCACGTACTACGTTACAGCAACACATATTTGATTATCTTGGTTCGAGATAATGTAAATACTGATTGTATCAGTTACTAAGTTTTAACGGCTTAACGTCGTTGGTACGACGATACCTAATGCAATAAGTCATTTTATTGGGTAGTTCCTTATGCAGATAGTGTTCTTTTATTTTCACTGCTACTTCTGCATATTAACGTATTTGTGCAGTTTTATGACCGTTGTTCAATAACATTGCCACGATCGATGGAAAGCTGTCTTTAACTATGTAATATACGGATGGTGAAATTTGAAGAACGATGTTAATGCTGCGTGAAGCCGTAATGGCACTAACACTAATAAAAAATGTTTAATAGTATGTATTCTGCAATTAATTCTTGTATATATTCTTCAGACTACTACAAAATTATGTGCAGTTCTGCAAGCTGTTGTATGTTGCTAACATTGGAAATGATCTGTTTTATATTTCAGATTTGAACATGGATAGATTGTTAGCTCAAACTAGCAATCCAGCAAAATAAAAAAGATTTCACGCGCGATCTCGACTTAATGGGTTTTCAACCCCTAATATAAACAAACAGAAGTGAAGAAATATTTATTGTCAACCAAAATGCGTAAATATTAGCATGCGTTTAACTGGTGCCCACGTGCCTTCATCAACTGGACAATACTACACTGTCATTATGCGTTTCTAACCTCCGTATAAGTGCACAATTATGTAGAGCACCATATTAAGTCTAGGGGTTTACCATTGGGTCGTCGCAGCATAAGGAAATGAAAAGTTACAGTTCCTATGTATATCTGGCAAACACACTTCTAAACGAAAACATTTGTTCTTCTGCGTGTCAGGGTTAGGAAAATATTGTAGCGTGCAGAACAAATAAGTTGGAACACATTTCGTGACAGGTACGAAGGTATGAGAAATTTCAGTAATTCGGAAATCATGAAATTAAACAAAACTGGCTGTACATATAACTTTTGGGTTCATTCTTAAAAAAAAACAGAGATATGTTCATTTAGCAATACTATATGAAGCTGCACCCACCTTGACAGATATTTAGTTGGACATGAGCAGACTGAGACGAAACAGTGTTGATCGAACTCAATAATCATTCCTTTTAATGCAGGTATTATACAGGTTCAGAAACCTACGTTCTATTCATTTGGCAGTGTTACATATATCTACACACGCCCTGATGGGCATGTGGTTGAACATGAACCAATTTTAAAATACTGTGTTAATTTCAGGTATTGAAACTGAATGACTACTGAACTAGCACGATTTAGATAGACCCAGAAAGTTATGTTCCCATCACTTACGAATTCTGTGGGACCCTACACACTCTAATGGACTTTCTGAACAAGAGCAAACTGTAGGACACAGGAACCAACTGTCTCATCACAATTACATTGAAAACGAAAACCACAAATTAAATGGACTAACTTGAAAAATAAGACCACTTGTTACTAAATTAAGAACACATAAATGATCTCTAACACTGATCAGGTGAAAGTGAGTTCAGTACAAAGACACAATCTTTGAAATCCACGAACTGGCGTAAACATGAATTCCTATACCACACTAAGTAGGTTTACTTTTCCTTAACTCTACTCAGTGCAATGATAGTGAAGCTACAATGAGAATCACCAAACTGAGAAGTGGTTTGTTCACTACTACTGAGCTATATAGCCAAACATGGCCTTTACACAATTCCCTCATCAATTGGAATGACTCAAGTACACTCAAAATTGCATTCATTCGGACTGCTAAAATCCGTAGTAAAATACAGACGCTGTTAAATAAATTGATAATTAGAATATTAATTCAGTAAAACACCACTTACGTTTCCAAAATGTATAAAACGTTCTGCAGCTAAATGATTTTTATAAAGCAAATCAAATATGTATTAGTTACTATGGAAGCATATGACTGTTATTTACATCCTCTGATTAGCGATACTTCTGCTAATAAAGATTAAATATAGTTTTGTATTCTAAATAAATATTCTTTTGTAAGTAAATCTTTACCTATTCGTTTATAACTGTCAATATTTTTTAACTATACCTCCAATGTTACCTGTCAAAACATTACGTAAATAGTAGAATTTGACTGGTTAAACTTCAACATACTTCTCTGCTTTCTTTTTAAAGAATCGTCATTCACCTATTTATATCATATCGCTCACTTGGGCGTGCTTTCTCTATTGTTGCATGATGTTCACTAAACCTTCAACCTCCATATTTTTTCAAAGTTCACAATTTGATTTCGCGTTATTTGGAATAGCAAGATAAATGACAATACAGGGGCTTAATTTTAATTTTAAAAAACCAAAGTTTATTTAAAATGAAATAATCTTTACATCAGCAGACGCCGATGCGAGTGAGTGATCAGAAAGCTAATTTCCACACTAAACGAGATAAGAATTAACAATGAAAACTCAATATAAAATCTACGAGCCAAGGCTACTTTCAAGATCAACTCTGATTTTCAAAACTAAACCACTTCAAGTGTCAGCTTTTCACGTGCCCACTATAAACGTAACTGAATGTCACTCGTCCCTTGCAACCGAAATAATGGCAGCAGTTCGATTTTCCGTCTTCAAATCGTTCAGATAGTGCAAGGGTATATCTATAATTGCATCACTATCAATGAGTACAGATTAAATACACTGGTAGTCACAATTCAGTTACGACCTGTTTGTTCCTGAACTTATTTCATAGATGAAGAAATACTCCACAAAGATGCTCCATTATTAAACACAATAAGGTACGATCTCTCAGTAACACTGTCCTCCACAAATCTACACAAAGATCTAACATTCAACTACCCTAGAGTGTGCTCATCCAAAAATCTTCTAATTACACGTATCATCAAAATCCTTTGGCGTGTGCAACGAACAATTACAGACAACAAAAGAGGACCTCGTCAGACACAAAGACTGACATTAAAACTTTCATTTACGGTCGCATCTACGACAAACAAATATCTGTCTTAATGTTTTCACACCGTACCTGCAACGCTACAACAAGCCCGTTGCTCAAAGATTGGTTGATCAAAGGTCAAGTACAAACAAAGTTACATGGAGCTACATTCCAATAAAATTCATCAAGCGGTTCGACTTATTGTGGCGTAGTAACGTTACTGCATCATCTAATCTTGCGTTTAAAAATCTAAATCCACTCATAAAAAGCTTGGAACACTTTCCAACAAAATTCACGGAAAATGTCCAACTGCCCTGATAGTCGATACCCAATTCTGATAGCGAAGTGTCGATAGGAACACACATAAACGTGTGACGACCCACATGCAGTAACAAAAAGTCGTTTTACCGACTCAAGTTTGATGCTAATGACTGCTCTTTTTCACAAAACCATAGCTGTATCTTAAATCTAGACAAACATAGGGCGCTACTGTTATTCTGTAACAATCTATTATAATTTCTTGCTGCAGTCGTTTCGTTGCAGAGCGGTCAGCTCGCACAGGATGATCTCTGTCTCTCGTTGCTGTTGTCAGCCACCGCCGTATACATAGTATTTGCTGCTTCTCGGTGAACACTTCTACAGCTGGTTACAATGCTGGTCTCTCTAGAATATATATATACACACACACACCGACTTTAGTTACAAAAAATAAAGCAATTTTCAGACCGTATATCTGCTTTACGAAATGTTGCATTATCATAATAGACTGAAGCGACCACGTCATTTAGGGAAAGACATGAAACTGTTGAAAATTAATTTTGATACGTTACGGACCCTCCTGCTCACTTCAATCTATTAGAAGCTGGCTCACAATATGACTTTAAACTCAATTTTATTTGCACACTCACCAGTACCTCGTTTAACATTATTCTAACAAATCAATAATAAAGTATTGTTCTGATACTTTGGTTAACCATAGGCATCATCGCCTCCTCCCAGTTTTTACATATCTATAAGGATGATCACAACCGTACTATAGTCCGAACGTCACTCACGGTTTTTAATGACCCATACTGACCATAGCTGTAACAGTCATCTTAGAACTTATAGCTATCCCCTTTAAATGCGAAATAGCTCTGATTCTTTAACAACATAACCACAACACATTATGTTATTTACTAATATTTAAAAAGCCATCAACAATTGAACTATTATTAGCAGATTAAACTATACTATGGCAGTGAATCTTCATTGCTGTGCTGGGTACCTTGAATGAGTAAATTCACCTCATTCAAAAAGAAAAGTTTACTCTCTTCTTATAAGCTCGAGGTCTTCTCATCTCAATTTCAAACTCCTTAATTTTAGGGGTTATATGTCGATTAAGCCGATTTTCTTTTAAGCATAAGTCTACTTCGATATTTAACGTATTTCCTAGTAACTTTATGTTTCTTAGTTTTACATCCCAGAACTTTTCTTTTAGGGTTTTTCTGCATACACGGTCTGACTTTCGTGTAACTCCTCAGTAATTAACATCAACATTCTTCTCTTTTTTGGGTTCTAAATCAATGTCCCTTTTCATGGTCTTCACTTACGTTTTGGAATGGATGTACAGTAAATATTTTATTCAAATTGTTCTCATCAACACTTTTCATAACTACATTGGTATCCTGTTCCTCATCAGTAGATTTATCTATACAGGAAAAGGCATACTGTTTTACTTCAGTCAAGTGGTATTTTCCCACAACTTTGTCTAAATTTAATTCTTCCACTAGTACTATCGCAGAATGAGGAACTGCCTGATTTTTAAATGGACCATCATACGGATGAACAAAATTTGTAATACTTTTATTTACCAACTGAATATCCCCATTTGGTTTTTTAACTGCTACTATCCCCCTTGGAGCGGCTCCAGAACTATCATGTGGCAGCTGTGACCTCGTTGTCATTCGTTGAGTCACATACCAAGGAAATTAGATATATATATTTTATATATTTTTATTTTTAATTTATCAGCACGATTCTTTCTCTCAGGGATATTGTCTTTTCTTATCACTTTTATTTACGTTCATAAGTAAATATGAATCGGGTTCTTGAAGGGCAGCAGTTATTCATGTACCAAGTTTAGACTTTGAAAGGGATGACTAAAACATAATTGGCGTTAACTGAATTGAATGTAATTTTGTTAATTTCTATTTACTGATTGCAAAGCAATGCTTGAGAGAATTTCAATTGTTGATGTGGAGCGACCAAGATAGAACTTACAGAACTAAATCGAATATGTATAGTTTAGAAACATGAACTTTAACGTAAGTTTATTATCTGTTGCAATTTAAAAAGGTTCTTATAACGAAACCTCTAGCATTTACAGTTGCTGTTAAGACTGAAAATTAAATTAATACTTCGGCGAGTAATGGCCGACCAGCGGCTGCATCGGAAGATGAGCTTTTCTCAGCGCAAATTACTGAAAAAATGCTTATTAAAAATAATTAGCCACTGCGAGCATTTGAGGTGACAACTATTACAAAGAAATTCATTTTGTAATAATAATAACAAGTTTATTTTAGCAATAAATCCGAATAACTCACATAAAATATGCGTAGCCACTGAATGACTGCCTTCAGTATAGCGAAACAGAACAGTGTGTGAACCACAAAATATGTCCTTCCTCCTCGGCCATACAGTCGCATCTCTTTCGATCCTTTTTTATTTTCATAGACATTAAATAAAGATGCTGTCGCTGCATATCAGTTGTTTCAAGAACATTAACTATATCTTTTATACAAATTTTATTCATAAAATACATAAACTACGATTTACAACCGCTAAAAATGTTAATAATTATGTGACGTACCGTCACATGCGCCCCCTAGTGAGGGTGTACGTAGTAAAGTCCACTGTTTATATACAGACTCACTACGGTTTTATATTTAGTTCAGTTTTGTGGACGGCTAAAAGTTTATGTTTGGCCCACCTATTTCAATTCACTGTTCAATACTCTGTTCATTACACAATTGTGGCTGTCATACATAATTCACAATTACAGGTGAGTACGTCCATCGGTCCCATCTGTCTTTCTGTTTTATTATGAATAGGAACAATCCGGTATCTTACAGACCCCATTCGGGTTACAGGCGTACGGGAAAAAAAACGGGCCAAAAAAACCCCGCTCGGTGTCTTCGGATTGTTGTTATTACGCTTAATTTTGATTTACATTGAATATGTAGCACCTGCACACAAATTAACAGACAAATATATACGTATACATTTACATTATAAAAAATCATCATTAAAACATGAAATTACATAACGTACAATAGTCCAATTTTTGTACAGATAGGTGTATTAGTCTTTGTGTTTTTGACTGTTACAATTTTACATGGTATTTCAGTTCATCGTCGACTACAACATTTTTGGATTGAAGTAAACGTTACCGACGGCGGTTTGTTGTTGGTCTGGCGGTATGTCGCTCCTGGAGTAGACGATAGCGAATGCGACCGCTTGTAGCAGCCTGCGCCGTTCGTTGGCCCAAGCGGTGACTTAGGCGCGAACAGCTGCCGGTCGGTGGGCGTGGCGCCGCGCCCGCTGGGTGGACAGGACAACCGCCGATCGCTCGCCGCTTCGCGCAACATGTAAACATTTCACCGAGTACCAGTTCATCAGCATCAGTGTCGCCCTAACCGCCGTCTGCTTCACGTCTTCTGTGCAGCGAGCTACCTTAATTTAAGTATTATCTGTATTTTTCTTACTTGTCACTTCTTCTTCTGCGTGTTTTTGCTTTTAGGAAGCTTTAATAGTAGAGTGCTATTAAGTGTTCCATAGATCTCGTGTTTGTTTTGAATACAGTCAGAGAGTCCCTTTAGTCAGCCATAGTGCTAGTAGTGCTAGTGTTTGTTTTCAATACCGTCCAGAGACAGGTAGTGCTATTTTCCTTGTTTCTACAAGAAGTGGTTAGCAATCACAGTTTAGTCAATAATCAACCGCCTTTAGTGAATTAGCAGTCTAGTTAAAAACTGATTAACACTCTATAGTAAATTGATTTCTTAGGATGGCTAGGATGTGTGGCTGCTGTGTACGGACGCAGGAGGAGCTGGCCACTCTTCGCGAACAGCTGAGCGTGTTGATGTCCGCGGTCAGCCGTCTTCAGGCTGCTGCCTCGGAGTGTAGCGGCAGTGGGGAGTCTGGTGCGTCGCAAGGTACACCCCAGGTGTTACATTCTTCACCCACTGTCCCTGCTGTCGAGACATCTTCGCGGGTACCGGGCGCGTTTGGGCCACCCTCTCCCCAAGGGGAGTGGCGGGTTCAGCGGCGTTCGCGGCGCACGAGGCGGAGGGTCAATGTGGAGGCTGGCCGTGTGGCATCGCCCGCTCTGCCTGTGAGTGGACATGTGGCTGCTCCTTCAGCAAGGTCCGAGCAGGCACACGGGGGGAGGGGTTTATTAGTTATTGGGAGCTCCAACGTTAGGCGGGTGATGGAGCCCCTTAGGGAAATAGCGGAAAGGTCGGGGAAGAAGGCCAGTGTTCACTCTGTCTGCTTGCCGGGGAGTCTCATCCGAGATGTGGAGGAGGCCCTACCGGCGGCGATAGAGAGCACTGGGTGCACCCGACTGCAAATTGTTGCTCATGTCGGCACCAATGACTCTTGCCGTCTGGGTTCAGAGGTAATCCTCAGTTCGTACAGGCGGTTGGCGGAGTTGGTGAAGGTGGAAAGCCTCGCTCGCGGTGTGGAATCAGAGCTAACTATTTGTAGTATCGTTCCGAGAACCGATCGCGGTCCTCTGGTTTGGAGCCGAGTGGAAGGCTTAAACCAGAGGCTCAGACGATTCTGCGGAGAGCTGGGGTGCAAATTTCTCGACCTCCGCTATCGGGTGGAGAAATGTAGGGTCCCCCTGAATAGGTCAGGCGTGCACTACACGCCGGAAGCGGCTACGAGGGTAGCGGAGTACGTGTGGAGTGCACATGGGGTTTTTTTAGGTTAGAGAATTCCCTCCCTAGGCCCGACAAGACGCCTCCTGAGACGCGGCAAGGCAGGAGTAGGCAAAATGCAACAAGGAATAACAATATTAATGTGCTAATAGTAAACTGCAGGAGCGTCTATAGAAAGGTCCCAGAACTGCTCTCATTAATAAACGGTCACAACGCCCATATAGTACTAGGAACAGAAAGTTGGCTGAAACCAGACGTAAACAGTAATGAAATCCTAAACTCTGATTGGAATGTATACCGCAGAGATAGGCTGGACAGTGAAGGGGGAGGCGTGTTTATAGCGATAAGAAGTGCAATAGTATCGAAGGAAATTGAGGGAGATTCGAATTGTGAAATGATTTGGGTGAAGGTCACGGTTAAAGCAGGCTCAGACATGGTAATTGGATGTCTCTATAGGCCCCCGGGCTCAGCAGCTGTTGTGGCTCAGCACCTGAAGAATAATTTGGAGAATATTTCGAGTAGATTTCCCCACCATGTTATAGTTCTGGGTGGAGATTTTAATTTGCCGGATATAGACTGGGAGACTCAAACGTTCATAACGGGTGGCAGGGACAAAGAATCCAGTGAAATATTTTTAAGTGCTTTATCTGAAAACTACCTTGAGCAGTTAAACAGAAAACCGACTCGTGGCGATAATATATTAGACCTTCTGGTGACAAACAGACCCGAACTATTTGAATCAGTTAATGCAGAACAGGGAATCAGCGATCATAAAGCGGTTACTGCGTCGATGATTTCAGCCGTAAATAGAAATATTAAAAAAGGTAGGAAGATTTTTCTGTTTAGCAAAAGTGACAAAAAGCAGATTACAGAGTACCTGACGGCTCAACACAAAAGTTTTGTCTCAAGTGCAGATAGTGTTGAGGATCAATGGACAAAGTTCAAAACCATGGTACAATATGCGTTAGATGAGTATGTGCCAAGCAAGATCGTAAGAGATGGAAAAGAGCCACCGTGGTACAACAACCGAGTTAGAAAACTGCTGCGGAAGCAAAGGGAACTTCACAGCAAACATAAACATAGCCAAAGCCTTGCAGACAAACAAAAATTACGCGAAGCGAAATGTAGTGTGAGGAGGGCTACGCGAGAGGCTTTCAATGAATTCGAAAGTAAAGTTCTATGTACTGACTTGGCAGAAAATCCTAAGAAATTTTGGTCCTATGTCAAAGCGGTAGGTGGATCAAAACAAAATGTCCAGACACTCTGTGACCAAAATGGTACTGAAACAGAGGATGACAGACTAAAGGCCGAATTACTAAATGTCTTCTTCCAAAGCTGTTTCACAGAGGAAGACTGCACTGTGCTTCCTTCTCTAGATTGTCGCACAGTTGACAAAATGGTAGATATCGAAGTAGACGACAGAGGGATAGAGAAACAATTAAAATCGCTCAAAAGAGGAAAGGCCGCTGGTCCTGATGGGATACCAGTTCGATTTTACACAGAGTACGCGAAGGAACTTGCCCCCCTTCTTGCAGCGGTGTACCGTAGGTCTCTAGAAGAGCGAAGCGTTCCAAAGAATTGGAAAAGGGCACAGGTCATTCCCGTTCTCAAGAAGGGACGTCGAACAGATGTGCAGAACTATAGACCTATATCTCTAACGTCGATCAGTTGTAGAATTTTGGAACACGTATTATGTTCGAGTATAATGTCTTTTCTGGAGACTAGAAATCTACTCTGTAGGAATCAGCATGGGTTTCGAAAAAGACGATCGTGTGAAACCCAGCTCGCGCTATTCGTCCACGAGACTCAGAGGGCCTTAGACACGGGTTCACAGGTAGATGCCGTGTTTCTTGACTTCCGCAAGGCGTTTGACACAGTTCCCCACAGTCGTTTAATGAACAAAGTAAGAGCATACGGACTATCAGATCAATTGTGTGATTGGATTGAGGAGTTCCTAGATAACAGAACGCAGCACGTCATTCTCAATGGAGAGAAGTCTTCCGAAGTAAGAGTGATTTCAGGTGTGCCGCAGGGGAGTGTCATAGGACCGTTGCTGTTCACAATATACATAAATGACCTGGTGGATGACATCGGAAGTTCACTGAGGCTTTTTGCAGATGATGCTGTGGTGTATCGAGAGGTTGTAACAATGGAAAATTGTACTGAAATGCAGGAGGATCTGCAGCGAATTGACGCATGGTGCACGGAATGGCAATTGAATCTCAATGTAGCGAAGTGTAATGTGATGCGAATACATAGAAAGATAGGTCCCTTATCATTTAGCTACAAAATAGCAGGTCAGCAACTGGAAGCAGTTAATTCCATAAATTATCTGGGAGTACGCATTAGGAGTGATTTAAAATGGAATGATCATATAAAGTTGATCGTCGGTAAAGCAGATGCCAGACTGAGATTCATTGGAAGAATCCTAAGGAAATGCAATCCGACAACAAAGGATGTAGGTTACAGTACACTTGTTCGCCCAATGCTTGAATACTGCTCAGCAGTGTGGGATCCGCACCAGGTAGGGTTGATAGAAGAGATAGAGAAGATCCAACGGAGAGCAGCGCGCTTCGTTACAGGATCATTTAGTAATTGCGAAAGCGTTACGGAGATGATAGATAAACTCCAGTGGAAGACTCTGCAGGAGAGACGCTCAGTAGCTCGGTACGGGCTTTTGTTAAAGTTTCGAGAACATACCTTCACCGAAGAGTCAAGCAGTATATTGCTCCCTCCTACGTATATCTCGCGAAGAGACCAAGAGGATAAAATCAGAGAGATTAGAGCCCACACAGAAGCATACCGACAATCCTTCTTTCCACGTACAATACGAGACTGGAATTGAAGGGAGAACCGATAGAGGTACTCAGGGTACCCTCCGCCACACACCGTCAGGTGGCTTGCGGAGTACGGATATAGATGTAGATGTAGATGTAGATAATAAAGTAAATATACCTGCTGTAAACGTTGGAAGGAAATTCATTAGTTTCCCAAACACTCCACAGTCACTCGTGTTCACTGTTTACGGAATGCATTGTAAGAATGTACGAACGAACGAGTTTCAGGTCTTTAAATAAGTTCTGATACGAACTCACACATTTTACACTGATTTGACATAACTGTAGCTTTAAGCGAAGTATGCACTTGATCGCAGTACGCGCTGTCACTATGGCGAGTGTTCATTTGAGTACGTCGCGGTGACACTTTTCGCTTCACATCGCTTGCCCTGCGTCGCTTCTAGCGTGCAACTGCCGGTCCGGAAACCGCAGTTTGCTATGCGCTACCTATAGCGCATTTTCACAGTCCACTGCTATGGCTCCGTTTATCAGAAGTCTCACTTCTTTACCGAAAAATTTATCCATACTGTGAATGTCTATCATGTTTCGCATCTAAATTGTTTTCTGGGATAAGACACACCATTTGAGTTATTAATTTTTATTCTTTTGTTCACTATACTTTCAGAACAGTCTTCCACTGTTAAACACAGTCACACATGTAGTGTTCTTGCAGAGTTAACTATTAACAATTTTATGTCGTTCCAATTCGTAGTTCAGTTCATCCGCATTTTCACTATTTGAGCGTTCGGATAGTCACTTTTAAATTGGAACTGATTTGTAGCATTTTACTAGAATTACATAATAAATATGCTTTCCATTTTACATGTTAATATTACACTCCTGGAAATGGAAAAAAGAACACATTGACACAGGTGTGTCAGACCCACCATACTTGCTCCGGACACTGCGAGAGGGCTGTACAAGCAATGATCACACGCACGGCACAGCGGACACACCAGGAACCGCGGTGTTGGCCGTCGAATGGTGCTAGCTGCGCAGCATTTGTGCACCGCCACCGTCAGTGTCAGCCAGTTTGCCGTGGCATACGGAGCTCCATCGCAGTCTTTAACACTGGTAGCATGCCGCGACAGCGTGGACGTGAACCGTATGTGCAGTTGACGGACTTTGAGCGAGGGCGTATAGTGGGCATGCGGGAGGCCGGGTGGACGTACCGCCGAATTGCTCAACACGTGGGGCGTGAGGTCTCCACAGTACATCGATGTTGTCGCCAGTGGTCGGCGGAAGGTGCATGTGCCCGTCGACCTGGGACCGGACCGCAGCGACGCACGGATGCACGCCAAGATCATAGGATCCTACGCTGTGCCGTAGGGGACCGCACCGCCACTTCCCAGCAAATTAGGGACACTGTTGCTCCTGGGGTATCGGCGAGGACCATTCGCAACCGTCTCCATGAAGCTGGGCTACGGTCCCGCACACCGTTAGGCCGTCTTCCGCTCACGCCCCAACATCGTGCAGCCCGCCTCCAGTGGTTTTGCGACAGGCGTGAATGGAGGGACGAATGGAGACGTTTCGTCTTCAGCGATGAGAGTCGCTTCTGCCTTGGTGCCAATGATGGTCGTATGCGTGTTTGGCGCCGTGCAGGTGAGCGCCACAATCAGTACTGCATACGACCGAGGCACACCCGGCATCATGGTGTGGGGAGCGATCTCCTACACTGGCCGTACACCTCTGGTGATCGTCGAGGGGACCCTGAATAGTGCACGGTACATCCAAACCGTCATCGAACCCATCGTTCTACCATTCCTAGACCGGCAAGGGAACTTGCTGTTCCAACAGGACAATGCACGTCCGCATGTATCCCGTGCCACCCAACGTGCTCTAAACGGTGTAAGTCAACTACCCTGGCTAGCAAGATCTCCGGATCTGTCCCCCACGGAGCATGTTTGGGACTGGATGAAGCTTCGTCTCACGCTGTCTACACGTCCAGCACGAACGCTGGTCCAACTGAGGCGCCAGGTGGAAATGGCATGGCAAGCTGTTCCACAGGACTACATCCAGCATCTCTACGATCGTCTCCAATGGAAAATAGCAACCTGCATTGCTGCGAAAGGTGGATATGCACTGTACTAGTGCCGACATTGTGCATGCTCTGTCGCCTGTGTCTATGTGCCTGTGGTTCTGTCAGTGTGATCATGTGATGTATCTGACCCCAAGAATGTGACAATAAAGTTTCCCCTTCCTGGGACAATGAATTCATGGTGTTCTTATTTCAATTTCCAGGAGTGTATAAATATACATAGTAATGGTACAATTAGAGTTCCTTCTAGATCCGTCGATCACTTAGTATTCAGTGATTGACCTAGTTGTCACCTCTTATTTAAAGTGTTGACCAGTTGGTCATGCTGGACCCGTGAGTTCAGTAGGTTTTAGGACATGTGTATTATATATTCATTCAACACTGATTCAGAAACTTTTGTCATTGTGCGTTTGCAGCTGCCTTGTTTACGCGCGGGTGTACCTGCAAGCGCCTTAAAAGTGGAATCAGTATGGAAGTTAAGAGATATTATTGTGTTCGAAATTTTTTATAACGCGAATTCTCGCGTTTGTATAGCGATTCGCTGTTAATTTACGCGCCCGACGACCATGCACAATGCTTCTTCCCTTTTCAAGGTTTATCCTTTGCAGAGCGTCCTTACGCAGATTCATTTGCTAATCTCTTTTCTGTCACGGCACGTGTTTAAGTACAGTATTCTGCTTCTGTCACAACTCACTCATATATACACTTAGCAACTACTCTATATCTAACAAGCACAAGTTTAAAATCAAATAAACATAAAATAAATCTTACTAACTAGGCATACAACTTACATCTACTTTTACACACTACACATTTTAGACTTAAGCCCTTAAGTATCCCTGGATATAAACGGTTTTACCTGTATTATTTCCCACCGCAGCATTCTTTGAATTTCTCTCCTCACGGTTTGTCTTTTCGACCACGGCATTGAATAGGAGGCACAGCAGAAAGTTAGGTGAGGTTTTACTTGTATGTCGAACTCATCCTCTTTTGTTATCCCCGGTTTTTCTGAAAATTGTACAAATTGGTTCAGCACTTGGCTCAAATCGCATTGCTGTGAGAGACTGAGGTATGAAGATTCGTCTACTTTTGATGCAATATATTGCTTAATAATAGCATTTTCCCGTTCCCAAACGGGTTCTGGTTCGCTGCTGTCTTGATTTACAACACAGTTGTGATTCAACGCGTCAGGATCCTGTAAAGTTACCCGGACGTTCCGGCAGTAGTTCACATACTCGTCCTGGGTCCTCATTAATGCCAGATCAATTTGTCGGCTTGGATAGGTGCATCGGGAGAGGTCAATTTTTGCCTTCAATTCCCTAAGCGGTTCAAGGCACAGGATGCAAGGTACTGTGAGATATTTGACCACCAGTAATGAGCACAGTATGGATACGATTAAAGAAAAAATGGTTCAAATCGCTCTGAGCACTATGGGACAACATCTATGGTCATCAGTCCCCTAGAACTTAGAACTACTTAAACCTAACTTACCTAAGGACATTACACAACACCTAGTCACCACGAAGCAGAGAAAATCCCTGACCCCGCAGGGAATCGAACCCGGGAACCCGGGGCGCGGGAAGCGAGAACGCTACCGCACGACCACGAGCTGGGGACTACGATTTACAATCGCTTAAAATGTCAATATTTATGTGAAGTACCGTCACCCAGCTCATATACTATACTTTCTAACTCACTCAGAAATTTCTGCATTTAGTATGCTTCTGAGCACAATAGTAGTCTTCAAGGCTCCAATTCCCTCATTACTCTCTCACTTGAGTTGCTTAGGAAGTGGTATTCATTTTCTTAACAAAGATACAAGCATGTGGAATGGATTCACAGGTATATGAATGACTCGACAACTTCTTAAATTACAGAACCCAGTATGCTGTCCTCGACGGCGAATGTTCATCAGCGTCACAATTATTGTCAGAAGTACCCCAAGAAAGTGCTATATGACCCATTTTGTTTTCTGTATAGATAAATGATTTGGAGAACAGAGTGGGCAGTAATCTATGGTGATGAAGTTGTAGTGTACAGTAAGGTATCGAAATTGAGTGACTATAGACGGATACAAGATAAGCTGCCAGGGGAACTGATGTTCTCGAAAGCAAATACAAATCAACGGGTGCAGCGGCTAAAGAAATAATCTACTCTACATTCATTTTGTCGGAAACAATCTGTGGCGTAAGGTTCACAATACAGTCGGCAAAAAAAATTCAAAAGTTTCCTATGATCCATGTACTTGGGTTCTACCTTAAAGGAAATATTTTTTGAGAAATCAAACGCTGATTATTGAGAAAAAGACTGCACAACTTATGATGCCTCTAACAATTACGAAAGTCTTTCATTAGAAAAATTACAAACATACCTACAATTATTCCAAAATCTTCATGAATACAAAGAGCAAGAAAAGATTATATGTCAGTTTTCCCATTCTCAACAATATTCCAGACATTGTTTCCCAGGTTCACCAATACAGATCTCTCTCTCCATCAATAACTCAGCTGCTCGCTTCTATGACTCAAATAAGAACTTCCCAGCGCTGCACAACAGACTGACATGGAAGTCAACCACAGATAAAACTGAACACAGAACCAGTTATGTTATTCATTACTCTTACAGTGCGCTCATCCATCTTCGCTGCAGTTCTGTATAGGTCACTTATCTACAATAGCAGAAAACATACGAGAACCTTGTTTCATTATACCCTGCACCGCAGAAAAAAAAATTCATAACGATTGTCTTAACTGTGGTGAGGCAAGGAGAATGAATGTTTCTTAAAAATTTACAAAGAAGTAAGTAAAATAAGTTACAATTACAAATAACTTTACAATTGTTGGGATCTGGGCTACAAAATGCAGAAAAGAATGTTCTGATTGGTGTTTAAGGTATGAAAACTGTCTTTGCATAGGATGGAGCAGACACACTGTTTGAAGAGTTTTGTAGTTTGTAGGGAAATATTACCACTCATAATCATCGAAGAGTTGCTTTAATGTCTCATGTCATTACTTCTGGGCTAGGTAAAGGTAAAATGTTACATCCCTAAACACCAACAAAGTTACCATTAATGTCTCTTGTCATTGATCTTGTGGCTAAGAAAAGGAATGCCACTAGCACTGCAGTGACACAATTCCTGAGGTACGATCACTGTTGAGGTCTATGATTCTATAGCAGTGAACCCACAGGTGAGCAAAGCAAACGAGCGTGGAGAGTATTAAATTCAGGCTTAGTGGCATCCAGTAATGCAACTGAATGTCCATCGCTCTACTCGGAAGATTGGCAGTAAATGTAGAATCAAATATGAGCAGGCTCATGAAAGTAATTTTCCACTGACAACTCATATGTTCAGTTTAACTTCCGATGACAAACTCAATTGTAATATTTCCATTAAGTGTGTTGAAAACTTATATAAATCCATTATAAGTCACTGAATTTGTGAACAGCATGAGAAACAGGCTGTGTGAACAGCACATACAATACTGTCTTTTTAAAAGGTGACCTTAATCCTAGCAGATATGTGAAATAGTAGAAGAGTACTGATTGTAAGATGAAGCAAATGTACAAAACGTGAATTCTTGTAGGTTACATGAGTCAGTGTAATCAGGGAAGATCTATATTCACTGCGAATTATAGGATAATCTGTGCCAGATACAATGTAAAGTTAACAAAACAAGTAACTGACAAAATATCATTGTCTTCTGATGTTGAAAAATGATCATGAAAATGTATGAGAAAATGTAGTGTGCATAGAGTAATAGATGTTATGTCACGGAAAATGTTAAATTACTCAAAACTAACAAATAACAAGGAAAAAACATAGGAACAGTAATAATAAAAATACATACAAGAAAAACGCACACACAACGTAAGAGGAAGAAGGTATATAGACAAGAAATAAAGATAAATAAATAAATGTATCATGGTTCATGTCAATAAAAGTAAATGCTTTTCGAAATCCTATTTTTAGTCGGCCTGTGATTTCATTATCACATCATTATTGTCGCATAAAACAATGGTTATTCAATCTGCCTATACTCGTATTTCCACATTACAGTCACATTTATTTCTCATTTATAGATTCATCTCTTACATTTGCCACGTACTTTCTTCCTATACAGAGTTTTTGATTACTCTGTTATGTCATGACATTTATCTTATTTATAGCCTCTAACTCTAAATGCTTACCCAAAGTGAGCTCTCCTAAACTACAGAATGTTAACAAAAATAATTCATCAGAAAAGCAATGCAGCCTAAATCTTTATCGTTGTTGTTGTATTCTTCAGTCCTGAGACTGGTTTGATGCAGCTCTCCATGCTACTCTATCCTGTGCAAGCTTCTTCATCTCCCGGTACGTACTGCAGCCAACATCCTTCTGAAACTGTTAGTGTATTCATCTCTTGGTCTCCCTCTACGATTTTTACCCTCCACGCTGACCTCCAATACTAAATTTGTGATCCCTTGATGCCTCATAACATGTCCTACCACCCGATCGCTTCTTCTAGTCAAGTTGTGCCACGAACTCCTCTTCTCCCGAATCCTACTCTGTATCTCCTCATATGTGATCTCCCCATCTAATCTTCACCATTCTTCTGTAGCACCTCATTTCGAAAGCTTCTATTCTCTTCTTGTCCAAACAATTTATCGTCCATGTTTCACTTCCATACATGGCTACACTCCATACAAATACTTTCAGGAACGACTTCCTGACACTTAAATCTATACCCGATGTTAACAAATCTCTTCTTCAGAAACACTTTCCTTGCCATTTCCAGTCTACATTTTACATCCTCTCTACTTCGACCATCATCAGTTATTTATTCCCCAAATAGCTAAACTCCTTTACTACTTTAAGTGTCTCATTTCCTAATCTAATTCCCTCTGCATCACCTGACTTAATTCCACTACATTCCATTATCATCATTTTGCTGTATTTTGCAGCTGTGACTTATTAAACTGATAGTTCCATAATTTTCACATCTGTCAACACCTGCTTTCTTTGCGATTCTTCTTGAAGTATGATGGTATTTCGCCTCTCTCATACATTTTGCTCACCAAATGATAGAGTTTTGTCAGGACTGTCTCCCAAGGCTGTCAGTAGTTCTAATGGAATGTTGTCTACTCCAAGGGCCTTGTTTGGACTTAGGTCTTTCAGTGCTCTATCAAACTCTTCACGCAGTATCATATCTCCCATTTCATCTTCATCTACATCAATTATTTGTTTATGATACAGAATTACAGGTTTACTGTAATTCTTTATCATAAACAAGTAAACACGTCAAGTATTTTATCATAAAGGCAGTGTAGCAAAGTCTCTTATCCTTCGCATTTGCAGCAAAAAAAATCATTACAGAAAACCAGGAAGCAATATGAAGAATACATTCTTAGGCTAAGACAAAACGTAGACAAAAGTTTCATCATAAAAACGATGCAGCAACTAAAGCCAAGTGTGTCACCACAAAAATGCAAGATACCAGTGTCATCACAAAATGCCGATAAGACAGGACGTCAAAACTTTGTTAGTGGTTGAATGCCTGCTAAGTGGACGAGTTCACAAGAGGTAAAAACTATGTTAAGCAATATTCACGCTATGCAAGAAAACTATAAAGTTTTCACAACACTAAGGCAAGCCTACAGTGCGCTACTTCATCCTTGTCCTAGTACTGCAAAGGTGAATTGCTTACAATAGCAGAAAACATGCAAGGACATTTAAAAATAAGTGGGCATAGCGTTGCAGAGGGATATGAAGTGGAACGAAGATGTGGTGCTGTGGCAGGAAAGGAGTATGGTTGACTGTGGTTTATAGGGAGACTTTTGGAATAGTATAGTTCATATGTAATGGAGACCGCATATAAGATGTTGGTGCGATGTATTCTTGAGTACTGCTCGAGAGTTTGCGAACCGTACCAGGTCGGATTAAAGGAAGACGTCGAAGCAGTTCACAGGTGGGTCGCTCGATTTGTTATCGTTAGGTTCGAACAACACTTGTGTTATGTAGATGTTTCCGGAGCTCAAAGAAGAGTCCCAGGAGTGAATGCAATGTTCTTTCCGAGGAACACTAGTGAGAAAATTTGAGAGTCGGCATCTGACTCTGACTGCCGCATGATTCTACTGCCGTCAGCATACAATTCACGTTAAGGACAAGGAAGATAAGATACAAGAAATTAGGGATCATGCAGACACATACATAGTCTGTTTTCGCTATTCAATTTGCGAGTGGAACAGCAAAGGATGACTAATAATGGTACAAGGTACCCTCCACCATGCATCATACTAATCGCCGATCTGATCCAGCCATCCTAGAAAACCCGTTATAGTACTTCGCGCTAGAAGGGTGTTTTCTCCTTCCAACCCCTTATAAATGTAACCGGGTCATGATGGGGAAACGTGTGACGTGTCCCAATACGAGTAGCACTGATGACTATGTGCTCAAATTTTGAAGCACCTTCTCTTAAATAAATCATCCAGCTCTTCTGAAATTGTAATTATTTATTTGTTTGTAGGTGCACAGACCGTGTCAGAATTCGAGAGATACTTGGGCTATTCGTTATTCTCAAGTGCAAAGCTTTGCTGTCTGGTAGATACTATAACAGGTTAGCACTACCAACACACAGTCACATGTGTAACTAGCATATCTTACACGAAACGGAAACTGAGAGGAAAACTGTTATCTGGGACGATTACGGCCAGAATAAAAACTCAGGAATTTTTTCTGCAGTGGACATCGCAAACGGATTTTCAAACTGCTTTGCACGTTTCACCACTGAGTTATACACTAAGCTATTCGTGTTCACGAATGACACTTTCTTTTTATCCCTCCTTTTTGTCATAGTTTCATTGAATGAAGACAGAAACGAACGTTAAGACGCTACACTACAGGCATCATTATTGTGACAGTTCTGACTCAATGGAATGGAAAATAAGCCTACATAAAACAAAATTTCGTGCAATAGACGACGGAAAGGAATTATGGGTCACTTAAAGTAGCCTTGATTACAGACGTTTCGTAGACAGACATGGGCACACATCCTGTAACTTATTCGTTGACGGGACAGAAAAAAGAAATCTTTTCCAGTACCCTTTGTTACGAATCGCTGGGAGCTACACTCCACCACGATGTTCGAACACGCCTTGTGACCGTTTACGCCCAATGGTTTTGTCAAGTCGATACAATGGTGACAACTGTATGTCGTGGCTGATTGGTGGCGGTTTTCTCGAGAGTGAAGGCTTCATTCTCGTTCAGTGGTTTCAACATATTCTATTAATGCTGCAGCTGAAGTACTGGTGTAAATCTAACAAATACGTACAAGGTGCGTAAGCACAAGCGACAGTTTCGTCTATAGATACGTAATTAGTATAATAAGCTACTGGGTGTCGTGAATCGTTCTCGAAACGAGCGTTCTAACAGTACCCAAAGAAAAATAAGCCACTGACTTGCACGTTGGAGTGGTAATTAATTTTGTCGTAAGTTCACATATTACAGATGAATACTGGAAATAAAGTGTCAGATGTAAGCGCACTTCTTGTTTATAACTCCTGTATATAACTACAAATGTCTACAATCGATTGTGAACCTTTATAGCGGCAGCTCATTTACACACAATCGGTGTCTTATGAAAATAATCAACAATCATCTATTGGAGCTTAATGCCAGCATACAAACGAAAACAGCGAGCACCGAGTCTTGCATAAAGGTAAGGTTATTTACTACGTCCTGACAAGCTGACGTACTACTGGTCAGAAAATGACTCCTCAATTACCCTCTTTGTCATATTTTTCTTGCATTTCTACATATATGTCATTATCTTTTACTCATAAAAAAACCTCACATAAAATTTTATTAACATTTAAATATTATGACGAAATTATTGTTGTTGTTCACAGGCACGTCCCATAAACTTCAAAAGTCTGAGCAGCACGAAAAGAAACATACGCAACAGAGAACACAGATGCAACTAACGGATTTCTCGATGTCATCGTATCAAAACAAATAATGAAGTTTTGTCTGTGAATAATAATTAAAAAAGAAGTATATTTAAAGTTCGTTTCAATGCTTGTAAAGAACAAAAATTCACCGGAAGTAAATTATTGCATAATCCCAGCTAGTCATCTACTTGTGAAAGTTTTCACAATGAGTGGGGTATTCTGATCATTAGAATATTACCAGATGAACCGTAGAAATAACGAATTGAAAAAAGTCACTATCAAGAATCGAACACGAACCAGCAGTAAAGCTTAAATAATACTAGGTGGAGAATACTGGTTAAAATCTGAAATTGATAGCAGTGAGATTTTTTGAGAAAATTTAAAGGTATATCGAAAGGACGGGATAATGAGAAATTGAGTTAGTGTGTTGGTCGCAGTAGACAAGAAACTGAAATCCACCGAGATAGAAAGTGAAGCTCCATGTGAGATTGTTTGGGTGAGACTCAGTTTCAGGGGTTGACATAAGATGATAATTAGATCCATCTATCGCCCACCAGACTCATCTGCTGATGTAACCGAAAACTTTAGTTCACTTGCAAGTAAGTTCCCCAATTATAAGGGAATCATTGGTGGAGATTTTAATCATCCAACAATTAACTGAGAAAATTATAGTATTGTTAGTGGTGAGCATACAAAAACATCCTGTGAAACATTATAAATCCGTTTTCTGGAAACTACCTGGAACAGATCGTTACGAACCCGACTCATGATGGAAATATGTTGTATCTAACGGCAACCAGTAGACCTGACCTCTTTCAGGATGTCAACATTGAAATAATTATCAGTGACCATGAAAGGGTTGTGTCAACAATGATTATCAAAATACAAAGAGAAACTGGAACAAGCAGAAAGATATACCACGTATATGTTCAGAAAACTAGATAAAAAATCAGTAGTGTCATATCTCAGTAAGAAACTTGAAACCTTTATCACAGGACAGGAACATGTAGAGGAAATCTACCTTCAGTTTACAAAAATATTTGACGACGAACTGAACAGTTAGGTACCCAGTAGAGCAGTTCATAATGGGAGGGACCCGCCATTGTATACGGTCACAGTAAAGAAACTTCTAAACGAACAGAGATTACTGCGTAATAGGTGTAAAACAAAACATAGGGATATAGACAGAGAGATGCTGAATGAAACGCGTTCGGTTGTCAAGGGAGCAATGTTTGATGCATTATTATTATTGTTAGTGTCGCCGCCGTTAAGAAACATCTGAAATTGTTAAAACTGAGCAAAGCTCCAGGCCCGGATGGAATCCTTGTCAGATTCTACACTGAATTTGTGGCTGAGTTAGCCCCTCTTTTAACTATAATCTGCCGCAGATCCCTAAATAAAAAATTGTTTTACGGAAAGTTCACTTTGTTCGGTTATTTTCGGTAACTTGCTTAGTTTTTGCCATATTTCTTGATAATTCTCTTTTGTTTTAATTTTATGTCATCAGTAACATGCCATTATTCTTTTGAAATGTTGTGTGTGGTGCACTAAAACTCTGTTTTGTTGAATGCGACCAGCAGCAATTTTTAAGAAGGAAATTATATGTTGATTAAGTCATATCATTTACATATTTTTAACTTCGAGTTGCACGCTGGTTTTATTACTGATTAATTCATTATTTTTCTCTGTAGATAATACACTTTAGTGCCTCGAAGTAAGACTGAAAGAAAGTCTAACGTATAAACATAAAAAAACAAAAAGGGAGGAATTATTTTTAGAATTAAGTTACGCTTTATCTTCCAGCTTCTTCAGAAGTTGACGCGTCGGCAGATACACACAAGATTATTAAAATGTGTAACAATAGTTTGGTTTTAAGCTGAAATTGAAATTCATCAGTGGGAAGAAAACTGTTAAAATTAACTGAAGCAGAGACTGGCCAGATTGACTACTAGAAAAAATTATAATACCACCAGAAATTCTGAGTGGCCGGTTTCTGTTATTTACGGGCGAAATGGAATCGTAGCGCCGGCCGGTGTTCTAGGCGCTTCAGTCTGGAACCGCGCGACCGCTACGGCCATAGGTTCGAATCCTGCCTCGGGCATGGGTGTGTGTGATGTCCTTAGATTAGTTAGGTTTAAGTAGTTCTAAGTTCTTTGGGACTGATGACATCAGATGTTAAGTCCCATAGTGCTCAGAGCCATTTGAACCATTTTTTTGAAATCGTAGCTTGGAGATTGCAAAAACCCTTCGTGATGATTTGTAATTAATCTCAGGGCTGTAGCAAGTTGCAAATGAATAAATGGCAGAATACTAATTGTATTCGGCCCTTGCGTCTCCACGCTACGATCAGTTAGGCTCGTCTTAGTCGTAGGCTATAATAATAAAACATTTCATCTATCAAATCTATTAAAAGAACTGTTAACATGAAAACTTGTAGGACATAAAGAATTTACATTAGCTTAATTACAAACGGTTCTAAAGGTATAGTTACACCAGATTTGTCTACATAAAAGAGATCAGTTACTGGTAGGCACGGAACGCAGCTAAAGTGCGTACTATCAGTACAAAAGCAACCCAGTAAGAGGGAGAGAGAGAATCCAAGCAGGAACGCTCTTCACTTAATTTCTAAAACAAATAAAAAAGTATGGCAGTCGATTGCAATCAGGCGCAGGTTAACTGCCACTGTTTCTTTGAAATGTTATTTACAATATTATAATTATATTTCAGAACATTAATGTACATAGGTTATTTAGATATGAAATTAATTTAAGCAAAAAAATAGATTAGTGCTTCCTTCCCCCTTTCCTCCCCCCCCCCCCCCCCCCACCTCAAGGCTTCAAGCTATTTCATTTACAAACGGCATCCAAGACATCGGAAAACAGCAAAGAACATGACAAATGTTTATATTCTTTTTAGTACAGTTAAAAATGGAATATTTTTGGCTGCACATATGTTCATACAACACTTTTGAACATTGAAATTGTTTGTACACATAAACGGTTGTTTCAATACATCCACATACCTGCCAGTTAAAAAAGTATTTCCATATGCACGTATATAGGTAAATAAAACATTACACTAGCTACCTATGTTTCTAGCATTTGTAGACTTAGAGAAAGCTTTTGACAATGTTGACTGAAATACTCTCTTACAAATTCTGAAGGTGGCAGGGGTAAAATACAGGGAGCGAAAGGCTATTTACAATTTGTACAGAAACCAGATGGCAGTTATAAGAGTCGAGGAACATGAAAGGGAAGCAGTGGTTGGGAAGGGAGTGAGACAGGGCTGTAGTCTATCCTCGATGTTATTCATTCTGTATATTGAGCAAGCAGTGACGGAAAGAAAAGAAAAATTCGGAGTAGGTATTAAAGTCCATGGAGAAGAAATAAAAATTTGAGGTTCGCCGATGACATCGTAATTCTGTCAGAGACAGCAAAGGACTTGGAAGAGCAGTTGAACGGAATGGATAGTGTCTTGAAAGGAGGATATAAGATGACCATCAACAAAATCAAAACGAGGATAATGGAATGTAGTCAAATTAAGTCAGGTGATGCTGAGGGAATTAGATTAGGAAATGAGATACTTAAAATAGTAAAGGAGTTTTGCTATTTGGGGAGCAAAATAACTGATGATGGTCGAAGTAGAGAGGATATAAAATGTAGACTGACAATGGAAAGGAAAGCGTTTCTGAAGAAGAGAAATTTGTTAACATCGGGTATAGATTTCAGTGTGAGGAAGTCGTTTCTGAAAGTATTTGTATGGAGCGTAGCCATGTATGGAAGTTAAACATGGACGATAACTAGTTTGGACAAGAAGAGAATATAAGCTTTCAAAATGTGGTGCTACAGAAGAATGCTGAAAATTTAATGGGTACTTCACATAACTAATGAGGAAGTACTGAATCGGATTGGGGAGAAGAGAAGTTTGTGGCACAACTTGACCAGAAGAAGGGATCGGTTGGTAGGACATGTTCTGAGGCATCAAGGGATCACCAATTTAGTATTGGAGGGCAGTGTGGAGGGTAAAAATCGTAGAGGGAGACCAAGAGATGACTACATAAGCAGATTCAGAAGGATGTATGTTGCAGTAGGTACTGGGAGATGAAGAAGCTTGCACAGGATAGAGTAGCATGGAGAGCTGCACAAACCAGTTTCAGGACTGAAGACCACAAGAACAACATATAAATCAGAATTCTGTACATAAAAGTAAATAGAATAAATGATAAGGGATGAAGGTTTCATATAAACTGGTGTGTTTCATAGACCTTTGTTATTTGATTACAGTCTCGTTTTTCGTTGATTTCGATAGTTTTGATGTTATACAGTGTTACGTACACTCACTGAATGGATTGACAAAGTTTTGGTGATGTCTTGAAGATCGACGGTTTTAGATGTGGAGCAACAGAATTTTGATTTTATGAATTTATATAATGCTTTGTAGACTTGTTGTTCTGCTGGTAGATGTAATTACAAAGATTTACTGTGGTTTGCTGCTCCGAGTCTGAAGATGTGGGCGCGGGAGGCGCCCCACCCCTTTTGATGGAATTTGTACATCTACTTGTCACCGGCACGTGACTGGCTCAGCTGTCACCTTGCTCTGACGTCTGACTCTCGCGGCAGCCTGCGCGAGAAAGGAGCAGCTGCGGAGTCGCCAACTCGTTGACCGACGTCAGAGATTGTTCACGGGGAAGATAAAATAGCAGTATCTGTTGTTTGATAGTTGCTACAGAACCCTAAGCTCCACACACGTAACTGCTGACTGATTGTTTATCTGCCTAAAGTGAACTCCTATTTAGAATGAGATTATCACTCTGCAGCAGAGGGTGCGATGTTATGAAACTTCCTGGCGGACTGAAATTATATGTGTGCCAGAGCCTCGAACTCGGGACGTTTGCCTTTCGCGAGCAAGTGCTATACTGACTGAGCTACACAAGCACGGATAGCACCCGTGGTCTAGGGGTAGCCGGCACGGTAACTCAGCGTGTTCGGTCAGAGGGTTAGCTGCCCTCTGTAATAAAATAACTGAGTGAATTGATCAATAACGAACTTCAATGGGCGTCAGGTGATTTCCGCCACGAACAATTGAAACGAACAATAACGAACAAAATGAGATTACAAGAAAAATAGGGTAGCGTCTTTGATTCATAATCAAAACGTCTTCGGTCCCGGGTTCGATCCCCGCCACTGCCCAAATTTTGATAAATAATCAGCATTGGCGGCCGAAGACATCCAGCATAAGAAGTCAGCCTCATTCTGCCAACGGCCTTGTCAAACAGGGCGGAGGAGCGGATAGAGGTTCAGGGCACTCTCCTGTCCTAGGGGTGGGAAATTGCCCCTAAAGGCGGAAGAATCAGCAATGATAAATGACATGAGGATGCAGAAGGCAATGGAAACCACTGCATGAGAGACACATAACGTGTATCCACAGGACATGTGGCCTGTAGTTGAAGAAGTGTCATGATGATCTCTCCATTGGCAAAAGATTCTGGAATAGTCCCCCATTCGGATCTCCGGGAGGGGACTGCCAAGGGGGAGGTTACCATGAGAAAAAGATTGAATAATCAACGAAAGGATAACGTTCTACGAGTCGGGGCGTGGAATGTCAGAAGCTTGAACGTGGTAGGGAAACTAGAAAATCTGAAAAGGCAAATGCAAAGGCTCAACCTAGATACAGTAGGGGTCAGTGAAGTGAAGTGGAAGAAAGACAAGGATTTCTGGTCAGATGAGTATCGGGTAATATCTACAGCAGCAGAAAATGGTATAACAGGTGTAGGATTCGTTATGAATAGGAAGGTAGGGCAGAGGGTGTGTTACTGTGAACAGCTGAGTGACTGGGTTTTTCTAATCAGAATCGACAGCAGACCAACACCGACAACGATAGTTCAGGTATACATGCCGACGTCGCAAGATGAAGATGAACAGATAGAGAAAGTGTATGAGGATATTGAAAGGGTAATGCAGTATGTAAAGGGGGACGAAAATCTAATAGTCATGGGCGACTGGGATGCAGTTGTATTGGAAGTAGATGAAAAAGTTACAGGAGAATTTGGGCTTGGGAGAAGGAATGAAAGAGGAGAAAGGCTAATTGAGTACTGTAACATGTTTCAGCTAGTAATAGAGAATACCCTGTTCAAGAATCACAAGAGGAGGAGGTATACTTGGAAAAGGCCTGGAGGTAAGGGAAGATTTCAATTAGATTACATCATTGTCAGACAGAGATTCCGAAATCAGATACTGGATTGTAAGTCGTACCCAGGAGCAGATATAGACTCAGTAGTGACAAAGAGTAGGCTGAAGTTCAAGACATTAGTCACGAAGAAACAATACGCAAAGAAGTGGGATACGGAAGGTCTAAGGAATGACGAGATACGTTTGAAGTTCTCTAACGATATAGATACAGCAATAAGGAATAGCGCAGTAGGCAGCACAGTTGAAGAGGAATGGACATCTCTAAAAAGGGCCATGACAGAAGTTGGGAAGCAAAACATAGGTACAAAGAAGGTAGCTGCGAAGAAACCATGGGTAACAGAAGAAATATTTCAGTTAATTGATGAAAGGAGGAAGCACAAACATGTTCTGGAAAAATCAGGAATACAGAAATACAAGTCGCTGAGGAATGAAACAAGTAGGAGGGAAGCTAAGACGAAATGGCTGCAGGAAAAAAGTGAAAACATCGAAAAAGATATGATTGTCGGAAGGACAGACTCAGCATACAGGAAAGTCAAAACAACCTTTTGTGACATTAAAAGCAACGGTGGTAACATTAAGAGTGCAACGGCAATTCCACTGTTAAATGCAGAGGAGAGAGCAGATAGGTGGAAAGAATACATTGAAAGCCTCTATGAGGGTGAAGATTTGTCTGATGTGATAGAAGAAAAAACAGGAGTCAATTTAGAAGAGATAGGGGATCCAGTATTAGAATCGGAATTTAAAAGAGCTTCGGAGGACTTACGGTCAAATAAGACAGAAGGGATAGATAACATTCCATCAGAATTTCTAAAATCATTAGGGGAAGTGGCAACAAAACGACTATTCACGTTGGTGTGTAGAATATATGAGTCTGGCGACATACCATCAGACTTTCGGAAAAGCATCATCCACACAATTCCGGAGACGGCAAGAGCTGATAAGTGCGGGAATTATCGCACAATCAGCTTAACAGCTAATGCATCGAAGCTGCTTACAAGAATAGTATACAGAAGAATGGAAAAGAAAATTGATAATGCGCTATGTGACGATCAGTTTCTCTTTAGGAAAAATAAAGGCACGAGAGAGGCAATACTGACGTTACGACAAATAATGGAAGCAAGGCTAAAGAAAAATCAAGTCACGTTCATAGTATTTGTCGACCTGGAAAAAGCGTTCGACAATATAAAATGGAGCAAGCTTTTCGAGATTCCGAAAAAAAGTAGGGGTAAGCTATAGGTAGCGACTGGTCATATACAATATGTACAACAACGAAGAGGACGATCAAGAACGAAGTGCTCGTATTAACAAGGGTGTAAGACAACGCTGTAGCCTTTCGCCCCTACTCTTCAATCTGTACATCGAGGAAGCAATGATGTAAATATAAGAAATGTTCAGGAGTGGAATTGAAATGCAAGGTGAAAGGATGTCAATGATACGATTCGCTGATGACATTGCTATGCTGAGTGAAAGTGAAGAAGAATTAAATGATCTGCTGAACGGGATGAACAGTCTAATGAGTACACAGTATGGTTTGAGAGTAAATCGGAGAAAGACGAAGGTAATGAGAAGTAGTAGAAATGAGAACAGCGAGAAACTTAACATCAGGATTGATGTTCACGAAGTCAATGAAGTTAAGGAATTGTGCTACCTATGCAGTAAAATAACCAATGACGGACGGAGCAAGGAGGACATCAAAAGCAGACTCGCTATGGCAAAAAAGGCACTTGTGGCCAAGAGAAGTCTACTAATATCAAATAACGGCCTTAATTTGAGGAACAAATTTCTGAGGATGTACGTATGGAGTACAGCATTGTATGGTGGTGAAACATGAACTGTGGGAAAACCGGAACAGAAGAGAATCGAAGCATTTTAGATGTGGTGCTATAGATGAATGTTGAAAATTAGGTGGGCTGATAAGGTAAGGAATGAGGAGGTTCTACGCAGAATCGGAGAGGAAAGGAATATGTGGAAAACACTGATAAGGAGAAGGGACAGGATGATAGGACATCTGCTAAGACATGAGGGAATGACTTTCATGGTACTAAAGGGAGCTGTAAAGGGCAAAAACTGTAGAGGAAGACAGAGATTGGAATACGTCAAGCAAATAATTGAGGACGTAGGTTGCAACTGCTACTCTGAGATGAAGAGGTTAGCACAGGAAAGGAATTCGTGGCGGGCCGCATCAAACCAGTCAGTAGACTGATGACCAAAAAAAAAAAACACAAGCACGTCTCGTGACCCGTCTTCACAACTTCAATTGCACCAGTACCCCGTCTCCTAACTATAAAACTACACAGACCCTCTTCTGCGAAACTTGCCGAACTAGCACTCCTGGAAGAAAGGATGTTGTGGAGGCATGGCTTAGCCACAGGCTGGGGGATGTTTCCAGAATAAGATTTTCACCCTGCAGCGGAATGTGTGCTGATATGGAACTTCCTGGTGGATTAAAACTGTGTGCTGGACCGTGACTCGAACTCGGGACCTCTACCTTCCACCGATTGAGCATCCGAGCACGACTCGCGACCCCTCCTCACAGCTTCCGTTCCGCCAGTACCTCCTCACCTACTTACAAACTACACAGAAGCTATTCTGCTGTCGTGCATGGGTAGCTCAGTCGGTAGAGCACTTAGCTGCAAAAGGCGACGGTTCCGAGTTCGAGTCTCGGTCCAGCACACATTTTTAATCCACTAGGAAGTTACGTTCCTAGTTAGTTTATGTATCACTATTTAAATGTTTGTGTTAAGTTGTTCGGTTTACTGAAGTTGGTATGGCCAATGGCCAGGTAGACCACACTGCATGAACCAAAGTTTTTATTGATATAGCAGTGTGCAGCCTAACGTATTGGTACAAAAATCATGTACGGCTACAAGATACATGATACTACCTCTACCTTGAGGATGTGGTCCCGCAATGTGATTTAGTCACGCTCAGAATCGTGTGAAGTGGTATCTTTGTGGAGGACCCCCTCTGACAGACGTAGCAAGTTCCTAAAAACTAATGCACACGTCTGTGGGAAATTCTTACGTAGCAGAGTGCTGCAGTCTTCTGTTCGGACTTTCGCTGTCCCAATACTAAGTGGGAGTACCAAATTATGTTTTCTTCATGCTTCTGAGGTATATGAACGTGCCATGCATCAGACTCCGCACTAATTGTATGAAACAAAACATTAATACACCAACTGTAAATTGTGCAATCTTCTGTGTAAACTCATTGTGAATGATTTGCTTCACTTTATTCCATCTGGGATCAGCATTCTGTGAAATCCTCATGTTTATGCGCATCTATAGATAGTACTTGTGATGTGTAGCATCTTTCATTAAACAGATCTTTAATGTTAGCACTACTTTTAATATGGAACAGCACATTGACGTGCTCCGCTAAAAAGTAGATGTTTGACGCAGCTAACATCCGATTTATGGATTTGAGGAGGGTCTGGTCTAAATTAGCATACAGGGAGGCCACAGCCTCTCTGAAATTTACGGGAAACTCATCACAATATTTAACATCATCCATGCCCATTCTGGTCACACCTTTAGGCACAAGTCGTGCCTTCACACTATGACCGACCCTAACATTGTGTTGTTCCTAATTCCTTGTGCTACTGCTACATAACTTAATAACTTTGACGTATACAGCAGTGAAAAACGGTTATCAAGCAAACCATGTACGAAAACTTTATATTAATAAAACCAACAAGAATATTAATTCCTCAACACGTAGTAAAAGCTGCTGCCTGACTGTCGAGGAACACACTACTATCCCATTTTCAGTGACATTTCATATTGTATAGCTATTTTATTTCAGAAGTGGGCAAGACTTTACCATTAATAATGCCACATAGTTGCTCTTTATACATAATGAGAAACCTCCAACTGACAAATTTCTCAAATCTGGAATATATAAAATACAATGTAATATAAGTCCAAGTTTTTGTATAGGACAAACAGGCATGGCATTTAAGACCTGCTTCCGTGAGCACCTGCTCAACAAAGACCGCGAGAATTCATATAAGTTAACTTTCGTAGAACATCTCAAAGCAGACAAACACACACTGTCTCCACCATCCTTGATTAACACAGAAATTTTATGTATCTGTAGATGGCAAAGGACACAGAATAAAAGTTTCAGAAATATATAAACATTCCCACCTAAATTCTAAAGGTTTATGGAATGATTAACTCGCATTAAACACAGACGTTATTTAGATGTATGTCAATCTCTTACAAAACGTGAAAAATAGGTGTGATTTAGTATAAATTGTCGATACGGAATGAAATTATGCTCGGAAATGCATCGTTTCCATGCTAGACACCATTTATTCAATAACACTTTTATACAGAGACTGCGTCTAATATGCACTGTACCATACAGCTAAAGCTGCAGTATGGGCTCCTCCTAAAGGGTGGTACTGTTCCTCATACGTCATGCTCATGCTCTCCCTCTCCTGCCACAATAATCGGTAATGTTGTGACTCACTTCTCTTGCTGAGTCACGTTTAGTGTATGTGATACAGCGTTGTACACAATGGTTCCATATTATAATCGAGAGCCTTCCGACATGGTGTTTCCTTAAGAAAAGGCAAATGACAACGGGCGGCACGCAGCAAGGTTGTATCAGAAGACCTATCACGTCAGGTCTAAAGAGGTATGCTCACATTCAGTGAGTAGTTAAATTAATGGACTGGCGATATTTGTGGTGGTGGGTCTAGTGATAGTGGTGGATTATCGAAAAGTTGGTCGAGGAATGTCGCATCGTTGATCAATAATTAAATCACAAGATGAACGACAGTTATGAGTAAGAATTAGTTCTAACTTTTAATAGGATACATGAAAGAATTACAAGTTACAATATGTCAAATTTATTTGTACTCAAAATCGATGAACCTAATTGCTCAATTCGTCATGACAGAGGATTGTAGGCCCCTTGCAGACCCGTTCCCTCTAAATGCGATACTTCTCTGGCAAATCAACTCCTGTATCAACCAAAATTAATTTTTCAATATCTTTCGGTCTGAGATAGTGCGAGTTGCTTAAAAGACCTTGTACATGGTACAGACGGCACCCCTTGCCTGGGGTTCAGCCTCGCAACGGTAGTCGTTTCCTAGCTGGAAAACCAATATGAAACGTTGTTTCATTATATGAGTTAACTTTGGCGTGATATACAACCAGGAAGCATAAATCAAGTACGGGTTGGTAGTCAAGGCTAGGTACAGGGAGAAATTCTACATTATACTGATATTACTTCCCCTACTCAGAATCTCAGGTCTGTCGAAATGAGTAATCGAACCTACGTCACATAATCTCCAGCATGGCTATTACGTGTCACTTTAGTGAGTGCATCCTCATTTGCTGCGGACACTTAAGGTTCAATAGCTAGCAAGAATTTGCAACTTTCCTTTCACGTAACTGCTGAGAGAAAAACCCGCTACTGATTCTACACAGAGATGACTTATACTATCATTTATTGAGACCGTTGTTCGGTGAAAACACAACTCCCTGGCCTGTTTAACAGTGGGTACGAGGGACACTTCGTGACCACCTTCTCTGTCGTTGTGAACTTTTGTTCGCACAGCTCCGGTGGAAAAAGTGTTTACACGCCCAGCACTGTTAGTTCTTGAAATTACTTTTAGTATGGCCAGTGCGACCATCCGTATAAAATCTGATATCTCTAATAAATACTGCTTTCTTTTCTTGTGGTTTGATGATATCAATGTAGCTAGTTACACGTTGGTTTCACAGCTTCATTCTGAGCCTTTACGAATTACGTACTAACCCTAGTTGACAATTCTGGCAGTAAACACCGTAAAATAGTATCAACTGGCTCTATCTGTATCTTCTCAAATAATACCTTTCTAGATGTCTCCTTACAGTGTGTGGTGGATGGCACATCTTGAACCACTAGCACCCCCCTCAACCCCCCACCCTCCACCCGTCACGGTCAGTTCACGAATAGCGTGTGAGAAGAACACCCGTCGACAGACTCCCGTAAGTGCTCCATTGTTTCCCTGACCTCCCTGTTGTAGTATGTAGCTCGACTCTTTTTTGGAGTGAACAGAGGGCTTGAAGGAGAGTATGCGTTTTGTTGGATTTTGTCAAATACATCTACACTAATGGAAGAAATCACATCACCAAAATAGTTAAAGTAGAGTAAGGACAATTTGGGAATACATTTCTACAGTTAACATAGTTGAGTGATTAACACAGCATGATCATAGGTTAATGGAAGCATGAGATAAGCCATTGCAAAAATCAAATGCTGGTACATTAACAACCGGCGTAACCACCAGAAAGTCGAATGCAAGCATGCAAACGTACATTCACTGTGTTTCACAGGTGCCAGATGTCAGTTTGTTGGACGCAGTTCCACGCGTCCTGCACCTGGTCGGACAACACAGGGATTGTTAGTGCCGAATGAGGATGACGCTGGAGTGGTCGTTCGATTACGGCCCGTCTGTACTCATTTGCAAACGGATCTGTTGTTTGAACAGGCGTAGACTGTCGACATGGCGACACTATGCAGAGCATATATGGCTACAAGAGCCGTATGTGGGAGAGAGTTATCCTGTTGGAAACACCATATGGAATGATGTTCATGAATGGTAACATAACAGGTCGAATCAGTCGACTATCGTAAAAATTTGAAGTCAGGGTATTTGGGATAACCACAAGAGTGCTCCAGCTGTTATACAAACCCACACCCCAGACTGTAACTTAAGGTGTGGGTCCAGTGTGTCTATTACGCAGACAGGTTGAGTGCAGACCCTCAAATGAACTCCTTCTAATCAACACAGGCACCGAGACAGAACTAGCTGATATCAGCCAACACAACATACGTCAGCTGTGCCCTCCAATGACCTCTCGCTTGCCGGTACTGTTCGCAAATGGCGGTGGTTTCAGATCAGTGGAATGCACGCTACTAGGTGTCTGTCTCGGAAGTACCGTTCAAGCAACCGATTTGTAACACTCCATCGTGTCATTGTAGTGAGAACTACAGACAAAATAAGTGCGCGAGAGCAACACGCTGGCAACGATGGTCATCCCTCTCGGTAGTGCCACGTGGCCGTCTGGAACCAGATCGTTTTGCAACCAAAAAGATGGCTCCGCATACAGCGAAGTATGAAGTGCAGATATCCGAATACTACACTACTGGCCTTTAAAATTGCTACACCAATAATAAATGCAGATGATAAACGGGTATTCATTGGACAAATACATTATACTAGAATTGACATGTGATTACATTTTCACACAATTTGGGCGCATAATTCCTTAGAAACTAGTACCCAGAACAACCACATCTGGCCGTAGTAACGGCCTTGATACGCCTAGACATTGAGTCAGACAGAGCTTGGATGGCGTGTACAGGTACAGCTGCCCATGGAGCTTCAACACGATACCGTAGTTCATCAAGAGTAGTAACTGTCGTAGTGTGACGAGCGAGTTCCTCGGCCACCATTGACCACACATTTTCAATTGGTGGGAGATCTAGAGAACGTGCTGGCAAGGGCAGCAGTCGAACATTTGCTGTATCCAGAAAGGCCCGTACAGACCCTGCAATATGCGCTCGTGCATTATCTTGCTGAAATGTAGCGTTTCGCAGGGATCGAATGAAGGCTAGAGACACGGGTCGTACCACATCTGAAATGTAACGTCCACTGTTCGGAGTGCCGTCAATGCGAACAAGAGGTGAACGAGACGTGTAACCAATGGCACCCCATACAATCACGCCGGGTGATACACCAGTATGGTGATGACGAATACACGCTTCCAATGTGTGTTCTCCGCGATTCCGCCAAACACGGATGCGACCATCATGATATTGTAAACAGAACCAGGATTCATCCGAAAAAAATGACTTTTTGTCATTCGTGCACCCAGGTTCGTCGTTGAGTACACCATCGCAGGGGCTCCTGTCTGTGATGCAGTGTCAAGGGTAAAAGCAGCCATAGTCTCCGAGCTGATAGTCCATGCTGCTGCAAACGTCGTCGAACTGTTCGAGGAGATGGTTGTTGTCTTGCAGACGTGGCTGCACGATCCGTTACAGTCATGCGGATAAGATGCCTGTCATCTCGACTGGTAGTGATACGAGGCCGTTGGGATTCAGCACAGCATTCCGTATTACCCTTCTGAACCCACCGATTCCATATTCTGCTAACACTCATTGGATCTCGACCAACGCGAGCAGCAGTGTCGCGATACGATAAACCGCAATGGCGATTGGCTACGATCCGAATTTCATCAAAGTCGGAAACGTTATTGTACGCAATTCTCCTCCTCACACGAGGCATCACAACAGCGTTTCACCAGGAAACGCCGCTCAACTGCTGTTTGCGTATGAGAAATCGGTTGAAACTTTCCTCACGGCAGCATGTTGGATGTGTTGCCACCGGCGCCAACCTTGGGTGAATGCTCTGAACAGCTAATCACTTTGGTATAATAGCATCTTCTTCCTTTCGGTTTATTTTCGCGCCGATAGCACGTCATCTTCGTGGTGTAGCAATTTTAATGGCCAGTAGTGTAAGTTCTCAAATCATACCGAAAAGTCTAAAATTTTTAATGTTTTGAGTAAGCTGCAGTTCATTTCAACAGATAAACTGTTTGCAGAGATACGATTATACGAATGGCTAGCAGAGGAAAGAAAACCATGGCAGAGTATGATTTTGCATTAGAGACGACTTTGGTCAATCAAGACTTTAGTTTCTTGATATTAAATATTGTGTAGCAATTCCTGTACGACAGTTCATATGAAAATTTTTTAAAACGTATGTTCTACTAACAATGAACCAGTTCTTTGTTTATTCCATTCAGTCGTCCCAAAAACGTCAAGTGTATCGTATATGTTATATGAGGCACACCTGCTAAAAAAATTACGGCATTCAGGCCTTTCACAGTAATTACTTGTTTCATTTAGACAGAACTAGGGTGGAGTAAGATTGGTCGCCACCGTTGCATCACATATTACGCTGCGTACCATCATATTTGATAAAATTCACAAAATGCTGTGACCCAAGCTGACAATGTAGAAGTGACTACTCCGCTACTAAACAATGAGCTTCCGAAAATTATATTGTCTGACAGTTTTCTGAAAAATATTTCTCTTTTACATTTTTTGTTGTTGGAGAGGCTGAATCACAGTATTAGTTCCGGGTGAAATCCGAATTATCAATATTATTTTCGTAGTCCTCCTGAAGGCAGGTGTGTCATAATGTCTAGTCCAAGATTCCAGCAAAAGCAATCAACTATTTTCTGTAAATTGTAAGAAGACGTTATAGATGTAACATTGAAAGCTATTCCCTGCCATTTCCACAGATTTTTCTCTGTTACAAACTATGTCTAAGAAAACAGTAATTTTTTTAAACTTTTAGTCCTATTTGGCCTTGATGTTCCTGAAGGCACATACAGAGTGAGTCAGGAGGAAAGCTACATGCTTTGAGGAGTGATAATATTAGTGATACCGAATAAAAATCTTAAAGTGGAGTTATGCCGTATTCCGAATGGTTTCCGAGATAGAATATGTTTATTATTCATTGTTATTTATTTTCTGTACACACAGCAGTGTAGAGCAAGTTGAGACGAACAGTTTGATGAGGGACGCTTGTGATCTATAAAGTCGGTAAACACCTCGAATTGGACTGTAAAAAGTAAAATATGAATAGGATATTTTTTGGAGGTAATATGATGTAGTTTAATTTTGTATTGTGACACGTTTTCGCTGGAGGGTGTGGTTTTCGAGTTATTCAGGAAAAACGTACAAAAGTGATAATACATGTGTTCTGTCTCGGAAAACATTCTGAATAGGGCATACGTCCATATGAAGTTTTTGTTCAGAATCACTAATACTGTCACCACTCAAAGCATGTACCTTTCCTCGTGACTTACTCTGTATGAGGCTGCGGAAATCATAGCCCACTGACACTTATTGCTGTAATTTGTGTATATGAATACAGAGTTGACTCTGGTGTGTCCCGGGCAAACGAGCTGGGAAATTTAACGTGCCGTATCCTTGTTAACTATACATTCCTACAGAAACAAATAGAGGCTGTCTCAAAAGAAACTTTATAATTGATTTGTCATAATAAGGTAAAGATTGAAGTACATCGACAAAATCTTTAATTATTATTAAAATACACCGTTAAGAATCTACTTCTTAAAAAATCTGGTCTGTCATGTGGCTAATTTATATCAGCCCTCGAAGATCAATTTCGCAGGGAAAATTTCACGAACTCGCTGTGTGCACGAATTGGATGTGTATGATGTGTCTCCGTCTTGCTGAAAACATGATCTGTTGTTACAACCAGGAAAGTTTTACAATACAGGCGCCAAAAAGCTATGTAACCGCCACATAAAGTTACGAATTCACTGTAAGTGCACGAGTGATTTCATGATCGACGAAATACAGTCCATACAGTACTTTTGGTGAGTGAAGGGTTTTTTCATACTTCTATTTAGGATTTGTTGCACTTCAGTATGAGCAATTTTGCTCACTGACGTGACGTTCAGTTGAAGTGAGCCTTGTCAGAGAAGAGGAAGTTGTTAATGAACTAAATGAGTGGCCTTCATTTAACAACTTCTTGTTAAAAGAAGGCACTCATTTACTTCATTACTAAACTGCAGCATATGTCTGTCATCCTGAGGCTTTAATTCTTGCAGTAGTTGGGTGGTGTAAGAGTACAGTTTAATGTAGTTTCGTAGAATTCGGTGCAGTAAATCCCTACGCACATCTAAAGAACTTCCACCCCTACAAACGGAGAGGTTAGGATCGTCATGAACAGGCCGATTTGCACTCTCCTTGGACTACCCGTTCTTGATGACTTCGGTCACCCAGACTGCGCTTTGCCCAGTGTTGAGCTTGTTACCTCAAACGTATAGATCCATTTTCCAATAAGAGTAACACTTGGAACATTATTTACATTAGGCAGTCCACAATCACTGCAAAATATCCTCCAGGCTACACCCACCAAATCACCGTTGCTGTAAAATTCTCCCACACAGAACACACGATCCGCTCCCGAGAAGAGCTCCAGATCGGTTAACTGAACTCTTAAAGGCCAAGAAAGCTATGAACGTACCGCCCCTTTCACCGATTTGTTGCGCATGAGTAGAGAGCTCTTCAAATATAAACTTTCTTCTGATACTCTCTGTATCATGTCGTTTAAGTCATACTTAATTCATGATATAGGTATGTTCACACACAAATGATTCAATTGTGTTCTATAGGAAACTCTAACCAAAGCAATTATTTTACCATATCTACATCTAAATATGTATTCCGCAAGCCATCCCTGGCGCATGAGAAAGGTACCCCGTGCCACTACAAGTTATTTTCTTTTCTGTTCCACGATTGACCATACGCCTCCGTACGAGCTCTTGTCGCTCTAACCTTGTTTTTATGGTCCTCTAGCGAAATTTAGGTTGGTAACTGTAGAATCTCTCTGCAGTCAGCCTCATATGCCGATTCTCTAAATTTTCTCAATAGCGTTCCTCAAAAAGAACGTTGCCTTCGTTCCAGTGATTCCCATTACACATTCCCAAAATTTTCTCAAGAAATCTATATCGACCATTCACATTCCCTACTACATTCCTTACGTGCTCATTCCATTGTATACTGCTTTGCAACGTTACGCCTATATATTTTCGATGTGACTGTGTGAAGCAACACACTACTAACGCTGTACTCCAACATTATGGGTTTCCTTTTTCCTACCCATCTGCGTTAACCTGCTTCTTCCTACGTTTATAGCTAGCTGCCCTTCATCACACCTACCAGAAATTTTGTCTAGGTCACCTTCTTTCGTCCTACAGTCGCTCAACTACAACACTTTCAGTACACCATAGCACCATCAGCAACGCCCTGTCGCCAGATCATTTACGTAAACAGAAATAACAGCGGTCCTATAACACATATAAAAAAATGGTTCAAATGGCGCTGAGCACTGTGGGACTCAACTGCTGTGGTCATTAGTCCCCTAGAACTTAGAACTACCTAAACCTAACTAACCTAAGGACACCACACACATCCATGCCCGAGGCAGGATTCGAACCTGCGCCTAGAACCGCGAGACCACAGCGGCCAGCTAACACATATCTGGAGCACTCTTGGTCTACCCTTCCCCTGAAAACACTCGCCCTAAAGGACAACATTTTTGGGTTCTGTTACTTAAGACGTCTTTCAGCAGAATAAATCTAAAATTTAATTTCTGTTGAGCGTAGAGAGATATTTGACAAATAATTGGCTTCACTAGCACGCTTCACCAAGATATCTACTAATATGTCTCAACAGATGTGCAGTGCGAATGAAACAGAACTAAATTTGCATAGAATATGACTTACATGAAATCATTCGAAATATAGTAAATATATCAAAGACATCCCTTTAGTTATCTATTTCCCTTCCCTCTCTCTACCGCGGACACTCTCGGTTAATCGATCCCATGAACTAAAGCACACCAGTTGATTTTGTGATGCACTAAGTTCCACAGAATTTCAAAGTAGGAATTGTTGTGTCTTGTCATCATGTGCCCATTGGAGGTGTTTGTTTGTGTATTATACCATCCAAGGAGCAACCAGGTTTTATTTGCTGTAATACCGACTTATTCGATTTGTTTACATGCACTGGAATACACGGAAGATTGCTTCAATCCCTGAGTTCAGATGAGTTTACTGTGTTGAGCCTTTCTTCTTTAGTGCCGTACATCAAAACTGTAACTACCACAGCCCTCACTATACGGGTATTTGTCGTTAAAGCTATGTGTTTACTTTGAAAATATCTAACCCAAATTCTATCCTTTTATTCTGTGAAAGTATCAGTGATAAGATTGTTCTAAATTAGTTATTCAGCAAACCTGCATCTGACTGCATCTGTGAATTTGTTTCTTGCATCTTGAAGTCTGATTCCTCTTACTTTACGAAATTCTGTTTGTTCTTCGCATGTGTCTCGGTCTGATGAAGCATGTTTGTGAGATATTAAGCATGTCTTTGCAAAAATGTCGGATAAGTGTGATTGAACGATGATTTGCACATTCTCTAGAGTTTTCATTCTTTAGAATCTGGATGAATACTAAACATTTCCAGTCTTTTGACCACTGCTGGGTTCTCCATATTTGCTCACGTTATTGGATGCAACGCCTTCAACACGTTCTCTTCAACGACTCTGAGCTATTCTGCTGTAATTCCATAGTGTTCAATAGGCTCGCGTAGAGCAATATTTGTGCACTTCACTTTCTGAAACGACTTTTTCTGCTGCTAAGAACACAACACCTTCGTTACTAGGATATACAGTTCTCTATTATATAAGTGTCAAACATACTCTACCCATATTTCCCTAATCTCTTCTGCTTTCGTTAGATCTTAACCTTTCTTATTTTTATCTTTCCAATTTTCACCAGAATTTTTCCGATGATGGAATTAAAACTCTCAAGAAAAATCCTTTGTAATGCTCTTCAGCTTCGCTACACTATTCCTTTACTCGTAACAATATATTCCTTACAATGTTCATTAATTCGTTAGAAAGTATTCTTGTTTCTCCTAGTTAATGTAAGAATCTCTTCAATTAATTGAAGCACTGCTAATCCATCATACCCTTTGAGTTTTCATTTCCTTCCTTCTTGTGTAAGAACCCACACAAAGCCTAAATTCACACACTGAAGAGCCCCAGAAAGTTGTACAACTGCTTAATAATGTGTAGGGCCCCCAGCGAGAACGCAGAAGTGCCGCACAACAACGTGGCATGGATTCGACTAATGTCTGAAGTAGTGCTTGAGGGAATTGACTCCATGAACCCTCCATGGCTGTCCATAAATCCGTAAAAGTAGGAAGGGGTTGCAAGGCATTCCAGATATGCTCAGTAACGATCAAGTCTGGGGAGCTTTGTGGCCAACGGAAGTGTTTAAACTCTGAAGAGTGTTCCTACAGCCACTCTGCAGCAATTCTGGACGTGTGGGGTGTCGCATTGCCCTCCTGGAATTTCCCAAGTCTATCGGAATGAACAATGGTCATGAATGGATGGAGGTGATCAGAAAGTGTGCTTGAGTGTCACCTGTCAGAATCGTATGTAGACGTATCAGGGGTCCCATATCACTCCAACAGCACACGCCACACACCATTACAGAGCCACCAAGGCTTCAACAGTTCTGTGATGACATGTAGGATCCATGAATTCATGAGGTTGACTCCATATCCGCACATGTTCAACCACTCGATACAATTTGTCTCTCCCAACGAGGCAACATGTTTGCAATATTATCAACAGTCCAATGTCGATGTTGACGGGCCCAGCGGAGGCGTAAACCTTTGTGTCGCGTGGTCATCAAGGGTATACGAGTGGGCCTTCGGCTCCAAGAGCTTATATTGATGATGTTTCATTAAATGAATCACATGCTGACAGTTGTTGATTGCCCAGCCTTGAAATATCCAGCAATTTGCGGAAGGGTCGCACTTCTGTCACGTTGAACGATTCCTTTCAGTCGTCGTTGGTCCTGTTTTTGCATGACTTTTTTCCAGCTGCAGCGTTGTTGGAGAGTTGATGTTATACCGGAATCCTGATATTCATGGTCCATTAGTGAAATGGTTGTACGGGAAAATCCCCCTTCATCGCTACCTTGGTGCTGCTGTGTTCCATCGCTCGTGCGGCGACTACAACACCACGGTCAAACTCACTTAAATCTTCATAATCTGCCATGACCGATGTAACAATACTGCGCAAGACACTTGTTGTCTCATATAGTCGTTGTCGACGGCAGCCCCGTGCTCTGACCGTTTATAATAGCGTATTCCTGCTAACACCTTGACGGTGTAGCACGTACTTTCCAGCGTACCTCTCTCCATCGCTCTTCGGGATTAACTCTAATGCTTTAAACCTGCTCCTGAAGTGTACTTTGTAATCAGAAGGTATGTGCTAAAGGTGGTATAAGGTATGTGCTAAAGGTGGTATCTGTAAGACGGAACAGCTTCAGATACATTCCTCTGTTTCAGCCGTCTCGAGAATTCCAGGTTGTTGTTCGGTTAGCTGAAACAGTGTGTTGGTAATAACCAATGAATGGTCTTGACAGAATTCTGAGGGTCTGTGTCGACAGTCATTTCTTGTACCAACAGCAGATTTTCCTATTACAGAACTTACAATTTGTGTGCCCACCTCCGAGCCCCAGTCTCCAGTTGAGAAGACATCTTCTTTTTGTGGCCAAAGCAGTAGTTCTTGCCGATCTCCATAGAACTGGTCAAGATTGTCGTCTTCATCATTGGTGGTTGGCGCGCAAACTTGAATGACTATGATGTTAAGTGTTTGACATTCAAATCTGAAAGTCATGGTGGTTTAAATGGCTCTGAATACTAAGGGACTTAACACATGAAGTCATCAGTCCCCTAGAACTTAGAACTACTTAAACCTAACTAACCTAAGCACAGCACACACATCCATTTTTGGTAGATCTCTCCATTTTTAGTTTGACTGCGTCCAGTTTTCCTTCACACAATGAGCTCCATTTCCCTGTTACTAAAGAGTACTGGCCGGTCCAGCAGCCTGCCCCTCATTATGGTTTCCCTCAACGCGGACCCCTCGAAGATCCGAATGGGCAACTTGAAACTAAGAATCATTTTCAACTGGGTAAAGCAATGTTCTTTGTTCCTTTCGTTTTTGGACACTTTGAGTGTTCAGCTTAAGAGACGCACCACGTGTGTATGAGGTGTTGGAGAACTCAGATATCAGACGCTATGTGATCTCTGTTCCTGAGCTCAGGTAATCGCATCTCACTCTCAGAGATTTAAGGTGTTGGCAGCGATTGTCAAAAGTTATCTCATTTTAAAACCAAATCTAATCAGAACACACATATCAGCAGATGTTATCGGTAAATTTTAAGTGACATTTTGTGCATAATTAGATAGTGTATTAACAGGAAGACACAAGTCTTGATTAGCGTGGCGTGACTATTGATAATGTGAACTTGACGAGATGAAGTAGTTCTTAGTCGGGATTGTCACATTGGTGGGAGTGATTTTTCCCACGCTCTCTTCTTGTCTTTGTCACATGTCTACAGCGTCAGGAGACTGTCACACGACAAACAAGCCTGCTGTCGCCACGCGCCCGACGTTTAGAAGAAGTACTAACGTTGCGCAACAGCACGCGACGAGCGTTAAGTTTATTTGTAGAACAAGTTAGTTTCGTTTATATTCTTTTACTGCTGTCGTGCGGCACTTGTTTCGTTGAAAACGGTCAGCTGCATATTGTGGACAATTTTTCTATTTTTGTTTATTTTGGCTGTTTGTCGCTAAGAATAAGTCTTGCGAATTTATTGGAGCTTCTGTCCTGAGTTCGCTATACCATCCACTTAAGGAACAGAAAGCTAACAAAACGTGACGTTTCTTCCCTTAGAGGAGACTCAAATGAAGATCCTTCCGGCAACTGCTTCCACAAGTGCAAATATTCAGGAACTGAGTAACATGGTGTTAAACGATCGGTGATTAAAGATGAATAAATTACGCTGCTCAACGAAAGTTTGCATAACTATCGTAAAATATAGTCTACGGTACTACAGGTCTCATTGACGTAGGAGCTTCATGTATTATTCAGTTAAAGCCCATATAATGAATGAAGTTTGTTACTAGCATGATTTATGTCGTTTTCCAGTCATGTAAATATACCGATGTCGTAGCGGCAGACCGCAAGCAGTCCAGTACCAACAAAAATTTCATTCAGTTTGTGTTCAGCACTGCAAAAATATGCCACTTAGAGTCATGCAGCACTTCAATAGAATCAGGGCAGTGACCTTACTTTCGGCATGCCATACACAACAAGATATTACCGATCGGTTACCTGTCACACAAAAATGGTGTGTCTAAGGTGTGGACACTGCACAGAGGGGTGGGAAATATGAGCGGCAGACCTCGCAGTGGTCCCTCTCCTATGGTAACATCAATGCATGATCGTTTCCTCCAACTGTCTGTTGGCAGGCGCCCAACATCAGTTGCCAGAAATGTTGGAAATGACTTCTTCCAAGCAAGAGGGACTCGTATCTCAGACCAAACAGTGCGTACAAAACTGCATCAGAGTGCTCTTTATTCCAGAAGACCAATGAGAAGTTTTGCACAGAACCAACGGAATCGACGCGATAGAAGAAACTAGGCTCTTGGACAACAACATTGGACTGTTGGAAAAAGGAGTAATGTCATGTTTGCTGACGAGATGAGGATTTGTTTGCGGCCGTATACCAGACTTTTTACGCTTCAGAGAAGCGCTAGACGTTACCACGAACGTCGATACCATCAGAAAGCCCAAACGTTTTGGAAGAGTAATTTTCTGGGCGGCATTAACGATGCAACGATGGACCCCTCTAAATGCCATCTATGGTAGTTTCACTGGTCCCCGATGCCCTCAACAAGTCCTACAATCGACTGTAAGGCTCTACCGACATGAAGTCGGTGACACCTTCATCATAGTCGATGACAATGCAAGACCGCGCTGTAATCTAGCAGTGTCCCACTATCTTCAAAGAAGTGCCATCAACCGAATCCATTGGTTGGCAAAGTCCCAGACATGAATGCAATTGAGCATGGATGGGATCTGTTGAAGGTGGCCATTACATAGCGCCCGAATCCACCTGACATTCTTCGGGACCTCACTGAAGCTGCCATTGACTAGTGGGACATCATACCCAAAGGTAAACTTGATAGCCTCATCCAGAGCATGCCTGACAGAGTGGAAAGCTCATCCGTGTGCTGGGAGGACATACACACTACTAAAGACTGATAATCATCATCATGAGATACACACTTTCACTGTTTTTGTTTTCAAGATGTTCGCTTAGGCGAGACCCTGCTTTGTTAGAGCTTGGTTCGTTTTGTAATGATTTTCTGTAACTAAGCTTGTTTTGTTAATATGATGTTGTACAACCTCAATTTGTGTACTATAAGATGACATTGTGGTCAACTCTAAGATATTCCAAACTTTTGCTGAGACGTGTATCTGGTGCCATTGACATAACAGAAAAAGCAGCGTGATGATGCATTTCTCGTGTAGAATTAACTATCACTTAGTTTTGTATGTGGGTGATGAGCACAACTGCGACGGCTGTCCGTCGTTCTGGCGATCTGGACTCATAGCGTCTGCTTAGGGGGACCCTCACTTTGGGGCATCTGATCTACAACTACAACAGCTTTTTTCTGTGGCAGATGGCGGACACGTGGCGTTCGACAGAGTTGTCTGTCCGTCCTGTGACCTGGTGTGAGTGAGATCCCGCTGTCCGTCTAGGGAGTAGCATTGGGCGGCTCGAAGATAACAGCGGTTAGTGCCCGTGGACACATCGTGGAGCTGTAGTTTTTGCACTGTGAATTTCGCATGACTCGTCTGAGTTACCGACTGATAGGGTAGTACTGAGTGCGGGGTCGTTGATGCAAAAAGCAGATAACTGTAAACTGAACAGAGACAGTTCACTGATGACGATTTCGATTGGTTTGTGTTGTACCTAAGGTTTCTTATTTAGTGTCGGAGTTAACATCATCGCCAAAGTTGGAGGTTGTTTTGTGTAGGCACAGTAAAAACAGCGATTGTGAATAACAGTAACAATACTCAACACTCGATTATCGTTCCAAATATCAAAAAATTATAACAGCTACACATCACCACTGATGAGAGTTTCTCAAATGTCGCATATCTGTGTGAATGTACACTGCTGGCCATTAATATTGCTACACGAAGAAGAAATGCAGATGATAAACAGGTATTCATTGGACAAATATATTATACCAGAATTGACATGTGATTACATCTTCACGCAATTTGGGTGCATAGATCCTGAGGAATCAGTACGCAGAACCTCTGACCGTAATAACGGCCTTGATACGCCTTTGCATTGAGTCAAACAGAGTTTGGCGTGTACAGGTGCCGCTGCCCATGCAGCTTCAACACGATACCACAGTTCATCAAGAGTAGTGACTGGCGTATTGTGATGAGCCAGTTGATCGGCCAGCATTGACCAGACGTTTTCAATTGGTGATAGATCTGAAGAATGTGCTGGCCAGGGCAGCAGCGAACATTTTCTGTATCCAGAAAGGCCCGTACAGGACCTGCAACATGCGGTTCCGCATTATCCAGCTGAAATGTAGGGTTTCGCAGGGATCGAATGAAGGCTAGAGCCTCGGGTCGTAACACATCTGAAATGTAACGTCCACTGTTCAAAGTGCCGTCAATGTGAACAAGAGGTGACCGAGACGTGTAACCAATGGCACCCCATACCTTCGCGCAGGGTGATACGGCAGTATGGCGATGACGAATACACGTTTCGACTGTGCGCTCACCGTGATGTCGCCAAACACGGATGCGACCATCATGATGCTGTAATTAGAACCTGGATTCATCCAAAAAATGACGTTTTGCCATTCGTGTACCCAGGTTCGTCGTGAGTACTCCATCGCAGGCGCTCCTGTCTGTGATGCAGCGTCAAGGGTAACGGCAGCCATGGTCTCCGAGCTGATAGTCCATGCTGCTGGAAACATCGTCGAACAGTTCGTGTAGATGGTTGATGTCTTGCAAACGTCCCCATCTGTTGACTCAGGGATGGAGACGCGACTGCACGATCCGTTGCAGCCATGCGAATAAGATGCCTGTCATCTTGACTGCTGGTGATACGAGGCCGTTGGGACCCAGCACGGCGTTCAGTATTACCCTCCTGAACCAACCGATTCCATATTCTGCTAACAGTCATTGGATCTCGACCAACGCGAGGAGCAATGTCGCGATACGATAAACCGCAGTTACGATGGGCTACAATCCGACCTGTATTAAAGTCGGAAACGTGATAGTGGATTTCTCCTCCTTACACGAGCCGCACAACAGCGTTTCACCAGGCAACGCCGGTCAACTGCTGTTTTTGTACGAGATCGGGTGGAAACTTTCCTCATGTCAGCACGTTGGAGGTGTCGCCACCGGCGCCAACCTTCTGTGAATGCTGTGGAAAGCTAATCATTTGCATATCACAAGATCTTCTTCCCGATGGTTAAATTTGGCGTCAGTAGCATGTCATCTTCGTGGTGTAGCAATTTTAATGGCCAGTAGTGTACTTTATTCACAGTCATCTGTTTCACGGTATAGACACATGTTCAAACTTATAATTGTTGTATTTCCATAACGTAGAAGGACAGTTACTTAGTCCCAGCTTTTGGGAAGTTATCCACGTTAGGTGTCAAACTACATTGGTTGGTTGTCATAATCAAATTGAGTATATCCAAAAGATGCTGGTCAGAATGTAGAAAGTGTGGATGCTGAATGAACTAGGCCGAATAACACCCTGTAGGATATAAGATACGGTAGACACCAGCTGTATAGGACCTATATGACTAAAACGTAAAATCCTGTGCAATGCTGAAACATCCTCCATATTGCTAACACGTCGATGTGGCGTTAGCAGCCAATGGAGGCTAGCAGTACACTATATTATGCACAAGTTGTGACTGGCAATCTCTAATAGTGTGCGGCGACTAGGACTGGAAACCTGTGAATGCATGTAGAACGCAGCGGCTTCGAAATGACATTGGACTTTGTGTGGTAGGTCATGTGCACCATCTACGTGAGCAGAGCGAGGTCAGTGTCGTTTGAGTCTAGTGCCATGTGCTAGTGCAGAGTGCAGCATACGTCAGTTGTTTGAGCGTTGTCACATGGTAGTGCTATTTGTCAGGCTGAGGTTAACAGCTGGCTGTAAGTCATTTTCTCTCTCTCTCTCTCTCTCTCTCTCTCTCTCTCTCTCTCTGTCTCTGTCTCTGTGTATGTGTGTGCTCATTCCTATAAGTCCCTTACAGCCATATTTTACACTATCGTGGAGGATTACTAAAACACAAGGGTAGAGCAGGGAAAAGCGTTGAACCTCTGTACGTTTCTCACTTTTTCACTTGTAGCCACATCTGTTATACAAGTACCAAATATGTTCTTATTCCATTTGTATATGACGGCATTTAGTTTATACGTGCCGCATTCTTTTTCTGTCATTACTAAAGTTACTGCGGAAAAATAAGCTATTTCCCAATTTGGAAACATGGTCCAAGATACAACATCGTCCTGTAGCTAGGAACAAAAAATGTTCGTTTGGCATATAAAATGGTGCTATCGAGAGACACTTGTCAGTACTGTATTTAATAGTTTACATATTGCATTATTGCTCTACTATACACCAAGATCCCTGTACAAGAAATCGGACCACCCAGAAGTATTATAAAAAATTAGATACAATGTAAATACATTTTAAAATAGAAGCTACTGGAAAGTAACACCAGTTTCCATTTTCAACAGGTAAAATGTTGCAAGACTGTAGAAACTCAGTTCATTTACGAGTATCATATGTTTCATTAAATTGTTTTCTTCTGTTTGAAGGCACAAGATGGTACACTCCAACGAAGTATGGCTTAACTGTCGGCATGTTATATAAATAGATGTAAAAATATACAGAATTTCACTGACAATAAAATTGTCTAACTGAAGAGTTTCAGTTTATTTCAAATAGCTTTTATGTGTTATATACAGTAATGTGCAGGCCAGAAAATATTTAAAAATTCTTCTCAAATCAGCACCTCATCTATAAAAACAAAAACATCAGTAGGTATTTGTGGAAATTGCTTATGATGGACTCTAATCCGTATCCATTCACTTAATTCTAAAGTCAGTCCCAATACAGAACTCTCCACTTCTAAAACAAATATGAAACACGTACATGTTCGGTTCCCCAAAATAAATTGAAAGGGAAACTTAAAATATTTCCCTCTGGGCAGGAGCACCTAAACGACCATTCGTTCTGTTTCAAAATACTCATTAACCAAATTATATAATACTATGTACTTAGTAGAATAGTTCATGATGTTAGGAACTCACCACGAAATAAAGGTACAGTAACGGAACATTTAAGAAAACAGGTGCGAAATAAATAATAAGGCTGTGATGGCAAATTGATCGTCAAAAGAGTAGTGCGTGAAGCCATCACTGACTACTGTAGCATAATTCCATCAAAAGATCTTTTATAATACCCCACGAAACTCTGCTGCTATGTAAAAGCTGTTAATTTTACGAAATTAAGACTTCAGTCAAGAATAACACAGGAACTGAAACTGAGGGTAGCAGTCCCAAATCCGAAATGGTCCTTTACAAAGTAACTCAGTTTAAAGATTGCACCACTGCAATCGTCAGTAATGTGATTTAGTGTTAATAGCATTGAGTTTGTAGCATTAGTGCCTCTGGCATTGAGATAAAGCTGAAATCGTTATAACTGAACCAGTCTTAAGGACCTGAAAAATCCTCTACATGGTTCTGGACAGTATTTTCGGCTGAATTAACCTCTCTTTTGACTACAATGCACTACACATCGCTTGAATAAAAACTGTGGCTGGTAGATGGAAGAAAGCACATGTCATGCTTCACACATACAGGCCAGAATTTACGAGGGATTGGAGGAGGGGGGGGGGGGGGGGGGAGGGGCGAGTAGAAGGCTCAAGCAGTCCATGTCCACCTGCCACTCCCTCTCTGCCATGAACATTCTGATATATGCTTTTATTTCTTCACACTTTTTAATTTCCGAATTTTTCAGCTGACTCTGGAGCGTAAAATTATACAAAAAATTACGCTCTTGAAAATGGCGGTGTATTCTAGAAAAAGGTGTAAGCTACATTTCGCGCAAAATACTTTTAAGCACAGTATTGAGGGCCAACTCACACGGCTGGATTTGTGGCATGAAAGTCATCATGAGAAGCAGCAATCCATTCCTGTTGTAGCACTTCTGATTTTTAATAAGTAAATTCAGCTAATCATATTTTAAAGTAATGTTTAGACCTATCACCTTACCTTTTATTCCAGTTACAAGTTTACCAACAGTGATTGTAAGGGTGAATCCATCTTCTAATCTTTTTCTCCATACTCTGGGTTTCTGTATGTGTATTATTTGATTTTTCACAAGCATGAGTGTAGGTACTGAAAAGCCAGATTTTAGATAGAGAAAAGGAGTGTGAGTTCAGATGTCCCACTGTGTTATTCCCTTGTGGGCAGTAGCATGTTAAGGAGAGCTCGCTGCCCACTGGATGGAGGTGGTGACCCGGCCACACGAGGCATATCTGCTGCTGGTCCATATTTTTTTGTGAGAGGGGTCGGTTTGGCGCCCACATAAAATGTTTTCCACACAGCTACACAGGCTCTCCAGGCAACCAGCACCCCTGCCGAGTACGTGTGACCCAATCCGTTTGCCTTTGTGTGAGCGATTTTATAGCGGTTGGTGTGGTTGCTGCATTTTTCTGGTGGACATCTACCTCCTTGCCCCGACAGCTACCTGTGTCAGTGCCGACAGACAGGGTCCACCACGCAGTTGCAATGCACCTATCTACAGTCAGATAGGCCAGGATTCGTGGCCCGCTCAGTTGGGGAGGAGGGTACAGATGCTAGCCCCCTGGGCTGTGAAGGCATGGCCTTAAGAAACACGACACAGTATGAGAGTTCAGTAGCATGATAGAAACGATGGCTTGTTGAGACTCGCCACAGCAGATAAATAGCCATTTGATTTCTAAGCTCTTTCATCACTTTCTGCAGAAGGAGTGTACCTTGTCCATCGAGTTCTTAGAAGGCAAGTGGAAAGGGGACCTGTTTTAACAGATAACTATCTTACTCCCTCTCCCAAAAGCCATCAAACAACTCAGACACTGTGTTTCTTTCACTGCTAGGAGAAAGTGTGTCATGACAACTAGCGCGTAGATAGAGCAGCACTGGAGATTTTTTCCCCATGAATGAACAAGAAAGAAACGCATTGAGTGTTCTTAACGACAATTAGAGTGGGAGGCCAGGAGCAGTTTTCTTAATTTTGGTAGCCAAACAGGTTGTCGGAATAAAGAAGTGAGATGATGATGTAGTCTGCAAATCTGAAATATTGGAACAGCACAGGTGAAACGCCAGTAGACTAGAAAAGAATTCTTACACAGTTTTTGATTTAATAGTTAGTGGATTTCCTTTAATGAAGATTATTAATATTGAGTTATGGGTATGCCAAGAAAGAAGGCTCAGCACTAGGGCAACACTTTTTATTAATACTATTAATTAAAATGCGGTGTGTAACATTTTTCTTAAATATCTGAGTTATTCACAGGTGATATGCGTGTCAGCAACCAACTGATGCAGATTATTATATCATTCCTAATGGGAAGTTCAATTCGTTTGGCATTTTTCAAAATATGTCTTTTCCTTGCCAGTATACGAATTCATTGGATATTTCGTGAAGCAGTAAGAAAATTTTTCTTGTCATTTTGACTTTTCATTGCATTTTCTTTAAATTTTGAAATTTGTTTAAGGACGGGATGGCACAACTGTGAAACCTAATTTAAGTAGCTGGCCTCAAGAATTAACATAGGTTTTTTTCTCAGCTTGCATACATATTTTTTTGAATTCTGCACCACTTGTTGTCCGCCAGCAGCACTACTAGGCTTGCAAGATTTAATTACGTGAAAAGTGGCAACACTGTACACAAGTTCTGTAACTAGCTAGAAATAATGAGTTAGGGGTCGTGGACGCAGATCATGGTAGGGAGGAGACTGTCGCAGAAAGAGAACAAGCAATGTTAACTATGGAGCAGCTACAGCAAACAGCGTGGAAGTAGAAGGCACGAGAGACAATGTTATGAAGAAGTGGATATGACAGCATTGATATATGTAGAGACGATTGTGACAACTGGAAACTTCGAAGTAGGTATAGCAAGGTCGAAATGAGTATCACCTCCTCTCCCCCTGAGAAATGCGCAACTGAGTTCGCCCATCACATGCACAAGCAAACTATCTGCACAGAAGGATGCGAACATCAGAAATCCTGAATTTCTAAAAAGAATTCATGAGGGGGAAAAATGCGGGTTCGACTGGAAAGCGAGGAAGCAATAGAGCGGAAAATGTTGGTAAGAAAATCTCTACACTATATTTCAAGACAATGAAGCAGTCATTCAGGGATTTATCAAAATTAGTGACGTGGTAGATAAAATGCCACCGTAACTGCATCTAAATGTCAGTGATGTACAGAGCCGACAAAAGGAGCATAAAAAGCGTAAGAAGAAGAAAAACAGTGTGTTGACAGCATAGAAGAGAAGATTGTCCCTGTGCCAGAAGAGATACAATACTGTATAAGGGAAACAGTAGAACAGCTAAAGATAAGCAAATGTGAAACAGTAGAACAGGAAGTTGGAAGCAAGTCAGATGTAACAAATCCATTACCAATAGCAGCGTCCAAAGAGATACAGTAACTGTTTGCTTTCGAAGAAAACTAGAAGAATTTAACCACTGATACTGACGGAGGAGTGAACGCTTAGTAAGACATTACGGAGGGTTCAAAGAAAAGAAAGCACAAGTGCTGGGTTGTCAATAAGAGAAGTAGAAGTCACACTCTACAGTCTAGTGTCACTGATTCATGAGATGGTTACAGTCGATAATATTCTCTTCACTTATGAAGCAGTAAAGAAAGAAGAGGTTCGCCAGTAGAAGACAGGATGATTTCGTGAGAGAAAGAATCATTTGATTGTAAACTTATGCTCTCAGTCCGCTATTTTCAACTGTTCAGGGTTAATGGCAACGGCTTTTAACCAAACAAATTGATTCTTCAATTCAACAAACCAGTATCACGTTTGTGCCCATTAACGCAAAAGCTGCAGTTTCTCTGTGTTGCTTGGAAGCGAAAGTGCAGCGATAATTAGGACCATAACCTTAAGATGCACGACATACGGAGAACGTAAGAAATGTCTTTTGACAAGCTATTGGTCAAAAGCAGCATACCATGTGATTAAACAAGAGAGTATAATGAACATGATTTCAGAAAGATCTTATTTGGGATACCATGTAAAATCTTTTGAGGCATTGCTGAAGAAAAATCAGTTTCTTCATGTACCCTGTAATCCATCATAATTCGATTCTCCTCCATGAGTACTCACAGGACGATGGGGAGAAGATGTAGAAGCATTCAAGACCTTTCTACAGGACTAGGAATTTGCGCATGATGAGATAAAGTGTGAGAAAGACGAAGGGAGCCGAAGAGCAATTCTTTCAGAATGTAACACCATTACAACAAGCGTAGGAGTACTAGGTTTAGACCGAAAGGGGAAGATAATTTCCCCTGTATTCACCATACTTTGAAGTATGAGATGGTTACCAGAATGACTGTGAACAACTATTTAGGCAAAATGGGAATAAACAAAAGAGGAGCAGACTTCCAGCGGAGATTATCGAAATGCGATCTCATAACCTGTGGAATAATAATGGCAATACATGCATAGCAGTAACAGGATACAGCCCATTGAATGGCTGCGGAAAGACCCCTGAATGACATGCAAACGAGCCAAATAAATCTAAGAGGATAATAATACGTATCAGAAGTATTATTAGAGGACAAAGAGAGCACAGATCGAGGAAACTGGCGCTCACCTTATCAGCAATAGAAAACCCTTCCTCGAATAGGAACAATATAAAGGCGATGGCACAATGTAGATAAATTTTTGGAAGATGTTACGCTAGTTTAAAGAGTGCAGTGTTAGTATTTTTCAAAATATTGGCAATTGTTTAAGTTAATTGTGTGTAATTATCAATTGTAGAGTTATAGTTGCTATTTGTTTTGATTATGCTTGATGAGGGAATGAGAACTGTGTAATTCTAACATATAAGCAGTGTTAGTGTTTCCAGAATGAGATTTTCACTCTCCAGCGGAGTGGACTGTTATGAAACTTTCGGGCAGACTAAAACTGTGTGCCGGACCGATACTCGAACTCGAGACCTTTGCCTTTCGCGGGCAAGTGCTCTACCATCTGAGCTACCCAAGCACGGCTCACGCCCCGTCCTCACAGCTTTACTTCTGCCAGTACCTCTTTTCCTACCTTCCAAACACCTTTGACATAAGAACTACAGTGTGTGATCTTGTTGAAAGGAACCAACAGGAACAACAGCGGGGTTAATACTGCCTGAGTAGTGTTGTTGTGGCAAACTAAGCTGAAAACAAAGAGACGATATGAAGGATTTTACAAGTGAAGATCACAGACTTCCAGTTTTGTTTTTTACAGAAACCAAAGTAGCCATGATATATAGATTTAGGCGTTCTAAACACGAATTGCTAGGTTGAAATTGTCTACTAGTTAAGGTTTGCAAGAAAATATGGTATATTATAAGAAGTACACTGTGACAAGGGTTCCTCTGATTCACGTGAAATCTTTCAACAGTGACGCACACTTCATTTACACCAACATTGTCACCTGGAAACCACACAGTGTTACACATTGTGAACTCAGTGATCTGATTACCGATTTAGATCCCCCATTGCGTAAAGCCGAACGGTTGGCCTCCCAACTACAGCAGTGAATTGTCCTCGCTAAGACAGGATGTGTGTTTGTGTTTCGGGAGTGTCAGAAAAAAATGTCATTTCAGCATTGAAGGCGACATTACATTCTACAGTGACATTGGCGGTGTGTCGGAATACCTGAACACTACATACAAAGCACACGAGTGGAGACCTTTTATACATTCTTCAAAAATATACTTGACGGCGCTTACAAAATAGCAGTGTAAGTCTATCCATTCCTGTCGTGTATTTTGCCTTACCTAAAAGAAACCGTTGAGACACCGTTTCAAGTACAGTGAGCGCTAATGGGGCTGGTTTGTGGAAATTTAAAAATAATTTCAGTGCTATTCGGCTTGCAAGGGGGTTGCGCTAATTACTGGTGTTACCTGTGTGAGTGGGACGGTCACATAAAAGAAAAACACTACACACGGAGGAAATGGCCTCCACGAACAGTTCTGGTGCCCGAACCAAAAGATATTGCCGGAGAACCTCTGGGGCACCCAAACAAAATCGATCTCCTCCACATTAAGTATGGACTCAAGACAGCATCTGTTAAGGCTGTGCACAGGACTGAGAAGGTTTTCAGTACTTGCGTAAGGAGCTTAAAGAACTTCACACTGAAGATCACATATATTGGTTGCCCACACTTACTGGCGCTATTCGGAGACACACACTTGGCATCCCTTCTAAACCCTGATCCGCTACATGCGAGCCACCAATTTCGTAAGGCGACAACATTTCTCTTGGCAAGCGGAAAGGGGAATTTACAGGGACTTTGTGGACGCATTCATCCATGCTTATCAGATCATATGGTGCAATATAACTTCCTTTATTCGTGCCTCGATGTGTTTCCAGAGAATTGCAATGCAGTTCAGTGGTGACCCCAGCGAGCGGTTCCAGCAGGACATTTCTGTCGTGGAACAGCGGTACCCATGGCGGTGGACTATTGCTGATTTATGCTTGATGCTACAGAGAGAGAGATGCTCCACCCACATGAGGAAACAAAGAAACGGAGAAGATAACCTAGGTAACGTATCTATCCAATTAATTGCGGTAGCAATATGCGTGAAATGTAAAGCCCCAACTTACTTGAAACCATGAGCTACGAGACAACTTAATTGTGATAATCGTGTTTAGTATATAAAATCTATAAAAACTGTCATCTTTAATTTCGGAAAAATATAGACTGTGGACCAGTGTAATTGTGCTGAAGGAAGAGTTAATGACAGAGAAAGATCCACTCCTCTTAATCCCTTTTTTTGAAACCTGGAAAAGTTCTTTTTCTGAGATCTTGCCAGTGCCGTGTATCTCAATTTTTCGCGCTTGTTTAGTTGTCCCACGCTGCCTTGTGGCAAAGATAGACACGAAGCCCATGCCTACTACGGTAGTACATGTTTATATGCCAACTAAGTCTGCAGATGATGAATAAATTGATGAAATGTATGATGAGATAAAAGAAATTATTCAGGTAGTGAAGGGAGACGAAAATTTAATAGTCATGGATGACTGGAATTCGAGAGTAGGAAAAGGGAGAGAAGGAAACATAGTGGGTCAATATGGATTGGGAGAGAGAAATGAAAGAGGAAGCCGTCTTCTAGAATTTTGCACAGAGCATAACTTAATCATAGTGAACACTTGGTTCAAGAATCATAAAAGAAGGTTGTATACATGGAATAGCCCTGGAGATACTGACAGGTTTCAGATATATTATATAATGTTAAGACAGAGATTTAGCAATCAGGTTTTCAATTGTAAGACATTTCCAGGGGTATATGTGGACTCTGACCACAATCTGTTGGTTATGAACTGTAGATTAAAACGGAAGAAACTGCAAAAAGGTGGGAATTTAAGGAGATGAGATCTGGATAAACTGAAAGAACCAGAGGTTGTACAGAGTTTCAGGGAGAGCATAAGGCAACAATAGACAGGAATGGGGGGAAAGAAATACAGTAGAAGAAGAATGGGTAGCTTTGAGGGATGAAATAGTGAAGGCAGCAGAGGATCAAGTAGGTAAAAAGACGACGGATAGTAGAAATACTTGGATGACAGGAGATTTATTGAATTTAATTGATGAAAGGAGAAAATATAAAAATGCATTAAATGAAGCAGGTAAAAATGAATGCAAACGTGTCAAAAATGAGATCGACAGGAAGTGCAAAATGGCTACGCATAGATGGCTAGAGGACAAATGTAAGGATGCAGAGGCTTATCTCACTAGGGGTAAGATAGATACTGCCTACAGGAAAATTAAAGAGACCTTTGGAGAAAAGAGAGCCACTTGTATGAATATCAAGAGCTCAGATGGAAACACAGTTCTAAGCAAAGAAGGAAAAGCAGAAAGGTGGCAGGAGTATATAGAGGGTCCAAACAAGGGCGATGTCCTTGAGGAAAATATTATGGAAGTGGAAGAGGATGTAGATGAAGATGAATAGGGAGATAAGATACTGCGTGAAGAGTTTGACAGAGCATTGAAAGACCTGAGTCGAAACAAGGCCCCAGGAGTAGACAGCATTCCATTACAACTACTGACGGCCTTGGGAGAGCCCGTCCTGACAAAACTCTACCATCTGGTGAGCAAGATGTATGAGACAGGCGAAATACCCTCTGACTTCAAGAAGAATATAATAATTATAATCCCAAAGAAAGCAGGTGCTGACAGATGCGAAAATTACCGAGCGATCAGTTTAATAAGTTACAGCTGTAAAATACTAACGCGAATTGTTTACAGACGAATGGAAAAACTGGTAGAAGCCGACCTCGGCGAAGATCAGTTTGGATTCCGCAGAAATGTTGGAACACGTGAGGCAATACTGACCCTACGAATTATCTTAGAAAACAGATTAAGTAAAGGCAAACCTACATTTCTGACATTTATATACTTAGAGAAAGCTTTTGACAATGTTGGCTGGAATACTCTCTTTCAGATTCTAAAGGTGGCTGGGTGAAATACAGGGAGCGAAAGGCTATTTACAATTTGTACAGAAACCAGATGGCAGCTTTAAGAGTCGAGGGGCATGAAAGGGAAGCAGCGGTTGGGAAGGGAGTTAGACAGAATTGTAGTCTCTCCACGATGTTATTCAATCTGTGTTTTGAGATAGCAGTAAAGGAAACAAAAGAAAAATTCGGAGTAGGAGTAGGCCGATGACATTGTAATTCTGTCAGAGACAGCAAAGGACTTGGAAGAGCAGTTGAATTGAATTGACAGTGTCTTGAAAGGAGGATATAAGAGGAACATCAACAAAATCAAAACGAGGATAATGGAATGTAGTCAAATTAAGTCGGGTGATGCTGAGGGAATTAGATTAGGAAATGAGATACTTAAAGTAGTAAAGGAGTTTTGCTATTTGGGGAGCAAAATAACTGATGATGGTCGAAGTAGAGAGGATATAAAATGTCGACTGGCAATGGCAAGGAAAGCGTTTCTGAAGAAGAGAAATTTGTTAACATCGGGTATAGATTTAAGTGTGAGGAAGTCGTTTCTGAAAGTATTTGTATGGAAGTGAAACATGGACGATAAATAGTTTGGACAAGAAGAGAATATAAGCTTTCGAAAAGTGGTGCTACAGAAGAATGCTGAAAATTTAATGGGTACATCACATAACTAATGAGGAAGTATTGAATAGAATTGGGGAGAAGAGGAAATTGTGGCACAACTTGAGAAGAAGAAGGGAGCGGTTGGTAGGACATGTTCTGAAGCATCAAGGGATCACAAATTTGGCACTGGAGGGCAGCGTGGAGGTTAAGAATCGTAGAGGGAGACCAAGAGACGAATACACTAAGCAGATTCAGAAGGATGTAGGTTGTAGTAATTACTGGGAGATGAAGAAGCTTGCACACGATAGAGTAGCACGAAAGCTGCATCAAACCAGTCTCAGGACTGAAGACAATATCAACAACAAGCTGCGGAAGGATTTATAGTGTATTTATGTCCTTGCCCTAGTACTGTCATGATCATGTGGTGAAGATAGAGTTGTGTGATTAATGTACACGTCAGTGGGCTCTTGTTAAGAGACATGTGGGACATTTGCTGTTACATATTTGTTTACAAACTTGAAAGGAGAGGGTATAGTTGGTTTTGTAGGAAATTTTCTAGTATTATACGGTTCAGAAAGCAGAAATGGGAATTGAAATCAGGACACATCCGTGACTGGAATGAACACGAATACCAACGAATGAATGAACCTTATTACCAATCATAAAACGATAACTCAGCTGGAAGTCATCTGAAAATAACTGTTTAGTTTTGTTTGATTTGTCGGAATTAATTCAACGTAGATCAGTGAACCTGGAAGACGGAAGATTCATGAGTCTACCAAAAGCACGTTAGAGATAAGGATTGATAAGGTAATGGGAGCCCTAGAAAATTAACATTAGCAGACGTGATTACATACAAAGAAAGGGAGAAAGTAACTCAACAAGGATATGAATGGATAAAATTTTTTGTGAGTTCTTTGTCCCATATATCTACGCATTGGCAAAAAAAAGGTCACGTTGTACCATTTTGTACAGCTATTGTTCACAGATTTGGTGTGTACTACTAAAGGCATGAATTCAACGTGAGAGGTCTATAGTAATTCTGATTATGTACGATATTACAACCATGAAGAAAGATATTAGAAAAAATGCTCAAATGATGAACAGAGAGAAAGGCAAATAAGTAGTTGAGACTGACGATAGAATGAGTGAGGGTTTCCTTCTAGGCCTTATATTCTTTATTTGTATAAGATGTTGTTGGCAATGACCAGTAGGATAGTATCGCAATTGTTCGCTCCCACATATAGTTGTCATGCGAGAACTCCCGTGTTAGGTTGTTTTTAACAAAGGAAACATTTGCTTTTTTTACCTATTAAATAAAGTTCCGTGAAAAGATAATTTATAGTTTAAATTACTTCTTTCTTATTACTAACACATTTAAAATATTTTCTAATGACCCTCCCTTGGCCACTAGAAAAATTATATAGTACTCCTGATAAGAGCAAAAAGAAGAAACAAACAAGCAACCTCGAAACTTTCCGCTGCAATATTGATTGTAACTACTGTTCCCTACTCTTACCAGGTCCTTTTTCCTTCCAACTGTTAAATGATATAAATAAATCTGTCCTTTGGCGCTTACTTTTGAATAGGAAAATCGAAATCAACTTTCTCATGATAAATAAAATATTTTGTGATGTGGATCTTAATTACTGTCTTCTTCGCTGAAAAAGAGCAAATTATTAACTTTGCAGTAATGTGTAGCGTGTCCGGAGTGAATCGAGCGCACTCAAGTTTAAAGTTCTTCTAGCAGTCAGCGTAAGAAACAGCTTTTCAAGATCTGCCTCGTAATGTATCTCTTAAAAATTCTTGAAGCTCTTATTGAGTGGCAAGTCAGACGGATACGATTCTGAACAAGTATGATAGACTTTGTCGGTAGGGCAAGTTGCACAAATTTTGGCTTTTCACTAAAGGAAGTCTGTTCATTCCAAAAGACCTTGTTATTAAACAGGGATCGCATAGAACCACCTAGCATTCAAAATCCTGTCTTGTGCTAGCTTGCACTTTGTATCGGAATTACTAGGAGAGGAAAGATGAGCATTATATTCACTTGAGATTTGAGAAAAGTTTACCTTTTAAAATAACAATTATTATTTCATAAAAATGTTCTCCTCAGTGCTCAACTACTACAGTTGACAAAAATTATATTTTCTGTTATCTCGGAGCAATTGCGTCTCTCTTTTTTTTAACAATTGAAGTACACCCTCTTTGAAAACAGGTCCTTCCTTAGTCAAGTCTACCATCAGGAAAAAAGATCATCAGTAAAGTCACGGAACGCTAACAAGCCAACGATGTGTTTTTATCAGTGCTGCACTTACGCCGGCGAAAGCGGTAGTTATTCATAACTGGGAGTTTTATCTTTTATTTCGTAATGTTCCACAAACCAAAATAGTCTTGCTCCACCAAAAAATGTTTCAAATGGCCCTGAGCACTATGCGACTTAGCTTCTGGGGTCATCAGTCACCTAGAGCTTAGAACTAATTAAACCTAACTAACCTAAGGACATCCCACACATCAATGCCTGAGGCAGGATTCGAACCTGCGACCGTAACGATCGCTCGGCTCCAGACTGCAGCGTTGCTCCACCAAATAGATCCTTTTATAGTATTGTATTGGTAAATAAACAGAATATTATTATTGGGAAATGTCATTCAAGCCGTAGCAGCACTCAGTATTTATATTTATGTCACAGTTAGCGTTATACACTCCTGGAAATGGAAAAAAGAACACATTGACACCTGTGTGTCAGACCCACCATACTTGCTCCGGACACTGCGAGAGGGCTGTACAAGCAATGATCACACGCACGGCACAGCGGACACACCAGGAACCGCGGTGTTGGCCGTCGAATGGCGCTAGCTGCGCAGCATTTGTGCACCGCCGCCGTCAGTGTCAGCCAGTTTGCCGTGGCATACGGAGCTCCATCGCAGTCTTTAACACTGGTAGCATGCCGCGACAGCGTGGACGTGAACCGTATGTGCAGTTGACGGACTTTGAGCGAGGGCGTATAGTGGCCATGCGGGAGGCCGGGTGGACGTACCGCCGAATTGCTCAACACGTGGGGCGTGAGGTCTCCACAGTACATCGATGTTGTCGCCAGTGGTCGGCGGAAGGTGCACGTGCCCGGCGACCTGGGACCGGACCGCAGCGACGCACGGATGCACGCCAAGACCGTAGGATCCTACGCAGTGCCGTAGGGGACCGCACCGCCACTTCCCAGAAAATTAGGGACACTGTTGCTCCTGGGGTATCGGCGAGGACCATTGGCAACCGTTTCCATGAAGCTGGGCTACGGTCCCGTACACCGTTAGGCCGTCTTCCGCTCACGCCCCAACATCGTGCAGCCCGCCTCCAGTGGTGTCGCGACAGGCGTGAATGGAGGGACGAATGGAGACGTGTCGTCTTCAGCGATGAGAGTCGCTTCTGCCTTGGTGTCAATGATGGTCGTATGCGTGTTTGGCGCCGTGCAGGTGAGCGCCACAATCAGGACTGCATACGACCGAGGCACACAGGGCCAACACCCGGCATCATGGTGTGGGGAGCGATGTCCTACACTGGCCGTACACCTCTGGTGATCGTCGAGGGGACACTGAATAGTGCACGGTACATCCAAACCGTCATCGAACCCATCGTTCTACCATTCCTAGACCGGCAAGGGAACTTGCTGTTCCAACAGGACAATGCACGTCCGCATGTATCCCGTGCCACCCAACGTGCTCTAGAAGGTGTAAGTCAACTACCCTGGCCAGCAAGATCTCCGGATCTGTCCCCCATTGAGCATGTTTGGGACTGGATGAAGCATCGTCTCACGCGGTCTGCACGTCCAGCACGAACGCTGGTACAACTGAGGCGCCAGGTGGAAATGGCATGGCAAGCCGTTCCACAGGACAACATCCAGCATCTCTACGATCGTCTCCATGGGAGAATAGCAGCCTGCATTGCTGCGAAAGGTGGATATACACTGTACTAGTGCCGACTTTGTGCATGCTCTGTTGCCTGTGTCTATGTGCCTGTGGTTCTGTCAGTGTGATCATGTGATGTATCTGACCCCAGGAATGTGTCAGTCAAGTTTCCCCTTCCTGGGACAATGAAATCACGGTGTTCTTATTTCAATTTCCAGGAGTGTATGTTACGAAGTGATAGTATAAGGTATAGACACAAAATAAAACATTTTGTCTCTTCCTTAAGTTAAAAATGTTTTGATATGCAGTTTATCGTTACATTCACAACATTTCTCCGACAGTACTTCGAAATATATGTAGCAAGTGAATAACGAAAGGTAATTTCACTCCTATTTTACCAATAAGAGTCAGATCCAACTTCTTGTAATGTAATTGCGGGGCAAGCAGGAACAATCATTGCTGTACGTACCTTACAAGTAGGGTTAGAACAAGGATGGCAGCGATGCTTTGTGTATCTATTTTGGTTTTGCAGTCAGTTGTGACATTTGGGTTCGTCTCTTGATCCACTTGCTTCTTCTGCTGTTGGTAGGTTGTGGATATCTACAACACCTTTTACTTTCTCCTTCCAGAGGTGTGATATGCTTCGAATCGACAAACGTCAGATATTAAATGCTTTTGAAGGAACCACACCCAGTTCTGTAAGGAATACCATCTTTGCCATTAAGCCATTTATATCCAGCATATAAATTATTAATTCCTCCAATGTTTAGCAAGCTGAAAAACAGGGTAAGAGTCCAGCGGGTTGTTTATTTTTTAAACGGACCACTCCGATTTCATACAATCGACACTACACCTACTTTCGTAAGATTGTGGAAAGTAATCACTTCATATATATGTGCTTCACCAATGTCAGCGCCTATACTATCGTCGCTGGGCATGGTACATATCACTTGTACGTTCTTCTTTTATTTCTTGTTTGAAACATATGAACAAAGGAGACATTTGTTACCTAGATTCTCTCCAAACGCGAAAATACTACAGTTTACTGGCCCATCCTTCATTGACAGTCGTTATTGTGGAATTGGTCTCTTATTCCTCAGCCGAATACCTACTGCTGGAACTCGGTAATTAGCGAACAGTTCGTTAGCGACTGATACAGATGTAAAATAGTTGTCCATGATCAATTTTCTGTATGTGTTGTCAGAGGGTAGAGTTTTCCATAACACGACATTTCCTGCATTATTAGGTACTTGATATGGACCAGTAGGCAGCCTTCCTGTCTCTTTGTCTGCATATACATCCGCGTATAATGTGTAAAAGATTCTAGCATCAAAGAATTCGTACAACGTTACACCTTATTTTGAGGACTTATTTGGAGTATACTGCCTGAACTTGCAACGTCTACAAGGTGCTTCCAGCGCTTTGACCATTGTTATTAATGCACTGTAACTCCTCATGCAGATCTTCACAAACTAATCCAATATTTCTCTGATTGGTGCCAGATAATCTTCACCGTTGTAGATTTATCATCAAATCGTACAGCTGGGAGAAGAGTACGGAACCTCTCTTTGCTCATCGAGGCAATAAAAAAGTCTGGTGCACTCCCACCTGTTGCCCATACTTCATCGGTATTCTGATGCTGTGACTTTTTACTCCGGCATGGTATAAAACACTAAGGCAAGCCGATAATTATTCAAACTCTGTCTCTGGGCAGTCTAGGGCTCCCCGCAAATAAATTGCTGCGATACTGTCCCATTCTTGGTCTGTGCATTTTACGATGCAGTCGATTACACTGTCTGGAAACAATAGTTCCCAGAAATCCAGAATAGATTTCAACATTTTTACTTGACCCTTGATTCCTGGTAGCTGTATCAGAATATTCTAACGAGCGGCTTTTGTAAAAGGGACTTTATACTTGAACCAACCAGTTTTTTCCACCCTCTCCTTCATACATACCGCGATTTATAGAAGTTGGGACTACTATAGAGACAGTTTCAGAAACGCGAGCAGACGGCTCTGTTATTGTGTTAATCTCTTCATGCTCTGACTTAGTGGCGGTAGCTAAAGACAAACCCTCTGTGTGGACGTACTAGTCCCACATCAATAACTGTTCATGTGACATATCACTCTTCCTGTAATATTTTGTGTCTTCAAAGCATCTGAAACAGATTTTCATGCACAAGTTATATGCAATTAATTCATTCAATATATAATATCAGATAAGAATATTTACTTTGCTTTTAAAAGTTTTAATGCAGAATGCCTCCAGAAAAAAAATTTACCCAGTCACTCTTCGCTAGCACTAATAAACACCTAAATGAGAAGCGAAACGTATTTCACGAATACGGAAGGCATTGTTAGGTCATAACTCCTGTGTGCGAAAAAATATAGCACTGCGCACTCCTTCAAACAAAGAAGCTAATAGCAAGTTTTACTTTCAGTTTGAGCCAAGAAAGATACCTGCACTGGAGGTGGAGGTATCGAAGGAAGTATTGCTGGGTCAACAGGTCATTATCTTTAAAACATTCAGAAGTTATTAAGACGGAATACGGAGAAGCTTTTTTCAAATAGTGAAAATGCAAAAAGAGAGAGATTAAATAAATCGTGAATAACTAAACCATTCTAAATTTAACCATTTTCAACGGATATTTATTAACTGAATATTGCAATTAAAAAAGTAATAGATTACAAAGATACACTCCTGGAAATTGAAATAAGAACACCTTGAATTCATTGTCCCAGGAAGGGGAAACTTTATTGACACATTCCTGGGGTCAGATACATCACATGATCACACTGACAGAACTACAGGCACATAGACACAGGCAACAGAGCATGCACAATGTCGGAACTAGTACAGTGTATATCCACCTTTCGCAGCAATGCAGGCTGCTATTCTCCCATGGAGACGATCGTAGAGATGCTGGATGTAGTCCTGTGGAACGGCTTGCCATGCCATTTCCACCTGGCGCCTCAGTTGGACCAGCGTTCGTGCTGGACGTGCAGACCGCGTGAGACGACGCTTCATCCAGTCCCAAACATGCTCAATGGGGGACAGATCCGGAGATCTTGCTGGACAGACGCGCGAAATTTGGCACGTACTTCGATGCGAGATGCCTTTAATAGGTTCCACAACGAAACATTGTCTCGAAATTTGGTAGAAAATCCGAAGAAATTCTGGTCGTATGTAAAGTACACAAGCGGCAAGACGCAGTCAATACCTTCGCTGCGCAGTGCCGATGGTACTGTTATCGACGACTGTGCCGCTAAAGCGGAGTTATTGAACGCAGTTTTCCGAAATTCCTTCACCAGGGAAGACGAATGGAATATTCCAGAATTTGAAACACGAACATCTGCTAGCATGAGTTTCTTAGAAGTAGATACCTTAGGGGTTGCGAAGCAACTCAAATCGCTTGATACGGGCAAGTCTTCAGGTCCAGATTGTATACCGATTAGGTTCCTTTCAGATTACGCTGATACTGTAGCTCCCTACTTAGCACTCATATACAACCGTTCGCTCACCGATAGATCTGTACCTACAGATTGGAAAATTGCGCAGGTCGCACCAGTGTTCAAGAAGGGTAGTAGGAGTAATCCATTTAACTACAGACCTATATCATTGACGTCGGTTTGCAGTTGGGTTTTGGAGCATACACTGTATTCAAACATTATGAATCACCTCGAAGGGAACGATTTATTGACACGTAATCAGCATGGCTTCAGAAAACATCGCTCTTGTGCAACGCAGCTAGCTCTTTATTCGCACGAAGTAATGGCCGCTATCGACAGGGGATCTCAAGTTGATTCCGTATTTCTAGATTTCCGGAAAGCTTTTGACACCGTTCCTCACAAGCGACTTCTAATCAAGCTGCGGAGCTATGGGGTATCGTCTCAGTTGTGCGACTGGATTCGTGATTTCCTGTCAGGAAGGTCGCAGTTCGTAGTAATAGACGGCAAATCATCGAGTAAAACTGAAGTGATATCAGGTGTTCCCCAGGGAAGCGTCCTGGGACCTCTACTGTTCCTGATCTATATAAATGACCTGGGTGACAATCTGAGCAGTTCTCTTAGGTTGTTCGCAGATGATGCTGTAATTTACCGTCTAGTAAGGTCATCCGAAGACCAGTATCAGCTGCAAAGCGATTTAGAAAAGATTGCTGTATGGTGTGTCATGTGGCAGTTGACGCTAAATAACGAAAAGTGTGAGATGATCCACATGAGTTCCAAAAGAAATCCGTTGGAATTCGATTACTCGATAAATAGTACAATTCTCAAGGCTGTCAATTCAACTAAGTACCTGGGTGTTAAAATTACGAACAACTTCAGTTGGAAGGTCCACATAGATAATATTGTCGGGAAGGCGAGCCAAAGGTTGCGTTTCATTGGCAGGACACTTAGAAGATGCAACAAGTCCACTAAAGAGACAGCTTACACTACACTCGTTCGTCCTCTGTTAGAATATTGCTGCGCGGTGTGGGATCCTTACCAGGTGGGATTGACGGAGGACATCGAGAGGGTGCAAAGAAGGGCAGCTCGTTTTGTATTATCGCGTTATAGGGGAGAGAGTGTGGCAGATATGATACACGAGTTGGGATGGAAGTCATTACAGCATAGACGTTTTTCGTCGCGGCGAGAGCTTTTTACGAAATTTCAGTCACCAACTTTCTCTTCCGAATGCGAAAATATTTTGTTGAGCCCAACCTACATAGGAAGGAATGATCATCAAAATAAAATAAGAGAAATCAGAGCTCGAACAGAAAGGTTTAGGTGTTCGTTTTTCCCGCTCGCTGTTCGGGAGTGGAATAGTAGAGAGATAGTATGATTGTGGTTCGATGAACCCTCTGCCAAGCACTTAAATGTGAATTGCAGAGTAGTCATGTAGATGTAGATGTCATGTAGATGTAGACAGGGTAGTTGACTTACACCTTCTAGAGCACGTTGGGTGGCACGGGATACATGCGGACGTGCATTTGTCCTGTTGGAACAGCAAGTTCCCTTGCCGGTCTAGGAATGGTAGAACGATGGGTTCGATGACGGTTTGGATGTACCGTGCACTATTCAGTGTCCCCTCGACGATCACCAGAGGTGTACGGCCAGTGTAGGAGATCGCTCCATACACCATGAGGCCGGGTGTTGGGCCTGTGTGCCTCGGTCGTATGCAGTCCTGATTGTGGCGCTCACCTGCACGGCACCAAACACGCATACGACCATCATTGGCACAAAGGCAGAAGCGACTCACATCGCTGAAGACGACACGTCTCCATTCGTCCCTCCATTCACGCCTGTCGCGACACCACTGGAGGCGGGCTGCACGATGTTGGAGCGTGAGCGAAAGACGGCCTAACGGTGTGCGGGACCGTAGCCCAGCTTCATGGAGACGGTTGCGAATGGTCCTCGCCGATACCCCAGGAGCAACAGTGTCCCTAATTTGCTGGGAAGTGGCGGTGCGGTCCCCTACGGCAGTGCGTAGGATCCTACGGTCTTGGCGTGCATCTGTGCGTCGCTGCGGTCCGGTCCCAGGTCGACGGGCACGTGCACCTTCCGCCGACCACTGGAGACACCGTCGATGTACTGTGGAGACCTCACGCCCCACGTGTTGAGCAATTCGGCGGTACGTCCAGCCAGCCTCCCGCATGCCCACTATACGCCCTCGCTCAAAGTCCGTCAAATGCACATACGGTTCACGTCCACGCTGTCGCGGCATGCTACCAGTGTTAAAGACTGTGATGGAGCTCCGTATGCCACGGCAAACTGGCTGACACTGACGGCGGCGGTGCGCAAATGCTGCGCAGCTAGCGCCATTCGACGGTCAACACCGCGGTTCCTGGTGTGTCCGCTGTGCCGTGTGTGTGATCATTGCTTGTACAGCCCTCTCGCAGTGTCCGGAGCAAGTATGGTGGGTCTGACACACCAGTGTCAATGTGTTCTTTTTTCCATTTCCAGGAGTGTAGATAATAGATTACAAAGATGAGTGTGAGGGAACCATGAAATGAATTAAGTTTTAATTAAAATTTCACGTTCTGTAGATGTTGTTATTAACTGTAACTTAAGACAAGATTGTACTTTGTGAGATTCGAAAGTTGTGCAGATTGGGGCCCACGAGAGCTGCGGATAGTGGTCGCATACCGACTCGTGAGGGGACATTGCCACACGGCAAGGTGGCCATCCAGGATGGTCAGCTGTCAGTAGTGTCCAACCAGACTACGAGGAATAAAATTAGAATGAAGGTCAGCATTGACCGTAATTTTGATGATTTATTAACAGCCAAATCAATTATCGATCACTTAATGATCATCTTCAGTGCTGGAAGACTAAGAGGAAGTGACACGCGAGGGAAGAGAGAGAAATATGAATACGAGTTGAGGGGATACATCTTTCACTGACAATTCGATGGTGCAGAGCTCACTCTGGGCCAAGCAGTCTGAAGGGACGACTCTGGAGACAGGCAACCAGCTCACCTCACAGTATGGAGCGAGCCACTTTCACAGCCACACAAGGTATGTCGAGAAGAACAGCACATATCACAACTGTGTTCTCTTCACTTGTAAACACGTGCTCCAAGATGAAGCAATGACATGTAATATGACTTTCATTTCCTCTCCGCAACAACATTGTAGAAACATTTAAATCCAGCTCAGAGTGTGGTAGAACTGCCTATACGAGAGGACCTTGAGTACAAGTGTTACCTTACATTTCCGGCTTCAGGTTACACTTGACCATCGTGAGGAGCAGTCAGCTTGCACCTGATGCAATTGCACGAATTAGTTTCAAGCCATGGACACCACTACTATTGAGCAATTTGTTCACAGTAACTATGGATTATTACAGATCTGTGTGCCACAGTACAGGGATGAAGCACCAATAGCAGCTACCAGCCAGGGTCACCCACACATTATGAAGAAGACCACTCCTACATTTGAAACTAAGTAGCTGTACATCTGTTATTATTGTTAGTATTGTTACATTTATTATTAATTTATAATCCCACCGTGTTATTCATTGTTTCCAAGATTCTAGTATTAAAATGAATGAGCTAATTACAATGTGGCTCCATCTACACTGTGCTGAAAAGTATCTAAACCACCTGAAATATTTATTAAAAAGGGACTTCACACATCTGTCTCCTCTCCTTCAATAAGATCATAGTTTCGAGATGAAAGAGCCAGTTACAGTGTAGCCCCACCAGTGATGTGAGCAAAGGCATGTAAAATAATTGTAAAAAAAAAAACAGTCAAAGTATCTAAACTACTTACAAAATTCACAAGCTATGTTTGGTATCGTACAATATAGATAATACGCCAAACAGAATGCTTCCTGAGGTTCGTAGCAAACCATATGATAGCCTAGCAAAATCCGCAGCCAGCTCAAAGGCACACCTCCTGTTGAAGTTATGAGCAGTGCCATCGCTAAGTTGACTCAAGGAGAATGCAGCACCAATCTCACGCAGTTTGCTAACTGGATTCATCGAGTGCCTTATTCGTGTTTTCTCTGAATCGTTGTTGTTTATGACAACTATGCTCTGAATTACGGATATCTGGTATACTATTGTGCTTCCCGTAAAAAATTTGTATAAACACCAGTGTGCCTCAGTTCACGTATGCTTTAAGTAATTCCTTCTTTCTGAGTACCCACATTTTTCTCGGCACCCACCTCCGGTAGATCCTATACTGTGTTTCAACCACTTACGTCTAGAAATCGTTTATGTTTGAAATTTACATTAAACTCACAGCAATGGACATTGTCATTCCCCAACCCTCGAACCATTCACACTCACAAAAGCAAGCAGCACTTCAGCACATGCTCCATAGACTCAACATAGAACCACTCACCAAAGAAAGCTACCAAAAAGAACTGGACGTGATAATGCAGGTAGCACAAAATAATGGTTACAATAATAAGATAGTCACGAAGCTAAACACCAAAATAAAAAGTAAAAGAAAAGCAGAAATCACCAAACCACAGACCACAACACATCAAAGCCAAATATAAACACTTAGCCCCATAACAACGATACATGATAATCAGAAAAAGACGAAAGAAAACACAAGATGGTACACAATTACATACAAAAACAAACTCACCCATTGGATCACCAACATTTTCAAAAGACAGGGAATAAACATAGCATACACAACAGACAATTCTATACAAAAATACACCCCAAAACTGACAAAAATCAGAGACATATACTAGAAATCAGGTGTATATCAACTATAGTGTAACACTTGTGAGGGAAGATTCATAAGGCAAACAGGTGGAACATCTGACGTCGGATACAAATAACAGATGAAAGTATGGAAATTTGGGACAAACCACTCCACATTTGCAGAACACCTACGAGAACATGACCACGAACCAATCATTAGAGAAGATGCCATGAAAATAATCAGAATAAACAATAAAAAACATCTAAACCTGCAAGAAAATTACGACATATAGAAAACCAAAGCAGGAAAAAATTACCACATACAGAAAAACAAACCAGAAAGGAAAACTTTTTTCAATGATCAAGCACACATGCCAAGCAGTTCATTATTTACACTAATAGATAAAATTATTGAATAGCGCTCATAAAGAGTGTTGATATAAGAATACCATCCAGTATAGCAATAATACTACGCGACATCTTTAACTCATTTATCCATGAACCCCTCCACACAATTTTGAAACGAAAAGTCAAATTAGCTGTCACCAAAGCTTTCAACCATTCGCTAACAGCTCTCTCTCTCTCTCTCTCTCTCTCTCTCTCTCTCTCTCTCTCTCTCTCTCTCTCTCTCTCTCTCCTCTCTGTCTCTCTCTCATATATACACACGGTATAAACATCATGAATAGAAGTTAGTCTTGAACATATACTTCGTTAGCTTGACAACAAGTAGGTAAACACACCAAAGAGGAGGAAACACGTAATGGAGCAGCAAAATTTACGTTGTTAAGAGTAGTGCCCGAAGAAATAGTTATATCAAGTGACGAAAGAACAAAAGTACACAGGAAAAAAAGAAGGAGAAACATGGTGAACAGTGTGAAAAAGGTCACAACGCCAAATTGTGCCTACATATCAGTAATAAAGTGGTAGCGCGACCTCCAGACCAGATGAGAGGAAACAGAGATCAGCAAATCGTAAGTAATAAATTTTTTACATAAAAATCGCTACGTGAACTGTTTAATAATCTAAGAATACAAAAAAGTTATCCTTCTAGATCCTACTGATGATGTCTTAGAACAAGAAGAAGGTGAAACGCGTCTGGGATAAATAAAGTGGCAGCAGGAAAAGTAGGTTTTATTTACAAAACAAGAGTTCTATTCTTGCTGCGGAGGAAGACCACGCAAACGAACTTGCTAATTCTTTGAATTCGAAATATTTTGTGACTTTTAATTGTGAAGTCACAAATGGAATTTAATGAAAAGCTTTTCCAGCTGGCTGCCAAACGGACATAATCAGACATAGCTGATTTAAACATTCTGCGAAATGCCGCAGAAGTTGCTAATTCGTGGCGGTGTCGCCTAATGAATGAAATTCGTTTTTCTATGCGGTTAGAAGAAATGTTTCTCAGATAAACACAGAGGCAATGTATTTTACTTCATATTTGTATTAACCCTAAATCCAATATTTTTTATCAAATTGTTTTCCATCAAGACCCACCAGTGACTCCTATGTTTCTGCGTACTTACAAAAAAGTGTCAGTCACATCTCTCTCATCTAAGAGTATCTCTGCTCCAGCACATCACTTCCTTATCTATCTTACATATACCTCTCAAGAAAAGTCCAACAACTTCCATTACACCTACCCCCTATTGTGGGCTGTTTTTCTTATTAATCGATGCAAATTCACGCATTATACGTTTTTTTTTTTACCCAGAGGGACAAGATACAGTCGTCTGCTCTCATGACCGAAAGGTCAGAAACCTTTATTTTGGCCCCCCAGCTACAGGCATATTTGTCTATTATTCTTTATATGACTAATGTAGGTCAGCTATGTGGGGACAACGTTGTCATGACATTTTTTATACGAGGGGGTACCGGAAAAACCGTGAGCGGGGCTTGTGTGGTACGCATTCCTAGGCCTTAACGTGTATAACGCTACTCTACCAGCACTGTGCGGCCTGTGTTATCGTCCTGGCATGCTCTGTTTATTTGCACTGATTGTGTGTGCTACTATTGTATTCCAGTTTTTTTCATGACGGCTAGTTTAAATGAACAACGTGCAGCCGTGAAATTTTGTTTTGTGCTCGGTAAGAATTTTGCGGAAACTGTTTTAATGTTGAAAACCGATTACCAAGATGACGCTATGGGAAAAACTCAAGTGGGTGAGTGGTTGGCTCGATTTAAAAATGGCAATAGTCCACTGCCTGAATCGACATAAATATTGAAAAAATTCGAGACAACTTTAAGTAGTTTGAAGACGATTGTGCAACAGTGTTCGTAAAAAAAGGCGATTTGTAGCAGTCAGGATACTGCTTTCTTCCACCATGACAACGGACCTGCACACACAGTCGCCTATGTTTGACAGCTTTTGGCTAAATATAGCAGTGGTTCGGTGCCCCATGCACCTTAATCGTCTGACCTGTCTCTGTGCGGCTTTTTCTTATTTCAACATATGAAGAGGGGCATGAAAGAAACCGATCTGACAACATTTACGAAGTCAAGAAGGAAACGAGGGAGCAGCTCTTAGCCATTTCTAAACTTGACTAAAAGAAAGTTTTGAACAGTAGAAGCACCGATGGGACAAATGCATTAGATGTTATCGAGAAAATTTTGAAGGGGATTAATAGTTTTGTAAGCAATTTGAAATACTTGGCTTTAAAAAAATTATTCCGACTTTTTTTTAGGTTGGGAAAGTTGAAGGATGTTTACTATTGTGATCCACCGACAACGCCTGACAACTTGCGTCAGCGCATTGTCAATGCATGTGCGACCATTACGGAAGGCGAACTACTCGCTGTTGAGAGGACTGTCATTACACGTATTGCCAAATGCAATGAAATTGACCCTTTATGTCATACATTTTACCAAACATTTCCTTACGCTAACGACAAATAAATCACTTACTTTACATATACAGGGTGGTCCATTGATTGTGACCGGGCCAAATATCTCAAGAAATAAGCGTCAAACGAAAAAACTACAAAGAACGAAACTCGTCTAGCTTGAAGGGGGAAAACAGATAGCACTATGGTTGGCCCGCTAGATGGCGCTGCCATAGGTCAAACGCATATCAACTGTGTTTTTTAAAATAGGAACGCTCATCTTTATTACATATTCGTGTAGAACGTAAAGAAATATGAACGTTTTAGTTGGACCACTTTCTTCGTTTTGTGATAGATGGCGCTGTAATAGTCACAAACATATGTTTCACAATTTTAGACTAACAGTTGTTAACAGGTAGGTTTTTTAAATTAAAAAACAGCACGTAGGTACGTTTGAACATTGTATTTCGGTTGTTCCACTGTGATACATGTACCTTTGTGAACTTTTCATTTCTAAGAAAGCATGCTGTTACAGCCTGATTACCTGTAAATACCACATTAATCCAATAAACGCTCAAAATGATCTACGTCAGCCTCAATGCATTTGGTAATAAGTGTAACGACATTCCTCTCAACAGCGAGTAGTTCGCCTTTCGTAATGTTTGCACATGTATTGCCAATGCGCTGACGCATGTTGTCAGGCGTTGTTCGGTGGATCACGATAGTAAACATCCTTCAACTTTCCCCACAGAAAGAAATCCGGAGACGTCAGATCCGGTGAAAGTGCGGGCCATGGTATGGTGCTTCGTCGACCAATCCACCTGTCATGAAATATGCTATTCAATACCGCTTCAACCGAACGCGAGGTATGTGCCGGACATCCATCGTGTTGTAAGTACATCGCCATTCTGTCACGCAGTGAAACATCTTGTACTAACATCGGTAGAACATTACCTAGGAAATCAGCACACATTGCACCAATTATCCTTCCTGTCATAATGCCGCATCATACATTAACCCGCCAACGTTTCCTGATGTTCCACTCGTCGCAGCCATCGTGGATTTTCCGTTGCCCAGTAGTGCATATAATGCCAGTTTACGTTACCGCTGTTGGTGAATGTCGCTTCGTCGCTAAATAGAACGCGTGCCCAGTGGCAAAACTGTACGCAACCTTCAAAGTCGTCGCCATGCAATTCCTGGTGCATAGAAATATGGTACGAATGCAATAGATGTTGATGTAGCATTCTCAACTCCGAGGTTCTTGAGAGTCCCGATTCTCGCATAATGTGTCTGCTTCTGATGTCCGGAATAGGCGCGACGGCAGCAAAAACACCACCTTCGGAATCATCATTTGTTGCAGGTCGTGGTTGATGTTTCACATGTGGCTGAACACTTCGTGTTTCCTTAAACAACGTAATTATCCGGCGAACGGTCCGGACACTAGGATGATGTCGTTCACGATAACGAGCAGCATACATAGCATACGACCGTTGGGCATTTTGATCACAATAGCCATACATCAACACGATATCGACATTTTCCGCAATCGGTAAACGGTCCGTTTTAACACTGGTAATGTATCACGAAGCAAATACCGTCCGCACTGGCTCAATGTTACGTGATACCACGTACTTATTTGTTTATGACTATTACAGCGCCATCTGTCACAGAGCGAAAAAAGTGGTCTAACTAAAACATTCATATTTCTTTATGTACCACACGAATATGTAAAAAAAATGAGGGTCTCTATTTAAAAAAACGCAGTTGATATCCGTTTGATCTGTGGGAACGCCATCTAGCGGGCCAACCATAACGCCATCTGATTTCCCCCTTAAAGCTAGACGAGTCTCGTTCTCTGTAGTTTTCTCGTTTGACGCTTATTTCGTGAGATATTTGGCCCGTTCACTATCAATGGACCACCCTGTATATATATTGTCAGAGAAGAAATATTCTTAGCTGTACATTGGCTGCAGACAGTTTTCACTATCTGCGTGTAAACTACAGGGAGAGATTCTTAGCGCTGACTCAAACAAAAGCAATAGAAGTATTACACAGAAGTGCTATATTAAAACAGAAGATACGTATTTCTTCCAATTCAGGACACTCTCCTCCACAACACCATCGGATGTAGATTTCGACCAACTATGACTGGAATCCACGAACAACGTTATTCTACAAGTCATAATAAAAGAGGGTAAACGTCTCATACTGTCTTAAGTCATTCCCCGTTAAGGAAATTACGCCTTTAAGAGTTATTAATATAGTGGGGTGCGTGTGTAAAAGGAAACTAGAAACAGAAGAGATTGAAGCCAGAAACCGAAAATTGGAGTTTATAGCGAAGGCAACTGCCATGAAGGAAGAATGCAAAAACGCATTGGAATAAAGAACTTATTATAAATATGCATGCAAGGCTTACATATTCTTTTAAAGGCGGTGTGTGGCGAAATCTGGCTACCACAGGAGAATATAAAATATATGTGTTTACTATTTATAGTGGTTGTGAATGGTCATATATGGGGGACCTGGGTGAAGAGGATGGATTTGAGCACGTTAACAACATTAAAACACAGACGAAAAACATATTTATAAAGCTCACCTGTATCCACTGAAAAAGGATGATTATATTGTCTGCAAGTGAGCTCTGACTAGATATTGCGCATTTAGCAACAGCACAACGGTTTGCAGAGCTTCATACCGACATGGTAACTTGATGACCACTCATTTGCCAAAGTTGTAAACACACAATTCTGTCTGGAAATTCCACAAGAACGTGCGGCAGATAAGCTGGTAGCGTACGTCCATGACGATGTGGAGTCTTACAGCAGTAGCATTATGCAGGAAGTAAGTGATAAGATTAAAATCACCGATTTCTCTCGTCTACAATATGTGCTAAAAGGAACAGAGATAATTTTAATGCCGTAAAAGATATAATTTACAAGGAAAAACTTAGATATGTTTGGGAGTTCGAGAACATACTTCCTTTGTGCCAGTGAAATTGCTGGCCAGGGAAAGATTAGAAGAGTCCACTGTGGGTTAAGGGGGATGATATTAGAACCTCAACAACCAAAATTTAAGAAACAGTTCTTTTGTATGTGCAAACGTATATGTAGGAAGTAATAAATTTTATGAGAATACTTTCTTGTCTTGTTCGCTAAACTAATAAAAATCCCATTAACTTCCCCATTTACGACGATCTATGTGCATGTATTTCAGATGTGGGTAGTTGGGTGACCTTGAAAAGTAGTTGAAGCTAGGTAACTGAAGGTAAGGAACCTGCAGTTACATGTTCGTTTTTTATATGAAAATCATTCCATTCTATTCCTCTTTCTGTTGTTGTGCATCGAGAGTTTCAAAGAGAATGGTGCAGATCAGTACTGGACTCCAACTCATGAACCATTACAGATATACTTCAAGGACAGCCCCTATCTGTCACATCAATTTACGATGACGCAGCACTCATAGTGAAATCTGGAGACCAGTCCATTTATTTACGACATCCCAAGAGCAGAATACCTACAGTCTGTTCTCAAATCTGATTGGTTGGAAGACCATTTCATGGAAGTGGAAAAATGGAGATCTCTCCTCGGGGAGAGACGTCTGCGTAGCTGAGGTGACGTTTTCGTAAAATTTACCGGGACCCTTCTAATTCACTCTTTCTAAATTAAGTGCATCAGTTCTTCGTGCTCTGGCATACGCCAGCTATCGTGCAAGAACGTACGTAACATAAAATAAAGGTTAGAAGGCTTTTTAATTGTGGTTACATCCTTCATTCCTGGACAAAAATGTGATAACGATGATGTGGAGGGAGGTTTTAGCTGCTGGGAAGCTATGGGAAGCCTTATAAAACGTCACCTAGCAGGAGTGACTGTGGACATACCACATTTTTCGGATCATATATATCTATAAATTTTAGTGTCATGGCGGCTGCAGTGTAACACGTGTTAAGTTCGGCTCTCGAAATTTAGTCGAATTCGAAGGTGTTCTCGCAGGTGTTGTTGTCTAGTACAAGTGGAAATCGTGTAAAAACAGTGTTCTGTGCAGTAGTGCTATTTTCTTTCTGTGCTCCGCCAATATCTGCGAGAAAATGGTAAACAGAAGAGTCAACAGCAGCGGGGAAGCAGGAGGTGCGGCACGCCTGCTCCTGGCGGAAGGTGCGGCCGCGGCTCCCGGTATAGCGGAGCTGGTCCGCTCTGAGGTAAACGCTGCGCTTCGCGATAAAAACAATCTCGATCTGATAGCAGGCACCATATCAGATACTGTAACGGCAGCAGTATTGGCCAAAATACGTGAAACTGTTGAGGCCAATACTGCCGAAATTACAGCACTAGAAAGTCTGTGTCTGAATACGAGAAAAAGGCACGAGAGTTGGAAGTGAAACTATCTGCCGCCACAGACGAGCTAGAACAGTACCAAAGGCGAAATAGTCTACGACTGTTTGGAGTAGCAGAAAATAAAGAAGAAGACACGGACAACCTGCTTATACAGGTTGCGCGTGAAAAATTAGGCGTTGAAGTGACCAAGGCAGACATTGACAGGAGCCACCGGGTGGGACGAAAACTACCAGGTGCTACCGAACCTCGTCCAATAATAATTAAATTTGTGTCGTACCGAAAAAGGGCTGAGATCTTTACCCAGAAGAAGAAGTTAGCAAGGACAGGGCTTACAATAAGGGAAGATTTGACACACGAGCGGCTAAAGATTTTAAACAGTGCCATATCCCATTTCGATCTTCAGAATGTGTGGACTCAGGATGGCAGAGTAATCATTAAGACTGTAGCTGGAAAGAAGACAGTCACAAACATGACAGAACTAAATAGTATTAAGTGAATCTACTCGAGCCAAAAGTCAAACTTAACACCATTTGCAAATTTTAACAGTCCTATACTCAGATATAGTCTTGTAATTGTATTAACTTTTTAATAATTTGTACCTTCAACTAATTGTTTTTGTAACTTTATTAACTTTTTACTATTTTTTGTGTCTTTAGCTGTAGCCATTGCTTAGTTATTGTTACTGCTAATACTTTTTTTCATTTTCTCAGTTTATTCTCTTCCATTCTGTAATAGTTCTATTGCAATTATTAGTCTCTCCTTTAGTTCATTAGTCAACCATCTCTTCGGTTTAAATTGCTCATAACAAAAATCACTATCAGTATCACTTTAGCAAATTTAAATCTAATTGTAGCTTCCTACAATAATCACTACCAGTATCACTATAGTAAATTTCAATTTAATTCTAGCTTCCTACGGTAAACTATTAAATATTCAGCTTACTTCTCTCTGCTGGCTGCATCGGCCTCTTAAATCACTCCCCTTTCCTTTATTTCCACCCTAAGCTGTTTCAAATACTCTAATTACGTCTCTCCTCTTACGACATAGGATACTCAGTTACACACAGCCGTCACCATTTTGGTCATATTCTCCCTGCACCGAATACCACTAATCCATTATCTATACTCCCGCAACCTCAGGAAATCTCTTGCAGTCGCCTTTCTTTCGGCACTCGCGGAGTCACAAACAGGGCGCGCAAAATCTCGGACACCCCTGTATTATGTCACTTGGCGGAAACACCGGCAAGTGCCCCTCGCAACAGGTAGCGCCTAACAAAGGGACAAACCAGTCTGCCACCCTACTCCAGGCTGCTCAGCGGAACGCGTCCGAGCTTTTAGCAGCTCACTGCAACATTCAGTCTTTACCTGCGCACTACGAAGAACTTAGCCTCCTCTTCAACCAACTAAACTACCACGTAGTCCTCTTATCCGAAACGTGGTTGAAATGACACATATCCTCTGCATCTATTCATCTCCCAGGGTACACATTTCTTAGGGCAGACAGATCAAAAAAGCGAGGTGGCGAGGTCGGCGCATATATACGAACAGATCTCAAAGCGAAAGTCTTATGTACGTCAAATCCTGCTGAAGAAAAAGAGGCTGAATTCATGTTCATTGAAATAAATATACAAAGTCGGAAATTCTTGACTGGCGTCGTGTACAAGCCGCCAAAAATTAGCTCAATGAGTTCCTTCCAGTCGGAATTACATTCACTTCAGTGTCAATACGAACATGTCATCGTAATGGGTGACTTGAACATAGACCTGCTAAGAGACACTCCCTCCGCAATAAACCTAAGAAGATTGTTTAGTTGCAATAGCATGAACATTCTCCCATTACAACCTACACACCATACGGCGCACAGTCATACTCCTATAGACGTGATCGCAACGAAACAGACTGACAAAGTAAGAGATGTTGGTCAATCATCGGCCCCTGGCCTCTCAGCACATGATGTAATATTCCTGGCCTACTCTGTGCAGCCCCCAAGGACCAAATCGCGTTACATAACTTGTAGGAACATGAAACGTATTGACCTTGACGCTCTAACAGCCGATTGCTCAGAAATCTCATGGCATGACATAATCAGAGAACCTACAATCGACGGCAAAATTAATGAACTTGGTGATAAACTCACTGCCCTCTATGACAAACATGCACCTGTGCCCACAGTCTGTGTAAGAAAATCTCCTGCTCCATGGCTGACAGTTGAATTACGTCAAATGATGACTAATAGGGATACTGCCCACAGGCGTTTCAAGGCAGATCCGAAACCCGAGCGTTTCGAAGAATTTAGAAAGCTACGGAACAGAGTGAAACAATGCATTCGCAATGCCAAAATCAGGCACGCTCGCTCCCTTGTATGCAGCGATCTGACACCCAAGACTCTATGGAAGAATCTCCGTAGCTTGGGGGTCGGAAAGGCAAAATCGGAAACTACTTTTCATGTGTCAGCTAACGAATTAAATGAATTCTTCTCTGCACCTCTGAATACCAGCACGTCCACAAGAATCCCCAAACAGGATAACTAACAACGTTACCTTCCATCTAAAACATGTAACAACAAATACGGCAAGAAAAGCAATAATGAGAATCTCTTCTGATGCAATAGGCAACGACAATATCGGTATAACCATGATTAAGAATGTTGCCGATATCTTAGTACCTGTCTTAACTGACATATTTAATTTTTCCCTCGTGAACGGAATATACCCCACTGCATGGAAAAGAAGCATAATTCGACCCATCCCTAAGATCGAAAACGCACAACTGCCTAGTGATTACCGACCAATTAGCATACTGCCTGCTGTTTCCAAAGCACTTGAATATATTGTTCATGACCAAATCACTGAACACTTGCATGAATTCAGTCTGTATAACAAATTTCAATCCGGTTTCCGTAAACATCACAGCACAAACACTGCTCTAATTAAAGTAACTGATGACCTGAAATATGCCATCGACAATCGAAAGGTAACAATATTGACGCTACTGGACTTCAGCAAAGCTTTTGACACTGTTAACTTTCACATATTACTCAGAAAAAAGCAACAGGTTAACTTCTCTGATAGTGCAATGAGATGGTTTGAAAGCTACGTAAAAGACAGACAGCAATGTGTTGTCTGCACAAATGAAAAATCTTCCTGGAAACATGTTTCTTCGGGAGTGCCACAAAGATCAGTCTTAGGACCACTTTTGTTTTCTTTATATGTCAACGATATTTCGTCGGCCTTGTCCTCCTGTAAACACCATTTCTATGCCGACGACCTCCAGCTCTACCTAAGCGTCAGACCTGAAGACGTAAGCACTGCAATCGCTCTGATGAATGATGATCTGTCTTCAGTAGTGACATGGGCGAAAAACCTGGGGCTTAAATTAAATGCAAAAAAGACGCAAGTAATCTTAATAGCCCATCAGAAATTAATAAGTTCAGATTTCCGCGAACAGGTACCTCCTATTCTGCTCGAAGGTACCCCAATACCATATCAGAAAACAGTGAAGAACTTGGGTTTAACTTTGGACGAGCATCTCAACTGGGCGGAGAATACAGTTGCAGTGTGCCGAAAGACGTCTGCTTGTCTCTATGCTCTCAAAAAGTTTCGGAACATATTCCCACAGGACTTGAAACGCCAGCTCGTGCAAGCACTCGTTCTACCGAACCCCCACTATTGTGATGTGATTCAACAAGGCATGAGTAGTGAAAACAAAAGACGGCTAGAGCTAACCATGAATGCGTGTGTGCGTTACACCTGCAACATTCTCCGATATGATCATGTTAGTGCTTCATACTCCGAGCTAGGATGGCTGCGGCCAGACAAACTGCGTGACTACCACACTCTATGTCTACTTCACCGACTCCTCGTCGCGCAAGCACCTCAGTACCTAGCTTCAGAGATTAAAAACCTGTCATGCCATCATAATCGAAACACGAGGTCACTCTTATCTGGTATCCTAACTGTGCCCACTCACAAAACAAAAACTTTTGCAAACTCTTTCTCAGTTGCCGCTGTCCGCCTCTGGAACAAACTGCCCCTTACCTTGAGGAAAATTCAATCTACTGTTGCTTTTAAGAAGAAGTTGAAGCATTTCCTACTATCATCCGCATAAAATTCTCCACAAAATTAATGTGCAAGGCCAATCCTCTCATCTGTCAAATAGCAAAGCTAGCGACTCCTATCTTGCTCCTGAGATGCCTTCCACTTCATCTATCTCTATTAGCCACACAGTCTTCTTTTCCTTTATATTTTCCTTAATCATGTTTCATCATGTCTCTCTATTCTTCTCCTCCCTTCACCATGAGTCTCCCCCATACTCCCTGCTGCCAGCACTCCTACCTAAAATCTTTCTCTTCAATAATGTATTTTTCGAGGTGTACCTTTCTAATTGTTTATCTCATTTTCTGTATTAGATGTAGTTTAACATGCCTACTAAAACATATGTCTGTAAAATAAGTAGAATGCCTGGTTAGATGTAAGAGAGGGCCTGATGGCCCTAATCTTGCCAGGTTAAATAAATAAATAAATAAATAAAATATAAATGGTTATCATGCTACTTGTCTGGAATGTTATGATATTCAAAGATATTGTCACTGCGGGTCAGTGTTCCAACATGTAGGTAGATGTGTATATTAATGTGATCAGACTACAGTTTCTGTAAAAAAATTACGTCTAGGTGTTATGGGAAGGTGGATTTGATGTGGCAATTGTGATTTCAACGCATTGACGAGTATATCTGTCTGCAATGGGTGGTAGATTCATTTCTTAAACAGTTGCGCACAATCCTATTGCAAGGGTTACACTGGATCTTTCAAAGTGTACAAACAGAGCACTCAGCACGCCCGTAACATGATGGATAAGCAGGACGTCTTCGCATCGGCTCTCCTAAGCAGTTCCTCACTTGTTCTTTGACTCACTATCGATTGCAATGTTTATTACAGAACAGCGACGAATAACTGTTGTGTCCTTCCAAACCTTTCGTCTGCAGGAGCGCTGTTGAATATCACGCAGTTCTGGGCGCCTGTCTGATTGAAAATACTTGGAGTTTATTCTCGAACCTTATTGGCTGCAAGACCTATTCATCAGATTATTTTCTAGAACTGAAGAGTATCTAAACACCTACATGCCGTGAGTGTGAACATACAATTTTTTTTTAATACTAAAAGCATATAAACGATCATCGCGTTGTCTGACATAGCTATCTGTTGGGGTGTAAGGCTAATGTGATCAGTGTTCCGATATGTGCAAAGAAAATTATGTGGATGGGACTATGTTCGTTCACAACGGGGGTATGGATTTTATGTGGAAAACTGTGATTCCAGCACACCGATAACCGTGAGGAGTATATTTTAGATGAAATTTTATGTTCCGTCATAAGGAGCAAATAGTTAGATATGGGAAATTGATATTTCCAGAGCCACAGTCGGGAAGGCGGCATTTTCGATACTTCTCTCATTGTCAAATGTCACCATACTTGAGCTGCAATCGTAATGTTTAATTGTAATTAAACTGATAGAATGTAACTGGTTTCCTAGGACGACTCCGCTTGGTGTCCAGGTGTTTGGAGGAGGTGCCCAATGGCTGGAATGGTTGGATATTTGCAGCTGAAGGTGTGAGCTCCCACTAAGCCTCCTGAAATGGTCAGGTTGGGTTGGAGGGCTCTGTTGACATAACCGTCTCCCCATCTGTGTGGGAGAATAATGAAATAACAGTATGTGTTGGGAATCCTTCACGAACTCGTGTGTTGCGAGTATTCTCCAATATCTTCGTGGGAATTCGAGAAGGATTAATATGACAAGCGTTTGTGCTGGACTATTGTCGCCCTCCCCCCCCCCCCTCCCCCAGCCATGTAAATTGATCAGTTTATGTTGATGCGGTCAGGGCAGCAGTGTCTCCGGTCTCTGAGCATTAAGTACAGCGAGCATGTGGATGCCAGGAGATGGGCATGCAGTTGGCATGGCAGTGTGGCGAATCTGGGCCAGTGGTTCACGGGGGCCTACGGAAGTTTCTACAATCTCCGATATCTAACCATGACAACTATTATGGATATGATAGTCGCTGTAGTGTATGTGTTCAAAAAGTATCCTGTTCATGTGGTGACGGATCCTTTGTGTGGGATTAAGTGCTCGTCAATACATCCCAGTGGACTATGTTCTTCAGCAGAAAGGTGCAGTGGTGTTTGTGTAAGTAAGGGTGGATTTGTTATTGTGACTGTCCTATTAAGCAGTAGCCGCTTCCCCACCTGCTTCTTCCTGGTGTAACAGAAAGAACCAACCCGGGAATTTTATAGTGGTTTAAAAATACATTTGGCAACGGCCTTGCCGCAGTGTATACACTGTTTCCGATGACATCACCGAAGTTAAGCGCTGTTGGGCGTGGCTGGCACTAGGATAGGTGACTATCTAGCCGCCATGCGCTGTTGCCATTTTTCGTGGGTGTACTCAGCCTCGTGATGCGAATTGAGGAGCTACTCGACCGAATAGTAGCGGCTTCGGTCAGAAATACCATCATAACGACCGGGAGAGCGGTGTGCTGACCCCACGCCCCTCCTATCTGAATCCTCCTTGAGGATGACACGGAGGTCGGATGGTCCCGGTAGGCCACTCGTGGCCTGAAGACGGAGTGCTTTTAAAAATACATTTAGCAGACGTGCAGGTGGTTGGAAATTAACACAACCAGGACGGTATACATTCCCGCCGAAATGTGAAATTATAGCTATCATTTTAAATAGTATCACTTCCCATCATGACATGAAATTTCGGATTTATCAATTTATTGCTTCTGGTAGTGGTACTGCAAACACACTGTACTCGAACTACTGCCCTCTCTCCTGTAAATTACTCAAGCACATGCCAATAGGTAGCAAGAGAAAAACCGCACCACATAGATGGAAACATTTAATTAGTTTTTCAGTCAATTTGACTGAGCAGCGGTAACGCAAGTGGGCTATTTCCAAGACATCCGCAGCCGAGCGTTTTGGGGAGGCCTGTGAATTTACCAGGTAGCTGCTACTATGTTCAAGGACAAAAGAGATATTGGCGTGGTTTCCTGTTGCACGTGACAAATGCTCACTGGTCAGGAAATAACCACTTTGAGAGCGACAGAGGGGGGAGAGAGTGGGGAGGAGAGAGAGAGAGAGAGAGAGAGAGAGAGAGAGAGAGAGAGGTGCTGAGGCTACCTCTCCCAGCATCCTTTGCTGGTGGTATTGTAACATAACTCAGAAATGCCTGCACAAGAGGCCAATTATTATAATAATTAAATAAAAATAAATAATAATCAAATAATTAATTAATTAAGAGGAAATGTAGTAAACGAAAGAAAAATTAATTTAAATATTTCACTCGCACACACAATTCGCGTTCTTTATCATTTTGCCTTTTTTCTCTTTGAAGTTAGGGTCGATAGACACTTGGCGTGCTGAAAAACGTTAAATTTCCTTCCTATGATCTCAGGGATATGATTAGCTGTCTCCTTGCCTCGAGAGAAAATTCAGAACAGTTTAAATTTAATTTCGTGGATATCTGTTTGGTACTGTAAGAAAAAATGTAGTAAACAAAATATGAAAAATTATGTCCTGTCATAAGGAGCAAATAGACAGATGTGGAAACAAGTGTTCGTAGTAAAGTCATATTGGTGACCGCATTTGGCAATAGTAAGAGCATAGTTAAACAGATTCCTAACAGGATTACAATTTCAGTTCATTTGAACAAAGATGGAAGGAAATAGGAGTCTGATAGCGTAAGATGCTGTCGGAAAGGCGGGCGACTAAAGAGAGAGAAAAAAGACGAGCGCGCATTCTTATATAGGACAAAATACCGATGATAATGCCCTCCCTCTATCATGGGCGTACATATTCGCTGACTTGCAGCGCAGTTAACTGGCACAAAGATTAAATCATATTTTTAACTTTTGTCATTTCGATAGGAAAGGACAATAGTATGTTATTACGTCGCGGACGGGGAACGATATTATTTCGCCCTCCGGACGGGAATTTAAAATCTACTAACAATATTTTGAAATACATGTCCATAGTAGAATCTCTGATTTGTCATAGGTATCAGTTATTTGAACTGACCTTAGGGTTTATGTTCCTATTACAATGTTCATTATTTAGCTCTCAGTGGCTTTCTAACATTGACATGTGCACCCTCACAGTTTGACTATGGTTTTGTTAAATTCCGACCTGCTCACCCATTCGGCAGAGGAGGGGCCGGGAAAAACAAAAGCGTTTTGAAAAAAACAAACCGCTCCCGTGAGCTGAGGGTTACGCATGACTACTAGATATATTACAATCAGGTCTTTATGATATTTTCAAATAGTAGTTCGTCATTGCATTATTACTGAAGTTTTCAATAAAATCTCTTTCATTTTGGCCCTTACTGAATTTTAGTACCGTGGTCTAGGGGTAGCGTCTTCGATTCATAATCAAAACGTCTTCAGTCTCGGGTTCGATCCCCGCCACTGCCTAAATTATGATAAATAATCAGCATTGGCGGCCGAAGACATCCGGCATAAGAAGTCAGCCTCATTCCGCCAACGGCCTTGTCAAACAGGGCGGAGGAGCGGATAGAGGTTCAGGGCACTCTCCTGTCCTAAGGGTGGGAAATTGCCCCTAAAGGCGGAAGAATCAGCAATGATAAATGACATGAGGATGCAGAAGGCAATGGAAACCACTGCATGAGAGACACATAACGTGTATCCACAGGACATGTGGCCTGTAGTTGAAGAAGTGTCATGATGATCTCTCCATTGGCAAAATATTCTGGAATAGTCCCCCATTTGGATCTCCGGGAGGGGACTGCCAAGGAGGAGGTTACATCATGGTCAGACAGAGATTCCGAAATAAGATACTGGATTGTAAGTCGTACCCAGGAGCACATATAGACTCAGTAGTGACAAAGAGTAGGCTGAAGTTTAAGACATTAGTCAGGAAGAAACAATACGCAAAGAAGTGGGATACGGAAGTTCTAAGGAATGACGAGATACGTTTGAAGTCATCTAACGATATAGATACAGAAATAAGGAATAGCGCAGTAGGCAGCACAGTTGAAGAGGAATGGACGTCTCTAAAAAGGGCCACCACAGAAATTGGGAAGGAAAACATAGGTACAAAGAAGGTAGCTGCGAAGAAACCATAGGTAACAGAAGAAATACTTCAGTTGATTGATGAAAGGAGGAAGTACAAACATGTTCCGGGAAAATCTGGAATACAGAAAGACAAGTCGCTGAGGAATGAAATAAATAGGAAGTGCAGGGAAGCTAAGACGAAATGGCTGCAGGAAAAATGTGAAGACATCGAAAAAGATATGAATGTCGGAAGGACAGACTCAGCATACAGGAAAGTCAAAACAACCTTTGGTGACATTAAAAGCAACGGTGGTAACATTAAGAGTGCAACGGGAATTCCCCTGTTAAATGCAGAGGAGAGAGCAGATAGGTGGAAAGAATACATTGAAAGCCTCTATGAGGGTGAAGATTTGTCTGATGTGATAGAAGAAGAAACAGGAGTCGATTTAGAAGAGATTGGGGATCCAGTATTAGAATCGGAATTTAAAAGAGCTTCGGTCAAATAAGGCAGAAGGGATAGATAACATTCCATCAGAATTTCTAAAATCATTAGGGGAAGTGGCAAAAAAACGACTATTCACGTTGGTGTGTAAAATATATGAGTCTGGCGACATACAATCTGACTTTCGGAAAAGCACCATCTACACAATTACGAAGACGGTAAGAGCTGACAAGTGCGAGAATTATCGCACAATCAGCTTAACAGCTCATGCATCGAAGCTGCTTACAAGAATAATGTACAGATGAATGGAAAAGAAAATTGAGAATGCACTAGTTGACGATCAGTTTGGCTTTAGGAAAAGTAAAGGCACGAGAGAGGCAAATCTGAGGTTACGGCTAATAATGGAAGCAAGGCTAAAGAAAAATCAAGACACGTTCATATGATTTGTCGACCTGGAAAAAAGCGTTCGACAATATAAAACTGTGCAAGCTGTTCGAGATACTGAAAAAAGTAGGGGTAAGCTAAAGCTAGAGACGGGTCATATACAATATGCACAACAACCAAGAGGGATTAATAAGATTGGTCGATCAAGAACGAAGTGCTCGTATTAAAAAGGGTGTAAGACAAGGCTGTAGCCTTTCGCCCCTATTCTTCAATCTGTACATTGAGGAAGCAATGATGGAAATAAAAGAAAGGTTCAGGAGTGGTATTAAAATGCAAGGTGAAAGGATATCAATGATACGATTCGCTGATGATATTGTATCCTGAGTGAAAGTGAAGAAGAATTAAATGATCTGCTGAACGGAATGAACATTCTAATGAGTACACAGTATGGTTTGAGAGTAAATCGGAGAAAGACGAAGGTAATGAGAAGTAGTAGAAATGAGAACAGCGAGAAACTTAACATCAGGATTGATGGTCACAAACTCAATGAAGTTAAGGAATTCTGTTACCTAGGCAGTAAAATAACCAATGATGGACGGAGCAAGGAAGACATCAAAAGCAGACTCGCTATGGCAAAAAAGGCATTTCTGGCCAAGAGAAGTCTTCTAATATCAAATACCGGCCTTCATTTGAGGAACAAATTTCTGAGGATGTACGTCGGGAGTACATCATTGTATGGTAGTGAATCATGGACTGTGGGAAAACCGGAACAGAAGAAAATCGAAGCATTTTAGATGTGGTGCTATAGACGAATGTAAAAAATTATGTGGACTGATAAGTTAAGGAATGAAGAGGTTCTACGCAGAATCGGAGAGGAAAGGAATATGTGAATACACTGATAAGGAGAAGGGACAGTATGATAGGACATCTGCTAAGACATGAGGGAATGAATTCCATGGTACTAGAGGGAGTTGTAGAGGGCAAAAACTGTAGAGGAAGACAGAGATTGGAATACGTCAAGCAAATAATTGAGGACGTAGGTTGCAAGTGCTACTCTGAGGTGAAGAGGTTAGCACAGGAAAGGAATTCGTGGCGGGCCGCATCAGACCAGTCAGTAGACTGATGAAAAAAATTTTTTTTTTAATTTTCACTATTTCTCAGTTATGCTTTTATGGACTATTACCAGGTAGTGAATAATTAAAGTCAATGCTGATATCTTATGAATCCCTAAATATTTCAACTCATATCATATTAAGTTACATGATTGCAGAACAATAAATATACCTCTTTTGTTATTAGCGTAATATTGGTACGGAAAAGGATATTCCTATGCATTATGATTACACAACACATTATAAATTGTAACGGGAAAAATTTAATATATTTTACAGTACAGTTGCACCTAAATTTGTGTTACTGTGAATTAGCAACATTTCAATCACAGAATACTTTAAAACCTTAATGCTTGTGTGTTGTGTGTTTTGTGGTTATGTTTCATAGCAGTTTTTTATTTAAATCTTCACGTGGTGGAATGAAGAATGACTTGATTGAAATGTTGATTGAGGTGACGAAAAAAGTTCGTCTCAATGGAATGGCTGACGGTGGATTCTGCTGGGTACACCCCTACGGCTGGTGGCTGTGATATTCATCCTATCTTCCTCTCGGACACGAGCACTTGCACTTCTCTGGAACACGGCCTGTTATGGATGTCTGGAAACTCGTTGCAGGTGGTCATGGAAAAAGTAGATGTTGTAATAGTCGTATTAGTAAGCGCCAGCTTTTCGCCATGTAAGGTAAGTTGCATCTTAAGACAGGTACCGAGTTCTGAATTTTGTTGTTCAGCCATAACATTTCACAGAGCGCCATTGGTAGCCGTTGCGCGCCAAGTCTCCCTACAGACAGTTCGGCAAACATTAATTGGCTCCGCACAGCCCAGCGCAAACCTTTCCAACAATAGTGCAGGCGACACTAGCGGCGGCTGGTGAGGAAATGTTCACACCAAAAGCAAGAACGTTGACTCAACGTTCCGACAACACACACAAAACACAGTCTTTAACAAGTCGATCAAATTTGCAGTTCCCGGGCGGATTCTGTCCTATTGATCGCACTTTTTTTTGGTTTTGTGGCAGTAAAGCACAAAATTCAGGATCACTTTCAGTCTGGTTACAGTTTATGGTCACTGAATGAAGCACTTCACACATTTCGCACGCAGTAATGTATGGGGAAATGTCACCAAGTGCCAAGTCTCGGAGAAAAATCGTCAAACACAACTTGATGTGGTACCACTGTTCATTAAATAGGATCATTTTTATACATAGTTCGTTGTCACAGCCTTTGCTTTTATGTATTGTCCAGTAAATCACAAAATTGTTCAGTGAAATATACGATGACACTTCATTTTTAAAACTGTCAATCAACGTATTCACTTAGGGCAAATTTTATAGTTACAACATATAAGTATTCGTTGAGACACAGGCCCGTGAGAGTTCACTGCTGTGTACATTAGCTATACTCGCGCTGGAGGTTTATATATTGGATTTCACAGTAACAGTCACTGATCAGAAGATCATCATTATTGTCCATAAAGAATTACAATGAAATTAGAAATCTACGCTACTCAATGTTCAGTTACTCGTAACCATTTACATATTCACAGGAAAGAAATCATAACCTCCTTTCTCATTCAAATGATATTCCTTGCTCTATCAAGTGGACAAAATCTCGTGATTTTACCTACTTACGAAATGAAAATCGCAACGAAAATTAGCCAAAAGGCTACCACGTATACATCAGAAGTATATATAATCTGATGATTTAATCAAGGTAACACCTTTGATTCTCTGGAGGCTGACCATTTTTGGGTTTTATATACATAGATAGCAAATAACACATTAGCACAAAAATCTAAATTATTTCATAAATAATTGGAAAGATGAAATTTGCATTCATCACTTGATTCAAAGTCTGAGTTTATTCATTGACTTTGCAAAGAAAGTTTAAAAGATTTTTTCAGCTATATTTCTGTCATGACTAATTATTCTATCCATTAAAGCATTAACATTTGAATAACTTCTTTTTCAAAAAGTTATCTTTAATTATTGAATGAAGTTATTTACTTATCTATTTCAAAAGTAAAAGCTCTTACAAGCTATATACTGAAAGAAATAGATTCACATTAGTTATGCATACACCATGAAATCTATATACACGTTAGATACACAGTACCGTCGTTTACATACAAATAATGGTGCAGATGTAATAAAGGTCATTAGCTCAAGTACCTAAGCAGCAATTTGTCTACTAACATTTGATCATTTATAATACTTCTTTTAAATCACTCTGGTAGTAAAGTCCCTTGACTTCGTCGCTGAATGGTATAATGGTATCTTCAATAAATAGCTTCCTTCATGAGGAATATCTGCTATTACAAAAGGTCCAACGTACAGTCTCTGTCATTTTTTATTCAGTTTCTTGAGCAGTAATGTTTTCCGGTGATTCTTAACTATTACTTTCTCACCAGTTCGGAATTCGACAACATTGTACACACACGAATCGTGATACTTCTTACGTTGTGTGGCTTGTGTTTGTAAGTTTTTCGAAGCTACACTAATTTTATCTTCATGGGATCCTCTGGGATGATGATTTACCTGTAAAGGTTTTAGCCAGTTCTCATCCAAAGGTTCAGTAAACATTAATTCATGTGGTGTCAAATGTGTCCATGAGTGTGGTATGTGATTATATATTTGCTCAAATGACTTTACGTAATCTATGCACTTTTCCTGTTGCTGTGGAATGTAGGTTCTTATATATCTGTTGAATTCTCGAGAATTCTTTCCACTGCGTTGGATTGTGGGTGATAAAAGGATTTAAGCGTACGGTTAATTCCGTTTTCCTGTAATACATTTTTACAGTATAGAGATGTAAAATATTTGGTATTATCAGAAACTATGGTGTCGGGTTTGCCAACACTGGGAATGTCATCATTTGCAAGTTTTTTGCTGATAGTCTTCGAGGTTGAAGTTCCAACAGGATATAGTTTTAAATATTTCGAAAAAATATCATATAAAGCAGCCAGATATTTAATGCCTCCTCTGCTGATAGGTAGAGGGCCTGTGACGTCCAATGAGACAGTCTGCAATGGTTTATTTGGCTGGATAGGTTGCGATAACATCTGATTGCTAATGTTGCTTGGTTTGCACTTTTGACATGTGGTATATTTCTTTACAACGTCCAAGGCAAGACGATGTAATTTGGGTAATAACAATAAGTGTGGAGCTTTCTGGTACACTTTAATGCTCCATAATGTCCCCAGATGCTGTGAGTATACCAAATTAGGTCTACAATATGACTGTCCGTTACACAGATACACCAGTTACGAGAATTTTCATCATTGCGGTGATATAGAAAGTCATTTTGTAGACAGAAGTGTTTATTAAAACCTTTATTTGGAGTTTGGTGGAAAGTTCGTAGTATCTCTCGGAATTCTGTAATGATCTTATATTTTTAAAATTCTAAATTGCTCAGTTTTTTCAATCCAGTTGGAAAATTCAGTGAGGCATTGTGGGAATCTTGACGAAGCCTCTGCAATCACGTTGTCGTTTCCCTTAGCGTGCATTATTTCCAGACGATACTTTTGTAACACTAGCGCCGACCGGGTGAGTCGAGCGTGTAACAGTTTACATGATGGCAGAAAGCTGAGGGCTTGACGGTCGCAATATATACGTATACGTTTCCCGTACACGTAATAGTGAATCTGCTTCAAGGACCATACAACAGCAAGAGTTTCGAATTCAAATACCGTCTATGCCCTTTCGCATGCTGACCAAGTTCTGCTTGCGATTGTTTTTATCTGTCTTTTCTTCTGCTTTTACGGTTTGGAACAGACACGCCCCCAAACCGCAAATGGAAGCAACAGTTGCAATGCAAAAATCTTGCCACATACAATAACTTTTCATTTACAAGTGCTGCTCTTTTCTTGTCGAATGCAGTTTGAGATTGATCATTCCAGATCCAAGGATTATTATTTCGTAGAAGTGATAAAGGATTTTTGTTATTCAATAAGTGATTAGGCACGAAACGTCGGGAAAGCGAAACGCCTCCGAGAAACGACTTCAGCATTTTTTTGGTTGTTGGTATAGCGAAGTGTTCAATAGCGTCTAATTTTTCTGGCTCAGGCATGATTCCTTCGGGCGAGATTATGCGCGCAAGAATTTTTACCTCCGAGCTCCCAAATTTGGATTTGGCTAGGTTGAGAGTTATTCCTGCATCTTTGAATTTTCGGAAAATTGTCTGCAGTATCTCAACGTGTTCATCCCACGTAGCAGTGGCTATTAACAAATCGTCTACGTATGCTGTGGCTTTGTCGAATAGCATTGGGCCCAGAACTTTGTGTAACGCTGCAATGAAAACTCCCGCACTAACGTTCAAACCAACAGGTAGTATTCTGAATTGATAACTGCGCCCGGCAAAAACGAATGCAGTATATTTTCTTGATTTTTCACATAGAAGGATTTGTCAGTACGAAGATCGGAGGCCGAGGCCTGAAAGGAAACGAGCAGCGTGAAAACGTTGCAAAAGCTCTTCTAAGTTTTCCTGTTTGGTTTGGAATGGTGTGATAATATTATTTATGTTCCGACCATCATGCACTAACCTTATCTTACCCCCCAGTTCTGAAACATCTAAAAGGGGACTAGAAAATGGGGTGTCCGATGGTTCGATTATTCCCCAGTCTACCGTCTTACGTATTTCTTCCTTTACAGATTCTTTTTTACTCCACGGCACGGCATATGATGTCCTACAAAAAGTGTCATATGGGGCAACCTCGATGTTGTACACAAAGTTCTTTATGATGCCAGGTTTACTATCAAATATAGGCATATACTCTTGAGAGGGAACAGTTTGTTCCATCTCATTACAATTAGTTTTTTGTTGCATTATAGTGACTATACGTTCAACGTTTTTTTAGTTTAAATAGTGTGATATCTCGAGTGAAGAAGTGGACTACCTGTTTATTTAATTCAATTCATAATTACATAAAAGCACTTCCTTTCCCTAATCCCACTACATTCCCTTGGGTTGATTAAGTTTGGGGTTTGTATTAAGAGTTCGTCTGCTGGTAGTGCCTAGGCAGAGATGTGGTCACCCTGTAGGTCGGTTAGTGCCAACCTAAGCCTAGAGTAAAGGCAGAGATTATGCACCTATTTGCCAGGGGGTAGTCCAGGGTTGGTAACAGGTCCCCCTCCCCTCCATATAAGGGAACTGCCGTTGAGGGCCGCCATGATAGTCACTCTTGGGGTAGCGGCGAAACTGAGCGGACGTAATCGAGGGCAATCTCCGTCTTTGCCGTCAATTTCATCGTGGGATGTGGTACTGGGGCCTCACCCCGCCTAGTTAACACGTGGTCGTAACACTTGATGAGTAATTTGGATGAAGATTCCGTGTGAAACCTGGTAGGAGATGCGTGTGTGGCACACTTCAGGTTCTAAGCATGTGACGTAAAATTTTTCTAGGCCGTCTCATTAATTTTGTTCGTGGTTCCTTTTTAACCCCTATTTGCAAGCAGAACGACCTAACTTCTTTGATAAAGAATAGGTTGAGCATGTGAATGACTACATAGTATGGAAAGCAAGAATGAGGAGAGGGGTGAGCACAAAGAAATTAGTTACCCACATGGTGCCGAATTGCACTACCAGCGAATTACCAGTTCGTTCTTGGCAATTAGTTAAGGTGAGGATGCTTACGTGTGCTGTTACTTGATTATTTGCGAGGCCATTACAAACCCCAGTCCTGTGTCGAGAGCAATGTCATGAATTTAATGACCATTACAAACCCCAGTCCGGTGTAGAGAGCAATGTTACCAACAAAGTGGTGTCCTTATAAGTCATGATAGAGCGTAGCCTTTACTGACTTGCCCACTTGGTTGTTTGAGTCCTTCCCTGCGTTATCCATTTCGCAATATTAACATAATAATCATCAGACCATTTAACTAAACGTCGGGCCGGCCCCTTAAATTCAATCCTTCCGGCAATGTACCAAGCGGGCAAGCACGTGTCAATGAGGCGACTTGGCCAAACACACGTCCGGCACGCTCTATCATAGATATAAGGAAACAGAGGAAGAGAGATACAAAAATGTAACGATGAATAACTAAACAGAAGGAGCCTTTCACTCTTCAATGAGATTTGCGAGTTCTTCCTTTTGTGTTTAGTTCAGATAGATCGACTCTGACACTTTTTCTACAATTTATGCTGAATTGTTAGGTACTGCTGCGTAATTAACTTTCGAGTGCAGAAATTCAGACGTCTCGAAATCTTTAGAAATGTGGAGTATTCTTGGGATTACCAATTTTACAATTAACATAACGACACTATCTGTTATGTGCATTTGGAGTCCTAATTAATCGTAGTGCCATTCTTTTGTCTTTGTTTATAACCACGCATTTGCCCGCAGGGAGATCAATCTTAGCATTCTCTACCACGTAGAAAATCCCAGCACAGCATGCAAGGAACCGATAAATTTTTAATTAGTAAGAGGTGGCACATAAGTTGCTCGTCTTCTGCATCGAGATCGGCCTGCACATGTTGCTTGACTATCTGTGTGGCAGCGCCTAATGTCCTAGAATCTCGGCAATTTTGCACGGGAAATATAGGTAATCTCTTTATGCGATTAATTTGGACGTACACGGTCTGATTTATGACACTTGTAGTGGCACCAGAATCAATGATTGCTTCCACACTAACACTGTTAATAGTGACTATAATTGCAGCTCGCACCATGTATTCATCGTCATGTTTACAGATGTCAGCTTCTTTTAAATGTCGGCACCGTGGTTGTAACGTAGCGATTTTATATTGATTGTGGGGCTGTCTCCACGCATAGATCCGACCGTGCTCGGGAGGCGGTTCAGAACGGTCGGTTTTAGCTTGTTGCTCGTGGTCGAATTGTTCTACAACTTCACATACTCGCGCTGTAGTAGGACAGCTACTGTCAATGTGACTTTAACCGTCCGCGTCTGGAATGACAGGTGCTGTTTGCATTACATTCGGTGTCTGGTTACCGAACCATAAAACTGGTTACTGGTTTGACCATTGGTTGCCGTTATTACTAGTCGGATATTGGTTTTTGTTGGTTGTTATTTGTGTTTGGCTTATTCGGAGGACTGTCGTTACCCCATTGATTGCTATTCGGCTTTTTCCACGGTGTCCTTTTATCGTGGTAAGCGTCATGATAATTATTTCCACCTCCGAATCTGCGCTTATGGCCCATGCCTTTTCCCCAGTTACCGTGGCCGTAACTCCATTTATTTTCTACGTAACCGGTATTCGCATCATTCGAAGCATGGTTGGGGTTATGGTTGTAACCAGGCCCATTCACTTTGTCGTATTGTGTTTTTCTGTATTGATTACGTTTACTCTGTTCATTACTGTCCGGATTATTAATCCTGTGACAAACGTTACAATTATTCGACTATACTTGGTAAGACTTAGCGTCTTCTTGAATTTGATCTCAGGAGTCGATCACCGGAAGGATATCTCGTTTTCACAATGTATCGTTCAAAATATTTGCGCACGCTCCACTTTTTCGGATTATACAGTTCCGGGGTATAAACGTCTTTGCGCATGCGTTCTTGGATTCCTGGAGACCAATATTCTGTAAGGAAAGTTTTCTCGAACTCAGAAAGCGTATTGCACGACCCCTGCAAATTCGAATTACTCACTGTTTGTTCAAGAATTCAAGGTGGGATGTGGCCTGAAATAAAAGTGACTTACCTCCTGCTCAACATCCGGTTTTTGTCTCTGGACAACTGACGTTCTCGAAAGCATATACAAATCAACTGATGGAGCAACTGTAGATAAATAATCTACTCTTAGCTCTTTTTGTCAGAAACAGTATGTCGCTTCATGGGGCTTTAAGTTATGATGCACCAGCGATAAAAAGTCAAAACTTTGCTATGAACTACGGTGGTGGGTTTTACTTGAAACAACATCTTTTTTTAGGAATGGAACTCTGATTACTATAAAGAAGACTGCGTAACATTTGAAGACTCTAACCGTTACAAAACTCTCATTGCAAAATTTAAAACATACCTTTATTATTCCTCCCCCCCCCCCCCCCCCCCCCAAGAACCATGGACCTTGCCGTTGGTGGGGAGGCTTGTGTGCCTCAGCGATACAGATGGCCGTATCGTAGGTGCAACCACAACGGACTTCAGCATCACAGCAGCCCAGGAGATGTTTTATGTTTTTCTGCAACACCATAGTGGTCGGCTCCTCACAAGTCTGACGACTGCTGAGCACATCGCAAAACAGGATTGAACAGTGTTACCCCAGCCATCCTAGAGTTCTGACCTAGCCCCCTCTGACTTCCATTTGTCTGGGCCATTAAAGGATGCCATTCGTGGAAGACATTTTGAGGATACAAGAATTGGTCCCGTCAGGGCTTACACGCCCTTGTTTTGCACTGGAGGAAGGCCATAGAACTGGATGGAGATTACGTTGAACAATAGGGTGTGTAGATAAAACACAGTTATTTCGCGTGTGTAGTTCTCATTATGTTCAATAAAGACCTGTTGAGGAAAAAATGTGGTGTATTACTTTTTGGGCAACCCTCGTGAACTGTCTGAAATGTTTTTAAAACACACGTGAATGACAGTTTATTTACAGACACTGATTTGAATACGGGAGACGCCTTCAGGTCATGCAATTCGTCCATCAAGCATTCTGCAGTGATCGGTAATTTTCACAGCAAAATAGTGAAAGCTTTATTCCCAATTTTACACAGGGTGAACTTGTGTAACGGTTGTGTAATGTGACCTCTGTATGTAATCGGCAGTGGTGTAATTCGTTGGATGTCCCAAAATAACGAAATGCGTATTGTATCCACGTGTCGAACATAACACCTATATTGACTTTTCTCGTAAAACTAAAAGAAAATTGGCAGCGCCTATTTTCGTGGAAAGAGGTCATTTACTAATATCGCGACTGTGGTTTTCTTTTTAATGGATGCTTGATCGTAAGAGACGCATTAATGTTAAATAAAAGCGTTCTTCATCGCAGAACGATAGGTCTATTGGAGGCACTGGGGGCGTGCCCAGTCTACGTTTGAGGTCGCCGATGCAACCAGCTGTGTCCTGACGGGCTGGCAGCGCTTCGCGATGGGGCTGTGTAACTATATTTTACACAAACAAGTTGCACTTGGGGCAGCCTTCCATTTATCTGCTACTGTTCAGTTGACTATACAAGCTTTTGTGTCGGTGAGGCAACGTCACCTCGAGGGGTCAGCGACCACAGTCAGCTGGTGCCGCGCCGGAAGGGCGGTAGACCACAAAGCAGGCCGTGGCAGCAGCGGCTGGCCGTTTGAAAATTCAATCTGGAGCATTCTAGAGAATTTCGTTATTACTCCAGAGGTTTCCAGTCTTTCTGAGAAATAAGTTTAACACATTGCAAGAAGCGTTCTCTCCTTACCTTTTGTCTGTGACTAACTTCCGCAGACTGGAGATAGTAGGGGATGGCGGGGCAAGACGGGGAGGTGGGATAAGACAAGGAAGGGCTGTAAGCTACAATTAGAGTGCTGCCATCCGTGGATAGCTACGTCAACATCATCAATGCACAGGTCCCAGTGTGTTGACATTTCTGAACCTTAGTTTCGCGGCGGTTTCTGTGAGATTTGCAAGGTACGTACAATTGTTATACTGATTTGCAATGTTTTACACCTTTCGAGGTCCTAAAACATGTGTTTCGTGAAAATTTGTCCGGACTGTATATACAGCACTGAATAGTACGTCTTATTAACAGTAAACTGCTGTGTCAGTAGTCAATGTTGAATAAATATTGTTCATGTAGGCGTAACATAACCTGACAGCATGGTAGGGGGCAAGATGGGGAGCTTCCCCGTCTTGCCCCTACAATTTGTCCAACCATTACGTTCTTATCGTCTCATGTGTTTACTTCGCTGCGGGTTTTGAACACGTACATTATACGTTGAATACAATTGTAAATAGACTGCTATTCGTTATTCCAACGCTTCCTAATTAATTACAAAGTATGCCTTAGGCTATATGGTGAAAAAATATACAAAACGTGCAAAGACAGTATTCTTGATATGCTTTAACGACTGACTATTGGAAATATGGTATTTACTATATAATATAGATTACCAGGAATGATCTGACTGAATATTACGTTCCACGTGTTTTATTTCAGATGGTTCGCAAGTATCGGCGACAAACGTCTAGGCAAGATTGATCATTGGAGTCAATATAAGGCACTGTAAATGCTGTTATAGACGGTCATATGGGCTCTTTCAGGGCTGCTCGATTGAACGAAATGTGGCAAAGAAACGTGCTAATCCTGTCTATACCGTTGAGAAAAGGTTAGGACCAATCACCAGTGTGTTTACCATCTAACAGGCGTCGAAATACCGTTGTTTTCACCGAATCTCCTTATAGGAGTGAACTATCTAAAGAAATTAAACGAAAAGGAGTCTCCAAGCGTGCTGCATGTGCACGACAACTCTTCTCAAAGACGTTTAATAAACCTGGGATACCACCAAAAGGACATAATGACAACGAAAAAGTGACGAACGTAACTGACGTCTAAACTGCCCCTTCATGCTCAAGGCATAATAAACTGAGGTCGAATGACAACGAGGAAGTTTATACTGCTATGACTTCTCTGAAGGAGGCTGGATACGGGGTACTAGCTGCGGACGCTCGGTCCATGACACTTGTGCAGAGATAGAAAGTGATGATGACGTGGCTGTCCACACTTGTGTACTATGTGAAAGTAAGAGGCCTAAATAGAACACAGTACCTGATTCCACAATTCGCAGAACCGAGTTTCTAAACCTTATCGTCACATGATTTCGTCATTCCAGTCCATATTTAAGCTTTAGATATGAATTTATGCTAGTTCCCATCTTACCCCGCACATAGGCAAGACGGGGAATTGGTAGTTTATGTTTCAAGTCGAGATGTTTCTAACTAAGAGTAACAAGTTTGCAGGTTTCTTTGCATGCTATTGTAATTCAATGGTTAAGTAAACAAATGATAATACAACCTACGTGTACTTGTTTATTTTTGTCCCTTTTGTAAAGGTTTAAAGTTAGCTTCCCCATCTTCCCCTTCATCAATGCCACCAAAAGAAACTCTTTTTGACCGCCAGCCCGAAGACAGAAAAAGCGATTATTACTGTCTACGGTGAGGAGAGAGAGAGGTAAGAAGGGAATGATGCGGGGTGGAAGAGATGGTTAAGACTATCTCTAAGGTTGTTAGTTCGTGAGCACCCACTGACGAGGACACAGTTGTAACTGCTACCCTCTCGTGTCTTCTGGGTCGTTTTTGCGGTAGTTATTATGACGATTTTTTTCCAATCCCTGTACAAGTTGCATTTCCACCATTCTTTAAAAGTGATTTTTTTTTTTCACGACAATACCGTTGTGTAATCAGAGCTTTGAATAATTTCCCATCAGTTACAGTAGCTGGTACTAACCTCGATTACCTGTTCTGCAGCGTGATTGTCAAGCTGGCACCTCCAGCGAACTCCGACGTCAAACAGCTGTACGTTGAGAGATAATACACTTATTAAGCTGCTCTCTGTCTAGTAGTAGCATCTCGCCAGTTCATGTGCAGTCATGCTCATAAATTAAGGATAATGCTGATACATGATGAAACCACGCTCCTGTGAGCGGATTGCGGGTTTAAATCACCTCGGGGTATTACCATGTGGTGCATTTGAACTACGGTCGTCGCTCGGTGGCGTTGGCAGCAGTCCATATACACAGAGGTGTATTGATGCACGTAAAGAGTACGGTGCAACGAGTAAGTGTGCAAACGTTTTCAGACGTGCTAATGGTGACTGTGTGTTGAAAATGGCTCAAAGAACACATACTGAAGACATTATGAGTAGTAGAATACTAGGGCGACTGGAGGCTGGTCAAACACAGCAGGTCGTAGCACGGGCCCTCCGTGTGCCACAAAGTGTGATGTCAAGATTATGGCAACGATTCCTGCAGACAGAAAACGTGTCGAGGCGCTACAGTACGGGACGTCCACAGTGTACAAACCCCAAGAAGACCGATATCTCACCATCAGTGCCCGCAGACGGCAACGGAGTACTGCAGGTAGCCTCGCTCGGGACCTTACAGCAGCTACTGGAACAGTTATCTCCACACACACAGTCTACAGACGACTAAGCAGACATGGTTTATTCGGCCGGCGACCTGCAAGGTGCGTTCCACTGACCCCTAGCAACAGGTGAGCCCTTGAAGAAGCCTGGTGTCAAGAACACAGTACTTGGTCATTGGAACAGTGGTCCTAGGTTACGTTCACGGACGAGCCCTGGTACAGTCAGAAAAGTTATTCTCGCCAGATTTTCATCTGGCCTGAACCAGGAACCTGACAGTGTCCTTGAAAGGGACCTGTATGGAGGTTGTGGTTTCATGGTGTGGGGTGGGATTAACATTGGTGCACGTAGACCCCTGCATGTCTTTGACAGAGGAACTGTAACAGGTCAGGTGTACCGAAACGTCATTTTGTCCCATTATGTTCACCTTTTCAGGGGTGCAGTGGGTCCCACCTTCCTCTTGCTGGATGATAACTCACGGCCCCACCAAGCTGACATCGTGGAGCAGTACCTTGAAGCAAAACATATTGGCCGAATGGAGTGGCGTGCTTTTCTCCAGAGCTAAACCCCATCGATCACGTCGGGGATGCTCTCGGTCGGCGAATCGCTGCACTTCTTCAAATCCCTAGGATACTTCAGGAGCTCCGACAGGCACTGGTGTAGGAATGGGAGGCTATACCCCAGAAGCTGCTCGACCACATGATCGAGAGTATGCCAACCCGTTGTCCGGCCTGCGTACATGATCATATCCCATATTGATGTCGGGGTACATGCACAGGAAACAGTGGAGTTTTGTAGCACGTGTTTAGGGACGGTTTTCTGAAGTTACGACCAATACCATGGACTTACAGATCTGTGTCGTGTGTGTTCCCTATGTGCCTATGCTATTAACGCCAATTCTGTGTAGTGACACGTTGTGTGGAATCACATTCTGTAATTATCCTTAATTTATGAGCATGAGTGTATTTCCCACCAAAAATAATCATAGTATCCCCCACTTCAGGGTCCTTCTGCCACTCGTTTTGAGTGATACTGCGAATTTTGTTCCATGCAGGATAACATAGTTGTATGTCATCGTCAATTTTTGAGCTGTATTACAATTTTAGGCGGTCCTCGTGTAGCGCTATGCAAATAATTGCGTAATTAGTGCCAATCTTTGTTATTAATTAGACCGATGTCGACTTTAGCTTCCCAACCAAAATAAAGTACACTAACCTAACCATCCTACCTGTATTTGACAGTTTCCATGTGTTGGGGGAGACGTGCACTTGGGTTCTCAATCCAGAAAGGCCCTGACTAATATAACCTATACGTTTCACGAATCACTTACCTCACTAAAATCTTCATTAGTCAAACTACTTCAATACAGCTAGCGCCACTACTACCAGCTAAATAAAAGATTCAAACTACGGAAGGCACTAACTACTGATAGGGATAGTTAGCAAATGAAAGATTTTACTAGAGAACAAACAATGTATTTAACTTAATAGTCATTATATATATATATATATATATATATATATATATATATATATATATATATATATATATATATATATAAGTTCATGACATCCATTCTTACAAATTTCAAAACTCCGCCATCTCTCATCTCTCTCCCCACGTCCACCACTGCTGGCGGCTCACCTCCAACTCCGCAACGCTACGCGACGCCAACAGCCAACTGACCAACGCTACAATGGCAGACAACAATGCAAACCAGCCACAGTTTGCAAATGGCACAGCCAATGATTTTCATACAGAGCGCTACGTGGCGGCGGCGTTACCAATAAAAAAAAACCTAAACAGCTTACTTACATAGGTAATACATTCCTGCCAATATATAACAACCATGAACGTAATACAGTACGACTTTGATGGTTACAATGTTTAAGCTACGGAACTTTTTCCTTCTTACATTCTTTTACATGATATAAATTGTTAATAATGTCAATTCAGTGTATTATTTTTATTGTACTGCTTAAAGTGGCACAGTGATCAGTACTCTCTACATCCAATACAGAGTGATAAATCATACCAACTATCTATCTTGCTGATCATCTGTTGATACCTACGAACTATTCAGTAAATAAGAGGAGCCACATATCTCGTCGCGACGAGTACCATAAATAAAGAGGAAAGTAGTACAAAAGGAAAATATTTACATCAGTTCAATTCTAATAGTCGCAGCATAAACCACGAGCCTCCAAGTTTTTGTAAATACTTTAAAAAATTATTTATGAATCCAACGGTGCCTATTTTTTTTAAAAAAAGAATAACACAACAATTGGCTCACAAGGAGTGAATGTGGCACTTTATACGGGTTGTAATGTTAAATGGCAATCGTGACAGTAAATCTGGCAGCATCGTCAATAATCTTACTTTTAATTTATTTTGTGTTATCCCTATGCAAATTTTAAATTTTATAAACCATAATATTGCGTTTTATGTAGTTTGTATAGAGGGCGCCACACATCCAACTGAAGTTCTGTCCGCCAAGTCTACCATCATTATACAGCAGCCTTGAATGAGCTGTTACAGCAGCATTAACAACCAGGGATTGACATTCTAGGGCATGTATTAAAACTATGAAATAATGGTACGTAATCTAATATTCAGGCGTTATAGATTATACCACGAGTTGTAGTTTTATACTATTGCTTCATTATGTACTTATTGTATTTTTTAACTTTGATAATGGCCAATTCCCTCCCCCTCCCATAAACCATGGATCTTGCCGTTGGTGGGGAGGCGTGTGTGCCTCAGCGATACAGACTGTCGTTTCATATGTGCAGCCACATTGGAGGGGTATCTGTTGAGATGCCTGACATAGGTGCCGTTCCTGAAGAGGGGCAGCAGACTTTTGCATAGTTGTACGGGCAACAGTCTGGGATTGTAGTATCAAGAAAAAAGTCCTTGCTGTGATTCTACTGCGAACGGCTGACAGTAAGGGGAAACTGCAGCCCTAATTTTTTCACAGTGCAGGAAGCTCAACTGTATGGTTAAATCACGATGGCATGCTCTTGAGTAAGATATTCCGGAGGTAAAATTGTCCCCATTCGAAACTCTAGGTTGGGACTACTCAGGAGGATGTCGTTATCAGTAGAAACAAAACTGGTTTTGCACGGACTGGAGCATGGAATGTCAGGTTTGTTAATGAGGCAGATAGGCTAGAAAAGTTAAAAAGGGAAATGGGTAGACTAAAGATATATATAGTGTGAATTAATTTGTGAAGGTTAGTGGCAGGAGGAACAGGACTTCTGGTCAGGAAAATACAGGGTTATAAATACAAAATCAAAGAGAGGTAATGCAAACTGAGGAAATGTATTGATGAGATAAAAAGAGACCAACATTTAATAGTTTTGAGGAACAGGAATTCGACAGTAGGAAAAGGAAGAGAAGGAAAAGTGGAAAGGGGTTATGGACTTGGGGAAAGGAATGAAAGTGGAAGCCACCTGGCAGAATTTTGCACAGAGGATAATTTAACCGTAGAATCATGAAAGTAGGTTGTGTACATGGAAGAGACCTGGAGACGCCAGAATATTTCAGATTGATTATCTTACGTAAAGTTTTAAACTGTAAGACATTCCAGGGGCAGCTGTAGACTCCGAACACAATTTGTTGAATGAACTGCAGATTAAAACTGAAGAAACTGTAAAAAGGAGAGATTTTAAGAAGATGGGACCTGCATAAATTGAAAGAAAGAGCCGCTCGGGATTAGCCGTGCGGTCTTGGGCGCTGCAGTCATGGACTGTGCGGCTGGTCCCGGAGGAGGTTCGAGTCCTCCGTCGGGCATAATTTAGGTTAAGTAGTGTGTAAGCTTAGGGACTGATGACCTTAGCAGTTAAATCCCATACGATTTCACACACATTTGAACATTGAAAGGAAGGGGGGGGGGCGCAGAGAGTTTCAGAGGGAGCGTCAGGGAACTATTGACAAGAGCAGCAGAAATAAATACAGTAGAAGACGAATGGGTAGCTTTGAGAGACGGATGAAGTAGATAAAAAGACGAGGGCTAGTAGAGATGATTGGGTAACGTAAGAGATATTGAATTTAGTTGAAGATAGTGGGGAATATAATAATGCAATAAATGAAGCAGGCGAAAGGGAACGGAGAAGCCTAAAAAATAAGAGTGACAGGAAGTGCAAAATGGCTAAGCAGGAATGACTAGAGGACAAATGTAAGAATGTAGAAGCATAGATTACTAGGGGTAAGATAGATACTATCTACAGCAAAATTAAAGAGACGTTTAGAGAAAAGAGAACCACCTGTATGAATATCAAGAGCTGAGACAGGAAACCAGTCTGAAGTAAAGAAGAGAAAGTAGAAATGTGGATGGAGTATATAGGGGGTCTGTACAAGGGAGATGTACTTGTGAACTTTGTGAACTATATTATGGAAACAGAGGAGAACGTAGAAGAGGAAGCAAAGAAAGATATAATACTGCGTGAACAGTTTGCCATACCACTGAAAGACTTAAGTCACAACAAGGCCCTGGGAGTAGACAACATTACCTCAGAACTAATGATAGCCTTGCAAAAGTCAGCCATGACAAAAGTCTTCCATCTGGTGAGAAATATGTATGATCCTGGTAATATACTCACAGACTTCAGGAAGAATATAGCAATTCCAATTCCAAATAAAGCAGGTGATGTCAGGAATGAAAATTACTGAAAAATCGTTTTAATAAGTCACGGCTGCAAAATAATGACACGAATCCTTGACAGAAGAATGAAAAACTCTTAGAAGCCGACCTCAGGGAGAATCAGTTCGCATACAGGAGAAATGCGGGAACACGCGAGACTACTCTGACCATATGACTTCTCATAGAAGATAGGTTACGAAAAGGAAAACGTGCGTTTATAGCATTGGACAATGTTGACTGGAATACTCTCTTTCAAATTCTGAAGGTGGCAAGTGTAAAAAAAAAAGGGAGCGAAAGGTTATTTACAATTTTTACAGAAACCAGATGGCAGTTAAGAATAGAGGGGCACAAAAGGGAAGCAGTGATTGACAAGGTAGTGAGACAGAGTTGTGGCCTGACCCTGACGTTATTCAGTCTGTATATTCAGCAAGCAATAAAGGGAACCAAAGAAAAATTTGGAGTAGAAATTAAAGTCTAGGGAGAAGAAATTGCCGATGACATTTAACTCTGTCAGCGACAGAAAAGGACTTGGATGAGTGGTTGAACGGAATTGTCAGTGTCCTGAAAGCAAGATATTTGATGAACACCAACAAACGCAAAACGATGATAATGGCATGTAGTCAAATTAAGTCAGGTGATGCTGGGGGAATTAAATTAGGAAACGAGACACTTACAGCTGTAGATAAGGTTTGCTATTTGGGAAGCAAAATAACTGATAATGGTCGAAGTAGGGAGATCTTTTCTGAAAGTATTTGTATGGCGTTTAGCCATGTATATGACTGAAGCATGGACGATAAACAGTTTAGACCACAAGGGAATAGAAGCTTTTGAAATGTGATGCTACAGAAAAATGATTGAGATTAGATGGGTAGATCATGCAGCTTACGTGGAGGTACTGAATAGAATTGGGGAGAAGAGAAATTTATGGCACAAACTGTCTAGAAGACGGGATCGGTTGGTGGAACACATTCTCAGGCATCAAGGGATCACCAATTTAGTACTAGAGGGAAGCGTGGAGGGTAAAAATCGTAGAGGGAGACCAAGAGATGAATACAGTAAGCACACTGAGAAGGATTTAGGTTGCAATACTTACTCGGAGATGCAGAGGCTTGCACAGAACAGAATATTTTGGATAGATATATCAAACCAGCCTGTGGACTAAAGACCGCAACAACAACAACCACGGCTAGTGGCTAGCCGAAGTCAACAACCAGGCTAGTTGCTAGCCGAAGTCTAGATTTTCTGCTCTACTAAAGCCTGAAAAGAAAGAACGACTGATTGCTGTTCTCCGTCATTTTTAAAGATAATCACGACGTACGTATCAGAAGACATTTAAAGTGGGAGTTTGTGCATCTTCAGATCGAGTATTACTGGACGGATAGCAGGGAAGACACAGTTGTGATTAGCGTGACGCAACTATTGATAATCTGATCTTGAAGAGGTTAAGTAGTTCTTTCTTTCAATTGTCACTTTGCGTAGAGTGGATTTTCCCAAGCTCTATCTTTGTCGCTGTCAACGGCCTGCGCACTTAGTACACAGCCGCACGCTGAACAAGCCTCCTGTTGCTATGCGCCCGACTTGTACGTAGCGCGACCAGGACGCTGTGCAGCAGAAACACATGACAAGCCCTGGCTTTATCTGTGGGATAACTTAGTTTTTTAAATGTTATTTTATTGCTCTCGCTCGACATGTGTTTCGTTCAGGTGGGTTAACTGCATATCGTGGCATCACTTCTGTTTTCTGTCTATTCCTGACTCTTCATTGCTAAACTCAAATACTCAGACTTACTGCAAATTCTTACGGAGTTCGCTATACCATCTGCTTAAAACGTCACCCTACTTCCCTTAGAGCAGGCCCACATGAAGTCTTTCCCAGCAACTGCTTCCACAGAAGAAAACACTGTGGGACTATGTGGCATGATGTTAGACATTCGGTGATTAACAATGTATGAATCGGCTGGGAGGCTGGCGTAACAGAAGCGCCATGATGATGCATTTCTCATGCAGAATTAACAGTCAGAAAGCTATGTATGTGCTCGATGAGCACAGGTGTGGCGTATGTCCATCGTTCCGGCGATTTGAATTCGGGCGTCTGTTTCGCGGGCACCGTACTTGGCGGTACTGATCAGCAACTAGTTTCTAGATCTAGAACCTCGAGCGAGCACCATCTGTGGCGGACACGCGGTGCACCGCTGAGGCGAGCTGCTGTCTGTCTTGATGTGAGTGAGATTTCCAAGGTCATCAAAAACGTCCAAATCCCACCTTTTAGGCTCAATATGTAACGAAAATTGAGGATGTGATGGAAATAAGAGGAAGGTTGAATAGCGGGGTTGAAATTCGAGATGAAATGATATCAATGATAATATTCGCTGATGACATTGCTACCCAGAGTGAAAGTGAAGAAGAATTACATGACCTGCTGAATGGAATGAACAGTCCGACGAATACAGAATACAGATTGAGAGTAACTCGAAGAAAGAGGAAAGTAATGAGAAGAGCAGTTTGCTAACTGCGAGAAACTTAACATCAACATCGATGGTCACGAGGTAGAAGAAGTTAAGGTCAGCAAAATAATCAATGCCAGACGGAGCCAGGAGGACATAAAGTCATCAAAAGCAGACTAGCACTGGCGAAAATGGCATTCCTAGCCAAGAAAAGTCTACTAATATCAAATATAGGCTCTAATTTGAGGAAGACATTTCTGAAAATGTACTTTAGGAGCGCAGCATTTTACAGTAGTGAAACATGGATTGTGGAAAAACTAAAATGCGGTACTACAGACGAATGTTGAAAATTAGGTAGAATAATAAGGTGCGGAATGAGGAGGTTCTGCGAGAATCGGAGAGGAAGCGAATATGTGGAAAACAATGACAAGGAGATAGAACATCTGTTAAGACATCAAGGAACGACTTCCAAGGAACTAGAGGGAGCTGTAGAGGACAGAAACTATACATGCAGATAGGAATTGGAATATATCCAGCAAATAACTGAAAATGGAGGTTGCAAATGCAATAAAAGTAATTCAACATTTAAGTTATGATTGCTACGATGTCTTCCGTATTGGGACCGAATTACTGGATTTGGACATCCTTGGAGAGCTTTAAACTGATATTGGTCGTTCTAAAACGCCTTGTGAATTGGACAGAATAGGCTGGCCAATGGTTTTTGAAAGTATTCGATGGTCTGTTGGCTATGGAGATTGTTTCCATGTCCCACTATATATCTTGCCTATTATTTTTCCTCTATGCCTTCATCCTTTCATACGTGATTCATCTTCTGTTAACTCCTCCTCCCCTATTTTTAATATGATGTGCAATGTAACTTGAATCTTAAAAAACTGTGAGTACCGATCGTGAGTCGTGCTTCGGTAGCTCAGATGGTAAAACACTTGCCCGTGAAAGGCAGAGGTCCCGAGTTCGAGTCTCAGTCGAGCACACAGTTTTAATCTGCCAGGAAGTTTCATATCAGCGCACACTCCGCTGCAGAGTGAAAATCTCATTCTGGAAACATCCCCCAGGCTGTGGCTAACCTATGTCTTCACCATAGCCTTTCTTTCTGGAGTGCTAGTTCTGCAAGGTTCGCAGGAGAGCTTCTCTAATGATTGGAAGGTAGGAGAAGGATACTGGCAGATGTAAAGCTGTGAGTACCAATCGTGAGTCATGCTTCGGTGGCTCAGATGGTAAAGCACTTGCCCCGCGAAGGGCAAAGGTCCCGAGTTCAAGTCGCAGTCGGGCACACAGTTTTAATCTGCCAGGAAGTTTCATATCAGCGAATCACTCCGCAGCAGAGTGAAAATCTCATTATGGAAACATCCCCCAGGCTGTGGCTAAGCCATGTCTCCACAATATCCTTTCTTTCAGTAGTTCTCCAAAGATCGAAGGAGAGCTTCTGTAAAGTTTTGATGGTAGGAGACGGATACTGGCAGAAGTAAAGTTGTGAGTACTAATAGTGAGTCGTGCTTCGGTAGCTCAGATGGTAAAGCATTTACCTGCGAAAGGCAAACGTCCCGAGTTCGAGTCTGGTCGCGCACACAGTTTTAATCTGCCAGGAAGTTTCATATCAGCGCACACTCCGGTGCAGAGTGTAAATCTCATTCTGGATACATTACCCAGGCTGTGGCTAAGCCATGTCTCCACAATATTCTGTCTTTCAGGAGTGCTAGTTCTCCAAGTTTCGCAGGAGATCTTCTGTAATGTTTGGAAGATTGGAGACGGATACTGGCAGAAGTTAAGCTGTTAGTACCGGTCGTGAGTCGTGCTACGGTAGCTCAGATGTTAGAGCACTTGCCCGTGAGAGGCAAACGTCCCGAGTTTGAGTCTCGGTCGGGCACATAGTGTTAATCTGCCAGGAAGTTTCAAATCAGTGCACACTCCGCCGCAGAGTGAAAATTTCATTCTAGAAACATCCCCCAAGGCTGTGGCCAAGCCATGTCTACACAATATCCTTTCTTTTAGGAGTGCTAGTTCTGCAAGTTTCGCAGGACAGTTTCTGTAAAGTATTTAAGGTAGGAGACGGATACTGGCAGAAGTAAAGCTGTGAGTACCGATCGTGAGTCGTGCTTCGGTAGCTCAGATTGTCGAGCACTTGCCCGTGGAGGGCATAGGTCCCGAGTTCGAGTCTCGGTCGGGCACACAGTTTTAATCTGCCCGGAAGTTTCATATCAGCGCACACTTCGCTGCAGAGTGAAAACCTCATTCTGGTAACTTGAATTTTAGTTTACTATTTGTCAGTTAATATCTGTCCTCCCATCCATGTTTTACCTCCCTTTTGATCTTTCTCTAAAAAAAATTTTTAACCCTCTCCCCTCCTGTTGCTTTATTTCCTCTCTCTCCTTCTTCCTCCTTTATCTTTACACTGTACCTAGAAATCACATATTTTATGTATAGCCTATGAACGTCGGGCCTGGTTACATTATATTGTCATTTCTTTAAACTTACATCCTTATGAAAATGTTGCTTTTGAACCAGCACTTTGGCAGCAATTTGCCTTCATTCAAATTTTGATGTTAGGCAATGACTCGTGCAAAAGGTTTTTCTCTTTTAACTCCGCAACATGGTTGCATACCATGTCTTTACTCTTCTTATCATTGTTATATATTATGAATAATCGATTTGTGATATATTTTGTAACGATGTAATTCTCGTGATCAATATAACATCCTTTTCGATATGTTTTGGTTGTAAGTAATTTTGCATCCCTAATAGGCTTTCGAAACGACTTAGCCCTACATTTAAGTAATTTTGCTCCTGTCTTTGGCTTCTCGAACACCTTGAGTACTAACCTGTGCTAGTATGTACGCCGCCTGGTTGCCATTTTTGTACGTCACATCTTCTCACTCACCTGTTCCATGATATTGGCAGTTATACCTGAAGCCATATCGTCAGTATATTCTCCCAACTACTGTTGGTATTTACAGTTTAATTTTTGTTTTTCTAAACTTTTCTTAGTTCTGTTAATGGCCAGTGTTTGTAATATTTCAGCACATATTTTGAATATGAGATTGTGTCACACGCAGCAATAAAGATGAGTGCTGAATTTTAAGTGACTAAATTTTTCTCCAGTTACCATAACACCAGTACACAGAAAACCGCAGATGCTGTTTAGCTCAGCGTCGCAAGTTATTAAAATTCCAACGCTCCACTCCCAACCAAGAAAAACTCCAATCACGGTTTTTGTTTATGCTAACTTTGCGACAGGAATTTCTTAAAATCATTGGTCCTCCATAAAATAACACATCTGATTTTGTGCTCTAGTTTAATACTATGCAGAGACATGGCTATATCACCTCTCCCCGGAAACAAAACAAGTGTCCAATGCGTGGCGTAGTATTCAGTGGTACCATATCATAGAAATAAAAGAAGTTTCATTTACTAGCATGTTTCGACCCATGTTTTATAGATTTTTCTCCAAATTTAAAAATAATCGTCCATCAGGACAATCAGCCTATCCAAAAAGGTTCTTTGCTAATCGTAAAATAGAGGAATTTGAAAAAAAAACATTTTGTTCAACATCCATGCTACATCCTTCTCAAATCTGTTTCAAGATCTGTTAGAGGAGGAAAATACTCACTGAAAAATTATGGGCAAATAATCTTGTCATCAAATGGGCCTAGGCCACAGCAAGCTCAGTTTGGACCTCAAATTCAGTCTCTTCTGCCATGTGGGAATTGTTTTCCTTCCTCGGAACAACTGCAAAACTCCCACTCGTCGTGAAAGTATTCTTTTTCAATTATTATAAAACAGCGATCCCAGCTCGAATGTGCAACGTGCGGACCACAAAACAGCTGCAGGTGGTATAGCCTCATAGAAACATATGCATGGGATAAATACGTGTTCAAATGTGTCAACTAAAATAAAAATATACAGCACAAAACATGATGAAGTGGCAGCATGTGAAGACTGGGCCAAAGTTCAGAGGGATTAGCCACAAAAATTGTAGGTGTGGGGGGTTCTGTAAGGAGATTATCGAAAGAAGAGGCCAAAACATGAGTATACAACGCATATTGTTGTGGATATAGCGCACATCAGATGTGCTAAGACGAAAAGGATGACTTAGTCATCCAACGTCAACGGAAGGTAGCAACTGACGTTACAGTATCATCGATCATATTTCATGGTAAGATAAAATAGCTGCTGCCAGATATTCGTAAAGGACGAGTAGTACGAAGACGGTTATTGTAGACGCAGAGACTTCTGTATAAACATCTCACCTAATGCTGTCTTAAATCTTAATAGTAGATGAGACAGAGTGCTAGTGGAAAACCATCTAATAGATGTGTGACAAATGCCTAATACATATATTTAATCGTGTGAAGCCATAATTAATAAGTATTAAGCGTAGATGTACATAGGAACATTTATTCGATAAATATCCAAAGCCTTGAATTCTACAAAATCTTGCCAGCACTGTACTTAATATCCCAATTATCACATTATTACTCTACTATACACGATTAACCAGTAAGCGAAATCAAATTAATTAGAAATATTATCAAAAACTAGTTACAAATTAAATACATTGTGAAGTAGAATCTACAGTAGACTAACACAAATTTCCGTTTCCAGGGCAGGTAAGATTATTAAAACATTAAAGAAACTCATGCCATATAAAATATCACATATTCTATGGTAAAAGACCTTCCTGTGTTCAAAGGTACAAGATGGTAGACGACCGGCGGATTACGGCTTAACTGTTCACATGTTACAAAAATAGTTCTGGAAATGTGTAGCACTTTACTAACCTTAAAATTCTGTACCTGCAGAATTAACAATGTGTTCCAAGTAGCTTTAATCGATTTAAATGTGTAGTATGCGAAATATTAAAACATGTGACATAAACGTAAGTCTTGTCTGACATCAACAAAACCTGAAGAAAATGGAGGAAACTGCTTATAGTGGTCTCTAGTGCGCATTCCTGCGAACTAGACTGGAGCACTGACCAATAAATTTGTGTGTTCCTAGGTACAGAATCATTTAGTACAGCAGTCTTCTTTCATAAAACAAGTTGAAACATTTATATCTTCAGTAACTGAAATAAAGGGAAAATAGTGTGAATTATAAAAGAACACCTTAAAATGCTTTTCTCTGCGCAGGAGCATTTAAGCGTCCGGTGGTGCAGGTGTAAAGGGTCGTTAAGCAATTGCTGGATAGCTACATACTAAGTAGAAGATTCATGATGCTAACAGCCAACGACGGAATACACTTACTGTAAGGGAACGGGTATGAAACAAGCAATAATACTATGATGGCGAATGAAATGCATTTGGCCCACAAAAGAGCAGTACAATGTTATTGGACTGCAATACCACTACAAAGAATGTATGAACAACTGATTTAGACCACAAGAAGGGAGACAACTTTACCTGTATCCACTAAACCGAGCAGGCTGCAGTCGTTAGCAGAAGTACATTGAACAGCAATTTAGGCAGCATCGGAATAAACAAGAGAGGAGTAGACATCCAGCGGAGTTTGTCGAACTACGACCTCAGACTCTGATGAATCATAATAATGGAGGCAACTCGTCATCGTGGCATCAGGAAACAGATACGGAAATGGATGCAGCTGGATGTACGAATAACAACAGAATAAGCCAAAAATATGTTATAGGAAAATAGAGTCTAGTAGAAGTATTATTAGATGAGAAAGAGACCATAAGCCGAGGAACTCATATGGCAATCACCATGCCAGCAAATAGGAACAATGTCGAGACGATGAGGCAATGTAGACAATTTTTTTAAGATGTAAAGCTACTTTAGTGGGTGGAATGTTCTTGTTTTCCAAAATGATTGTGATTGCTTAGATTAACTCCATGATTATCAGTCGTAGGTTGAGTTAAAGTTGTCACGAGTTTGGATTATGTTCGATGAGAGAATCGAGATTGCGTATTTGTAACTCTAACATGCAAGCAGTGAGAATGTTTTCTGCTTTAAATTGATGTCTTTGACAAAAGAAATAGGGAGTGAGATCTAGCTGAAGTGTGTTCTCTGTAAATGTATGTGTGAAAGGAGTCAATAGGAGCAGTAACACATGAGTATTATTGTTGTGAAAAATTAGGTGTCAAAATGAAGAGATATATGAAGGATTTCACAAGGAAAAAGGAAGATCGGTAAGTAATTGTGCTTGACAACGAGCTATTGAGAAATTTGTGGTCACTCCTTATAATGGAGCATTCTGAATCGTGTAGAAGTCTTTTCTGAGTTCAAGACAATGCCAGGTATTTGACTTTCTCTTGGTTTTTTTAATTGTCCTTAGCTGGAAGAAAGCGTTACCGTGTAGCAAGAGAAAGCTGTTTGATTATGGTCCTCCGCAAAGGAGCCTTTGGACTGGGTAAGAATATAAAGTATTGGGAGAGTAAGTTCTATGTCAGATGTATGTGTGGTCCCATGTTATGAGATAGTTAAGGACATTTATTGTTACATAATGGTTTAGGAGTACGAAAAGTGTGGGTATAATAGTTTTAGAATGCACATCGCCTGCCTTACACGATATAGAAACAACATTTACCGATAGAGATCGAGCAGTATCCGTAATTAGAGTTAAGATGAATACCTGTCAACGAATGACCCTTATTATTCATTATGAAACAATCACTCGATTGGAGGGTTATCTGACACTGTTGTTTATTTTTGTATCATCAGTCAATATCAATCCAGTGGTAATCAGTTAAGCAGAAAGAAGAAAATACTGATAACGAACTGGAAGGGTTTGAAAATCAAATTGCAAAATTAACATTACTAGACATGAATACATGCAAAATGGAGTAGGTAACTCAGTAATGATATGAACTTATAATTATTATCCTTATTACTTTTTTGGTCCTATGTGTGCACAGAGAATGAGAATGTTGTGTGGTAACTTTTTGTAAAGTTATTGTTGATGGATTTTGTGTATGCTACATATAGGTGTCAATTAAAAGTGAGAGAGCAATAGTAATGCTGATTACATGTGATACAAGTATGCCCATGAGGAATGATATAAGAAATTATGCATAAACCATTGAAAAGAGGCAAAGATTGACCAGTACCTGAAAATGTCCACAGAATGGATGACGATTTCTTTCTCTTTATTATATGGCTTACTAGCAGCTGGTGTTGGTAAGAACAAATATGATACTAGCATACTTAAGTGCATATAAGAAGCTATTTGACTTCATGACTGGAGAAGAGATATGTTATAAATAATCATTAACATATCTAACAAACTAACTTAACAGTAAATTATGTGACAGTTGAATGTAATATCTCAGTATATTATGTAGAGATGAGGAGAAGATTTGTTTTCAGTTGGTGAAGATGTAAGAAAAGAGAAACATTAAATAAGTTGAGATTAGGAAAAACCATTCTAAACTTAATCAGTAACAACTGATAATCTGTAAATCAAAAATAAATTCTACATTATAACTAAATGAGTAATTAAGATAATAATTTACAAAGATGTAGCTTGGTTGTGAGTCACCAATCAAACAAATCAAGCTTTCATTAAAATTATCATTCCTTGTAAATATGCTAATCATAACTTAGGATAAGTTTGTAGTGTGTAGAATTTGAGAATGTGCAGATTCGGGTGCACAATAATTGCAGCGACTGGTGAAGGTTGCCCTCTGGGAAGGTCAGCTGTTAGCAATATGTGGCCAGGGCTAGAGGAGGCAAGACAGAAGGGAAGATAGAAAAAGGTGAACGTTGGGCGAGTGGCAGCAACCTTCACTGTTTCTTCCAGGGAGGCAGACCCGACACACAGACAGGCAGTCTAAAGATATAACACTGGTGGCAGGAAACCATTTCACCTGAAAACTGGGGGGCGAACCGTTTCAGCAGCCGTACTGGGTGTTTGGAGGAACAGAATAGGCATCATGCCTGTGTTGTCAACAAGCACAATTGTGGGTATTAAGTAAAAATGTGGTTTACCTAACCGTCAGAAGACCAGTTTGCAGCGGAAGCAGAAGGCGATATATACACCCACATCTCCGCAAGCTACCTTAAGGCGCAAAGCGGAGGATCCCTCACACCACATGTAGTCATTTCCTTTCCTGTTACATTAGCGAATACAAAGAGGGAAACACGACTGGTTGTATACCTTCCTATAAGCCCTAATTTCTCATGTCTCATTTTCATGGTCCTTATGTACAACGTATGTTCTGCAGTCAGCTTCAACTGCAAATCCTCTAAATTTTCTCAATAGTGTTCTTCGGAAAAAGCCTCTCCTTCCCTCCAGGGATTCCCGTTTGAGTTCCTGAAGCATATCCTTAACGTGACTGTGTCAAGCAGGACACTACTAATGCTGTGCCCGAACATTACGTGTTTGTTTTTCCTCCTCACCTGCATTAACTTCTATTTTTCAGCATTTAGAGCTAACTGCCATTCACGACACCAACTATAAATTTTGTCTAAGCCATTTTGTATCCTATTACGTTAATTCAACTCTGACGCCTTACCATGGACCACAACATCATCAATAAACTAACACAAATTATTTGTTTTCAACTCCTTAAGTGGTTTCTCAATGCCAGGGATGCTTATTACTATGCCGTGCGTACGGGTGTTCGTTCGACCGTCAAACATCGGCATGTTTATACGATACTCCTGTGTGAACGATCTCTTGAACTTAAAGTTATAACTTCGGCTTTCATATAGGTATCTTCAGATTTGTTAACAAGTGACTTGACGGAAGCCTTAAACCCACGTATAGTCTAGATGTAAACGAGAAGAATAGTAACACAGTAGATATGGAGCATAAGATGGTTCTATCCCTTTACTTTTACAATGCAGCCAGTCAGTGTCCTTCCATGCTCACTTTCTTGTCGAGCACATGAATGGTTTTGGACTGGAAATGATGATGTCAATATCTTACCTGACAACGTAGGAACATACATTGCATTCTCTTACTTAATGACACCAGAATATCGCTCCGCTTCCCATATTCAATACAATTTACGCAGGTACCTCTTCAGAAACTTGCAGAGATGATGCGCCAAGAAAATATGCATACCTACATGTTCCAATGATGCAAAGTTTCAGCTTGTAATGAACACCTCTAATCGATGCAGAGACTACTTGGAACCACGTTGCCAGAAATAAACGCATTCACCAACAAACTCATAAACACTGTCATAATGGATGTGGTGTAAAGGCACGCGATAGGTGTTTGGCAGGAATTCCACATCCCTGATTTCGAGGGTTATGATAAACTGAACGTTAATTTGCTCGTAGACGGTTTTGAGAAATATCGAAGTGTATGCCTGGGCCCATACATTCTGGATCTGCCTCTTCCTCTGCTTCTGCCTGATACATAGTGCCGCGGCTTTTGTGGACTGCAATGTTAAAAAGGAGATGTTTCATTCTTGAACTGCTGACCAATGACCACATGTTGCTTTGTTCCGAATACACGATTCGAATGAGAGTTTGGCAGCTCGTACACAGGTACACAAAGGCCAATAAACTGCGACTGAACAAGGAAGAGTTCCGGCAATCTGACGACTTGAATTACATACTTCATTTGGATGTAAGCAATCTCTACAGGAGGGTCATACGACAAACTCTGCCATTTGGAGGGTTCTGAAGGCTGTCCAAAGATGAAATAGGATAAGATATCAATTTCGCTGGTGATTCCGGCATTGGAAATGTCCTGGAGGCAAGTCAAGAATATGATGTACACAATGACCTGCCATAGTGTCCATAAAAACTAGTCCCACAAAATAGTTCCATCTCTAGGTTGATGACAATAATTGGAAATAAGCAGAGATACATTCTTCTCTACAGAAACCTCTAGCAATGTATCACGTTGGGGATACCACTTCTTAGAATTACCTGCTGCATGTCCTTCAAAGAGCGTCCTCATTTGATGGAGTTTACTGATTTAAACATCGAGCAGAGGATTCCCGTGACGTGTGATTCCTAAACACATGTTTATAAATTAATGAATAACTCTCTTTTCGGCAAAATCATTGACAATGTTAGAAACCGTTGCAATATTGATTTAGTTTACCGTTTGGATGGGTATTAGGGTACATGAGATTACAACACCAGCTCAGATTTGAAGCTGGCCGCTATCTTCAATGGAAGAATAGTCGCTGTGGAGATGCCCAAGGTTTCAGAGAAATCCAAGAAGCCTGTCTGTATCAGTTTGTGTGTTCGTGACGTCTACAAACTACACATGTACTGTTACCATCACAAATTTGCGCAGACGAACTCCATTGATGTCAATTTATTTTGTATGGGTAGTTTCACTTACTGGGTGAATGGCTGTGATCCATATGACGTAATTAGTCCCAAGCATCTGCGGCCGATAATCCTTATTGCATAACAGCTCAAAATAAGAAGGTTATCCACCTGATGAAAGACAAGGCAAACGGTTCACACATTTTGGACATTTTAGGTCTTACATCGGAAATGTATGCATAACATGGAGATGCAGGTGTCACCCAGAATCTGCCTAAGGTTGTGCATCATGCAGCATCACACATACTCACCATCAAATGCCATAAAGACTGTCTGTTTGCTGATGATGAATCTCCTCGCATAGTGCAGTAAGTAGTCTCTCGGTCACAGGGCCACGAGATACATACTGCACTGCAACTGCAAGTCGGTCCATCACTTCATCTTTGCTTCTCTCTCTCTCTCTCTCTCTCTCTCTCTCTCTCTCTCTGTGTGTGTGTGTGTGTGTGTGTGTGTGTGTGTGTGTGTGTGTGTGGCTGGGTTGGTGGTTGGTTGTATGCAAGGGTATGAGATAGATGAATGATGCATTTGTCACAGTTTTGTGTGTATCTGTGTGCATACATGTGAATTGTATATTATGTTTTTATTTGTTGGATGTGCTCAACTGCATACTGTAAAGAAACGTGTTTGTAAAGAAATGCTATAGATATTGTGTGTGTTTGTGTGTACGTATGTTACTCTTCACCTTCACAGTAAATATCGTAAATAATAAAAAAAATATCTTCTCCTCCTCTCGTAGTACACTGTATCACTGCTGCTGTAAATACTGTAGTGCCGCGCGGGCTAACGCACGGTTTGCGGCGCCTTGTCACGGTTCTCGCGGCTTCTCCGATCGGAGGTTCAAGTCCTCCCTCAGGCCTGGATGTGTGTATTGTCCTTATCGTAAGTTAGTTTAAGTTACGTTAAGTAGTGTGTAATTTAGGGACCAGTGATCACAGCTGTATGGTCCCACAGGATCTCGATCAGTTGCCGTATGTAAAAGCAAAATCATTCTGCATTCATGCAATCTCTTTTTTGGAAAAATTTTCTTTTCTAATAATAAATGATGAGTTTATTTGTCATATCTGTGCTATTATTATTATTGTTATTATTATTTGACCCATCCACCAATAATGTTATTCTATGGTGTAAGTAAATAATAAGGAACGTATAGAACGTCATTATACACACAATAATTCAGCATTAGAGAAGGGTCTTAACAGTTGTTGCTTACATAGTTTCAATGCTTCCTGAATCCTATTCAAGTCCATAGATGCCATTACATACATGGGCATTCCTTCAGTAAAATCAGCCTCCACTAATTTATAGTTCCAGATTCAACACTTACATACTTTCATACAAGGCGAATGCCAGCACTGATGCACTGCAATACTTGACGAATACTTACAGCGTTATTATACAAATATTCAAAAATTCATTGTACATTCCTGTCATATATTGATGGGAATGACACGTCCTGTTAGTGGCAATTGGCAATGCACAATTCAGATATTTCAGTTTACTACACATGGATATTTTAGATATATTTCTGTGTCTCACGAGGTTAATTCTAGCACTCACTCATCATACGTATCTACCATACACTCATTACGACCGGACATACACTCCTGGAAATTGAAATAAGAACACCGTGAATTCATTGTCCCAGGAAGGGAAAACTTTATTGACACATTCCTGGGGTCAGATACATCACATGATCACACTGACAGAACCACTGGCACATAGACACAGGCAACAGAGCATGCACAATGTCGGCACTAGTACAGTGTATATCCACCTTTCGCAGCAATGCAGGCTGCTATTCTCCCATGGAGACGATCGTAGAGATGCTGGACGTAGTCCTGTGGAACGGCTTGCCATGCCATTTCCACCTGGCGCCTCAGTTGGACCAGCTTTCGTGCTGGACGTGCAGACCGTTTGAGACGACGCTTCATCCAGTCCCAAACATGCTCAATGGGGGACAGATCCGGAGATCTTGCTGGTCAGGGTAGTTGACTTACACCTTCTAGAGCACGTTGGGTGGCACGGGATACATGCGGACGTGCATTGTCCTGTTGGAACAGCAAGTTCCCTTGCCGGTCTAGGAATGGTAGAACGATGGGTTCGATGACGGTTTGGATGTACCGTGCACTATTCAGTGTCCCCTCGACGATCACCAGAGATGTACGGCCAGTGTAGGAGATCGCTCCCCACACCATGATGCCGGGTGTTGGCCCTGTGTGCCTCGGTCGTATGCAGTCCTGATTGTGGAGCTCACTTGCACGGGGCCAAACACGCATACGACCATCATTGGCACCAAGGCAGAAGCGACTCTCATCGCTGAAGACGACACGTCTCCATTCGTCCCTCCATTCACGCCTGTCGCGACACCACTGGAGGCGGGCTGCACGATGTTGGGGCGTGAGCGGAAGACGGCCTAACGGTGTGCGGGACCGTAGCCCAGCTTCATGGAGACGGTTGCGAATGGTCTTCGCCGATACCCCAGGAGCAACAGTGTCCCTAATTTGCTGGGAAGTGGCGGTGCGGGCCCCTACGGCACTGCGTAGGATCCTACGGTCTCGCTCAAAGTCCGTCAACTGCACATACGGTTCACGTCCACGCTGTCACGGCATGCTACCAGTGTTAAAGACTGCGATGGAGCTCCGTATGCCACGGCAAACTGGCTGACACTGACGGCGGCGGTGCACAAATGCTGCGCAGCTAGCGCCATTCGACGGCCAACACCGCGGTTCCTGGTGTGTCCGCTGTGCCGTGCGTGTGATGATTGCTTGTACAACCCTCTCGCAGTGTCCGGAGCAAGTATGGTGGGTCTGACAAACCGGTGTCAATGTGTTCTTTTTTCCATTTCCAGGAGTGTATGAACTGGTGCAAAATACAATACCCTCGTCAGTAATCTTCCAGTCATATATTAAATCTTACTATGTAGACAGCCCCACTCATACCAAGAATACCGAGCTTTATCAGAGGCTAATTCTTCATTTTCTACCTCTATAAGTACTCCAAAGCCATTGTGTGGTGCCAAACCCACATTTACACTGAATAACAGTACGCATCGGGGAATTGTGTACTGCGTTTCTGCTGTGGCACATTACAACGACGGCAGACCCGAAAGGCCGGGAAGACGTCCCATAGGCTATGATGTGACTGTTCTCCTTCAACACTGGATCAGGAGACCATTGCAGCTTCTCTGCTCATACTACGTCAGACATCTGTGGAATGCAGCTTCCGCTGGGTATGTGTAAACATTATAGAAAAACACTAAATATGATGATGCATCCCTAATTAATAATTCATCTTCAGGTTGAAGCTTTTTTCTCTGTGTTTGTCTTAACATTAACATATGTTTTAGGGTGGGGTCAGCCTTTAATAATAATAATTGTAGATGACAGGTCATGTACATACCGAAAGTCTTCTTCTTCTGCTGCTGGCAGTACTTCATGCGCAACAGCTAATGATGGTGTGCATGCAATCACATTATTATGACAGGAAGTAATGATTCTTGGAATAACCTGGATATGAGGAAGTGCTGATGATGCTCTCAGCGAAATATGACACGTAGAATTATCGCAGCAGTAACATAACACAATAAAGAAGGAAGTGCTGATGCTGATGTTATTCAATTCTGAGCCAGAACCATCTTTGCCCTAACATTATTATCATGATACAGAGAAGAACTTAATTAATTGTACATCTAATTCATCACAGATCATTAAAACAATCTTGGAAGAAAGGATCTTAACAAAAATCAGGAGGCAGGTGCATAATGTCAATATTACAAAGTGTTACAAGTAGAATGAACTGCAGTAACTTCAACCAAGCGGTAGTAATAGTGATGGACGGAGAAGCCTTGCTTTCACGTCTGATGACGATGATGATAATGATGAAGACTGAGTGTAGTTTTTATTACGTTATTTAGAATATAGGTAAGTAAAATATCGCAAAAGAAATATTTTTTTTTAAATTCATAGCCACCTATTCAGCGGAGAGAAAAAAATCGTTGTTAAAAGTTATTAAATTCAATCTTAACTACACTTAAGTATGAAACTGCCGAATATATTCAACTGTTTTGTTTGTGGCCGTCAGGAATTCCTCCCAAGCTCCAGGTATGGATCGTTTTGGGTCTACTCATGTGATATGTTGAGCAGTTTGTTGCTCTGCAAGACAATCACAGCTGGGAGACGTTGCTAACCCCCGTTTGTATTTTGAATGAGCACATATTCCACCATTTGACGTTGTGGTGGTCACCAAAACTTGCCAGGCTGGACGAGATGCAGAGCATATTAAACTGCTGTGAGGTCCAGTGCCTTGCAACTCCCCTGGCCACTTGACCCTGACGCAGCATACGAATATCACTGATTGAATTAATCGTTTGTGTTCACGAAACTAATCGTCAGTGTGGCCGCTCATAGCTAAACAAGATGAGTCGTCAGCTGCTGTGTGTGGGTATGTACACGCCACCTTGTCGCCGCCATCAACCTTTGTACGACAGTCTTTTTAAATCAGGAATTTATCGCTAACTGGAATGTTGTGATTCCACGACTACTGAGGAGCTGGTACTTAAGAACCGTCCCACCAGTGCTCACCACCCTCAGACAATCATCTTGGCATCAAGGGTGTCAGCATCTCCGATCCCATTATACTCTGAAAATGATAATAAGTGGACACATATTTATTCGACTTACTCTATGTTGTGTACACCTTGGTACACAATCATTTTAGGACAGAGATGCTTCTCACTCAGAATTCAATGACATCAGCACTTCCTTGTTTATTGAGTTATATTACTGCTGAGGTAATTCCACGTGTCATATTTCTCTAAGAACATCATGAGCACTTCCTTATCTCCAAGGTTATTTCACGAATCATGACTTCATATCATAATGTGATTGCATGCACATCATCATTAGCTATTGCGCTCGAAGTACTGCCAGCAGCAGAGGAAGGAGACGTTCGGTATGTATATGACCCTTCGTCTACAATTATTATTATTATTATTATTATTATTATTATGGTAAAGAGAGGTGGGCTACATACGTCGTCGTGGCAAAGCTGGACAAGAGCAGAAATAATTAGCAAACAAGTTATCATACCCACTTGCATTCCTGCAAATTTACTAAGATTCATTACAAATAATGCTGCAAGATATAGAGTCCAGCTAATGCACCAGCAGCAAGCTCTCTGAGCTAAAGCAGAATGACGGAGCTGGAAAAGCGACCAGGCAGTGCTTGCGTAACGTCACGTAGCAAAGTGGCTCCAAATGTCATTTGGTTTTGTGGCTACCGTTGGCCATCCTATATCATGGCGACAGGTGCGCCTGTAGTCCACAGCCGCTCGGTGTTTGGCTCAGCAGGAGAGTTCCATTGTGTCTGCCGCATTTCCCACGACGCAGTTGGTGATTGACAGAAATTGGCAATTCTGATGCCGACTTTGACATCTGTGGAGTAATATCGACATGTGATAGCACAGTTGTTACGCATTTTCTATTTCTCTTGAGAGGGCGATGTTACTAACATCCGCAGCATGCCTTAACCTGTACGTGTTCCATGGGTGGTTCTAAACGCGTAAAACACAAACCTAGTGGTCTCCTAGACTTATCACATCACAGGACAAATTTGTTGTGATTAAGCAAAGCAGTGGTTTTAATCTGTATAGAAATGATGGTCCCAGTATGAAAATATGCCAACTGAACATTGAAGGTCAGCTCTGTGTACACACACTTGGTGCACCACGCCCATACTAGGGATTCTTAGTGTTGGAGTTGAAGAACTCTATGTTCTTCCACGAGGTTCTGGAAGAAGTTGTTTTTTGTCTTTAAGCGGGAGTTTCAATAAGTGATGTTTAAAGTGTAAAGTTCTGTCGATAATGACCCCTAGATAACAAAGCATCCTATTATGTCTTGAGAAATCACATTTGTTCATAGAAGCTTTCAGATCTGCTAACATGTTATGTGGACAATACACAGGCTGCGTCAGTGCTATATTATTTGAAATGTTTTTTAAATGAACGACGTGGAAGCAAGTAATTATAACACATTAAAAAAATTAAATATTTTCCAATGTTTGCTTGTGGTGATTATAAAGCTAAATAAAAGAGTAAAGCAATTAACATTATTATCGACCACTAAGCTATTGTTTCATGAATACAAACGATGAATTCAATCACTGATATTAGTCTGCTGTCTCAGAGTGAAGTGACGAAGACAGTTGGCAGACATTGGGCCCACAGTTGGGGATACAAATTCCGTTTTCTACCCGGCAGTCTAGATTTACGTTTCCTGTGGTTTCTCTAAATTGGTCAAAATAATGGTTTAATGGTTTCCTCGAAATTGGGGATGGCCGATGTTCTTTCTTATCCTTACGTAGATCAGCGTAGCAGGCAACAGAAGGGTCTGACTAAAATTTATGTTACAACGTCATTCTTACTTTTGTCCTAATCCTTCCAAATACAGGTTCTCTTTCCTCCATAGCTGATTTAAGATTCTTCTCTACTGGCCATCCCCTTCTCATGACGCCTTTCGAGGCACACATTGACCCCTTTCCCCCCCCCCCCCCCCCCCACCCCGTTGATTCAGCTGATTGGACCTACTTATTCACTGGAAGAAACGTGGCTGGTTTCAGCTCATAGACAAGATTAAATACGAAATACCAGTCTCTTCGAGAGAAGGAGGCATTAGCATTATAGTACAGGGTGGACAGCACACTATTAATTTCGTAGGACACATTTGAAATTTCTTAGGAGTATACATAGTCAGAGCATGTGCCTGCAAAGAGATCAGTTAGGGTCAAAATATCATAAATAAATTACATGAGTATTAAACAAATAAAAGCTTGGCACCAAAGGCTACCAAAAATTATAATAACAGTTACAATAATAGTAGCTACAAAAAACACGAATATTGTAGTTATGCTCGGTCTTCTTGGCGTTGTCTTTCCAAAAGGACATATGATCAATTTGCTTCATATGTACCGATAAATATATATTTCGCACGGTGGATCACATGGTGTACTGCAAAGTATGTGCAATCTCAAGCTATATCACGTGTTAGCAACCTTCATAAATGGACTAATATAACAGACTACAAATTCTGCACATGCAGTTGTAGCCACTTGCATGCAGTAAATTAGAAGCATTAAGCGGTAAGTGTGGCTGTCACTTAAACACGGGAAATCGAGCCAAGAATTACCTTATGTGGCGTGTAGTGCATGCAGACAGCAAAGATTCTCAGAGTTCTGCGCTCTGTGCTGTGTACCAAATTTCTTCACTGTCTGATAATATTATTTCCAATTTTAGTTTACAGGTCCACTTTTGTATATCACAAAAAGGAAAAGGTACTAAAATAGGTGGTATCACATACCGATACTACTCCACGGGCGTCGCGAAATTCGTAAACAGATAGATTACTCCACAGATGTCCTGTTCTGCTCCTGTCCAGCTTTCCAACGACGGGAGTGGCCTCATCAGTCTTAGCCCTCCTCTCCTAACCATTGGATACGATGTTGTACACAACAGGATACATAGAACATGGATGATGACTTCGATAAAGTTGTAATACGTTGTCCACATCATTCAGTAAATCGCCTCTGAGCAGCAAAGAAATTTTGTTTACGATTCAGAAACATTTAAGTAAATTCCTTTTTCTTAAAATGGTTTTTATATGCCTAATTAATTCAATAACAATTTGTTGTACATATAATTAGCTCTTCTAAGGGCTGCAGCATGTGATGAAAATTAAAATATATTTTTCCTGTGAATTTAATTTCTGTCTTCTCCACAAAATTCAATATATTCAACTCCTGAGCCATTATTTATTTATCTTTGAGTCTTCAATAAATTTGTTGATTTATATGTATATTAAAATGAAAAAAATTATCAAATATAATGAACAGAACTAAAAAAAAAACTAATAAGAAAATTTTACCAATTGCACTGAAAATCTCTCGAAAAAAAAACTTGTACTCATTACCCTAAATGACGGCGGCCTTCTGCATGTTACATGTTGTGACCAGCTAATGGCCGTCGCAAACGGGAACTGAGAGGTTTTCGATTTTAAAAAAAAATCGGTATATAGATTAATATCAGTGGTTGTGTACAGAGGAGAAAAAGGCATGTATTTGGACTAACGCAAGTGGAGAGACAGTAAGCTACGGCGGAAGTGTAGTTTGTGTAAATGAGGAGTGACTTTTAAGCGATCTTTTCTTATTAGAGACGAACAGCTGGAAATGATGTAACTATTACCGAGATTGTTTGTTGCGAGTGCCAAGCACATACTAACCTTAAAACTGAAAACTTAGATAAATCGACAGCATACACGTCTATTGTTGAAATGAGAAAATTATGAGTTCGAACTCAGGTAACTCCCACATCCATACCTCACTTGAAGTGTGTACCTTTTGTATTACAAAATTAATTTTGGAGCAGTTACTTTAAAGAAACTATTTATCTCATAGCTTCAAATGTCTGAATAGACGACGTATCGACATCTTGGCAGACAGCAAGATGGTCAACAGAGCTGGGGATCTGAGATAGCGGAGCAGCGATAGTGCGAGGTATAAAACTTCCTTTGCTTCACTGAAACAATCTATCAGCTCATCCTCCATCATAATACGCTATATATCTACAATTGCTACTTTAATCTCACATATTTTGAAACATTTTGGTAAGTAAAGTGTTGCAATAGTGATCAGTTACCAGCAGTGAACAGTATTTAAGACCTACAGAAAAACAGACTAGTCTCCTATTACTCGCAGTTGAATATGTTGCACTGGCATGCCTCTCTTCTTCATTTTTTCTGTTTCTGATAAGCAAATCCAATAAATAATCGACAAATAATGTTCAGGCCGATAGAACCTTTCTCTGATTTAATAGTAGAATTTACTATGAGAGCAGTAGTAGTGACTGTAATGCCAGATCACCTTCTCCTTCTTTAATTAATAATATAGGCTTATGTGGAAGTTGGATTTTGCTTGTTTTTGGTGAACGGTCAGAGCAGGGAGCACGGATACCGTGATGGGTGGTCCCAGGAGTTCGTATGCCGAGGGTTCGCACACGCAGTTTTAAAACCCTGCAGTTAGGCACGGCAAACGCATTTCAAATTTGTCGCTACCGCTTTAGCCAGGTAAGGAACAATGATGGCAGACTCGCCCTCCATTGAGTCGACGCCATAGTGAATCCTTTCAGCAGAGGAGCGACTTACATTTACTATGTGGCTCTCCACTGAAAACATGGCTGGTTTTCTTGATGTTCAGTTGCATGTGCGGCTGAGTTCGCTGATGACGGGAATGAGCGGGCCTGCTTCCATAGATCCCTGTCTCTTCCCCTAGTCTGAAAACAAGTGAAAAATTCCGAAAGACATCCTCTTTGTCTTTTTGCCACCAGGTCCAGAGGCGACTGTCGAGTGCCTCAACAGCAGGACCGGAGAAACTCCATTCCACACAGTCAGAAAGAAAATTCTTAAGAACTAGTGAAAAAAAAGAGCGCCTTTTCTATATCTTCCCATCCAAACGAACTGTCATTGGCTGAGTAAAAAGCATGGGTCCATGGCGAAGGTCCTAGGCCCAGAATTCTCAGTATGGACAGAGGACTGGAAGCTATGATTTTTACAATCCATGGTGAGTGTAAAACGACAAATACTATTTGCGGAACTTTGAAAAATCTTGTCGCTCGCGGACAAAGATTTTAGGCGCTAAATCACGTTCAGAGCAGACGTTGGGAACACAGTGTTCAGTTCAGATTTAACTTCGCCTCAGACTACACGTGATTTGGCTTCACTCCTTATCAGACGTTCGCAGACTTCTAGACCCTGGACTCCATCTTTAGCCAAACTTCTACAATCTCCGTCTCAGACTTAACATGCAGGAAGCGCGAACAGTCATGGTCTTGGAGATGGAGCGAGGTGAAGACAATATCTACAACTTGAGTCGGAATCCTGGTGCTCTCCTCCCACATGTTTCCATTTATAACGTCTGCTAACAGTTATGGTAAGATCGCACAGTAGCTTCAGCAGATGAGGTTCCAATAAAGTCAGGGCTTTCCTAGACTCAAGTAAATTCAGACCCACTGTAACTAAATTCATAGGAATAGTGCATGTGCAATTCTCCTTCTTTCTCTCAATCACGCAATCACTGTATTCATGCGATTCCATTTCGTGAAATGAATGTGTCAGGAAGTAGTTTTCCATTGTCGTAGATATTCTTAAGGATAGCCTTTCCAGAATGTTATTGTACTTTCTTTTTCAATCAAATCCACGTATAAAAAATGGCTCTGAGCACTATGGGACTCAACCGCTGTGGTCACAAGTCCCCTAGAACTTAGAACTACTTAAACCTAACTAACCTAAGGACACCACACACATCCATGCCCGAGGCAGGATTCGAACCTGCGACCGTAGCAGTCGCGCGGTTCCGGACTGAGCGCCTAGAACCGCAAGACCATCGCGGCCGGCTCCACGTATCAGTTGAAGGTTGTTGAAGTGTGTGTAACGAAGTGTCGTAATGGTTTCTATTATCTGTACACATACAATCACATTTAATAAAACTGGGCTTTACCTGGACCATGAATTTAATTCCGTAATCAGTAGATCTCACTCGTAATGTTAATCAGAATAATAACTGATGAAAATTCAATGTTGGGTCTATCTTCTTATTTACATTGCGTTAAACTTAATTCCATTGATTAACTTCAGTAAGCCTTTGAATTTCAAGGGCCATCTGCGTCTGGTAAGCTCCAGTTGACACAGAAAAGACAAGCTCACACATGGCATTTAACTGAAATAAAAAAAACTTTGTCTCGAAAGAAAAGTATAACACCACTCACTGCTACATTCAGCTTCTGTAGTAAAGTAACTTTTGACAACAGCTCAACTGCGATACTGCAGTCATACCGTAATCAAAAATTACACTTGTCAAATACTATCTCGTACACAGAGATAGTAAATTTGTTGCAGCTTTTTTACATAACGATTTCCACCCAGTTACGCTCCTGTTTCACAGGATGACTTACCGTCATTTCCTACGAATTATGACTTCTTTGACACGAAGTCAGGAATCGAGTCATGCAACTGAGACGCTACTCGACAAGCACGCTATTTCACTACGTTGCTTGTGTGATATAATGTCAAAATGATACTAGAAATTTAGAAATACAGAAACAATTAGAAATACCTTGTCAACAGCACTCAGCATTTCGTGTATGTAAAGAGGTAATTGTGTTTTACAAGAACTATGTTTTCTAAATCCATGTTGATTGTGTGTCAATAGACCATTCTCTTTGAGGTAATTCATAATGATCGAAAACAGTGCATGCTGCAAAGTCCTGCTGCATATCGATGTTAAGGATATGAGCCTGTAATTTAGTATATTACTGCTACTATCTTTCCTGAATGTTGGTGTAGCTTGTGCCACTTTCCAGTCTTTGACTACGTTGGCAGTAACGTCCTGCGTTCCGTGTGCTAGGAATTTCGAAAACCAATAACAGATCTGATCTGATCAACTGATAATGCGGGACTATCGAATGCCTTCTCTGTAGTCCATCTGACACGGCATCATCTGGGGCATCCTTGTCTACGGTGTTCACAGAGAACGGAGCGAACTGTGTTTCGCAAGGTCTTTGTATGGGGAATCATCATTGATTATCGTAGAGGAGATTTTCGTTATCGCCTCACATCAGCAGCATCACTCGTCCTAGATCCATGGTATTTCATGTAGGAGTCTGTGACCTAGCAGCAAGGACTTAGGTCTGACGATGAAGAAGACTTGACGACACCACGGCTACTTCCTCTACAGGGCAAGTATTGCAAAATAAAGCATCGACAAGCTTCAGAACTGCCACTGGATACCTCTACTTGGCCCAGAGCGAGTATTGTGCAGTACCTTTGTTAATTATCCTTTTTTTTCAGAAGTACATACCATCCCTTTTAACTTCATTCACGAAACTATCACTTTCAGACGTAAATGATACAACGTTGTCAGACGGTAAATACAGTTCAAGGCAATTATTTTGCCATTTCAATAGATTAAATCTAAAATTCCGTATTTTGTAGAGAGATATCTGTTCAATTAACATAAGTATCACACCTAATGAATATATTTACCTAGCCATCTTCATGGACGTGCTGTGCAAATCAAACACAACGAAATTAGAGTCAAGTAATGGTGACTTGCACAAAGACTTCCGAAATAATGAGAAAATTATCAGAAATAAATCAATGCTATCGCTGACGTTACACGTAACCTGATCAGGCCGGATATCGCATCATATTTATCGGTATATCTAAAGTGACAGTTTTAGCGTCTTGAAATCGAGTACCTTGAGAACTAATTGACAGTCCTGATAGCGTACCGTGATTATCGACAGTCTTGAGCTGCAAAAGGCGTACTAATTCTTAGAGTCGGTTTTTATTTTGTTTAGAGTGATGCTTGACATACGAACTTTTTGTCCTTCTAACCGGCCATGCGCCCGTGGTCTATAACAATAATATAATAACGTAAGACAACAGTTACCTCCATTTGTGAAATAGATTTCTTTATGGTTCCTGTACTGTTGTTCACAGGCAGGTATTTCTTCAAATGTATCTACTGGAACATCGTGGTGTAATATTTTTGTTTATTTTGGGAGTTCCATCTGAAAGGGAATTTATTCCACATTTGTTGGAGTTCTGTAAGGAATTCGCTCCTCCATTTAGTTACGGAGTGGGCAGCTAAATAAAACGTAATCCGACTTGTCTTAAAGGAGGCCGACGGGAAGGCCGTACCCTAAATTGCTACCACAGGGGCAAACAGCGAAAGATGACGCCACTGGTCAATCCGATGAAGCACTATAATGATACACTTAGCATGGGTAATAAATTAGTGGAAAGATTTTCGTGGATGATGGTCTTGTAGGCAGAAAATTCGCAACGCTTGAAAACTATACCGAAATGCACGGAGACATGCAATAGTACAATATTTGGGCAAGACATTGACAGTTTACCCTCAGCATACACAAATGTAAAGTACTGGGTGTAAATAGGCAGAAAGATCCATTAACGTAGAGTATACAGTCGCTGTAAATTATCAATTCCATAAAATAGCTACAAATGTGTATGCGGTGCGATTTAAGGTGTAACGCACTCACATTTGGATGAACGAGGGTTTAAATCCACATCCAGCTATCCATATTTAGGATTTTCGGGATTTACATAAATCACCCCACCCAGTTGCCGGGACGGTTCCTTTCAAAGCGCACGGCCAGTTTCCTTCCTCATCCTTGAAACAATCCCAATCTGTCTGGGATGTTAAACTTTAACCCTCCTTTTTAATTTTTGTCAGGAACGGCCACATAAAACTAACTGAAAAGGTAAATTTCAAACTGACATTTATTTCTGCGTCAACTATATAGTCCATCAGCAAAGAAAATAACTTATAAAGCACTCATTCAACCAATACAATATTGGTCGTGCGTCTGGTACCTGCATCAGGTGGGATTCATAGAGGAAATAGAGAGGATCCAAAGTAGAGCAGCACAAAGATGCTCGGCCAGCCTCCAGTGGCAGACGCTGGAAGAATGGCGTTCTGCATCAAGATGTGCAGATTCCAAAAGCGTAGGTTGCTGCAAGAGGTAACCAAATGTATCGCTTGCCCTTGCAAGAGATTCGGGCTCGCAAGCGGACATTCCAGATACCATTCTTAATGTGAAATCCGAGAGAGAATCAGTGACAATCGTGCACAAAGTTTCCTCCGTCACGCACACTCTGATGGCTTGTGGAGTCTAAACGTATATGCAGATGTAGCTCTGTATAAAACGAATAAAGCGTTTATGCATACAGATTTCACTACACTATTTTTCAGCAATATCGGGACTGTCCTAAGAATAATTCATTGAATTTTGAGCAATAGTTTCAAATTATGTGTTCAACATCGGCACACAACCTCATGCCAGAAAAGAGAAACCAATGAAGCCCGTGGTATAATATTTAGTGGTCTAGTATCACAAATACAGCATAGATTTGATCTACCGAGTAACTTATAACTACTGCTTCTCAAATGCGAAAGGAATGTTCCTTACCGATTCGCCTCCAAAGGCCAAAGCATTCCTTCAGCGGTTCAATAAACCTAAATAAGATCTTTGATAGATGCAGAATAGTAGGATTTGAAGCAAGATTTATCCAAATACCCGTCCGGTTAACAAGATTTGGAACCATCACATTTTCACCTTCTTTCTAACCTGTCATGATTTCTGTTGGCGAGGAAAATTATATACTGCAAAGTGGTGGACTAGAAGTATTTTCTCTAAAGGGGCCAAAGTCAAAACAATAACAACAGTTTCGACCTAAAATGTAATCTCTTTCCCTTACATACAGTTACTTCCCCAGGCGTCATTTAGGGTTCCCGAAATAACTGCAAGATTTCCGTGGGTCTCTGAAGGATGTTTTTGCGAGAACTATAGCACAGTGTTCACAGAACAGACGTGCAACATGTGGGCCACACGCTAGGAGAATGCTGCATGTGGTATAGGTAAACGAGTAAGGGATAAATACGTCTAAACCATCACAGGAATTAAAAAACCAAGTAACGAACATGATTATCTGAAGTGACGTAATGCTTGAGCCCATGATACGAAATGAAATGCTGTTAAAAACTGTAATTCTAGAGATTATCTAAGAAAATAATAGGGACAGACCTGAACTGAAATGTTCAAGGCTTATTGTTGATTATGTAGGGAGCACAGTTATTCTGAAATGAATGGATGGCTGACTGGTGATAGCAACGGAGGTCCTTAGGGATCATCATCGAAAGAAAAAGAATAAGTTGCAAGCAGGTGAACTTACTTACGTATACTTATCTGGATTGTGCTTGGCGTCACGGTATCTCAGACGATAAATCTTGGCAACATAAGCCAACTGCGATGAGACTGTCATACCAAACGAACAGGCTCAAGACATCAGCTTACATATTGGTAAGATTCCGAACGTTACACGATACCAACTAAAACATCCCTTATTCTCCCTCTTCGCCCCTGCCACTCCCACTACTCCTCTCTCTCTCACTCTCTCTCTCAAGTGCTCCTTCGATCTATACGTCACCTTAAATCTTAATAGTTATGTGACAGATTGTTGTTGGAAAGCAGCTTCGTTTATTGGGTTAGGATCAGGATGAGTGCATGATATATGCTTAATATATACGTTTAAATACGCACTTCAACAACAAATTTGTATTGTTTGTTAAAAAAAATGATGGTAGGCATTGACTGACATAACTCAAAATATTAGTATTGTTAGCTGTGTCAAGTGGAGGCGTGAGGCGTTGGTTGTCTACGACTTACGCTATTATGAGTAGCGTAAACTTATACTATAGTTTCTGGAAAGCTCTCAGGTTTAAAACGCTGCGGTTTTTCGATAAGTGAGATACTCATGATCTTCTGGCGTAGTGCGGAGATATGCGGTTGGTGTAATATTTACACACGCGTAGTGGACAACCACACCTAAACTATATGCTCAAAAGTATCCAGACACCAACAAAAACATATGTTTTTTTATATTAGGCGCATTGTGCTGCCACCTACTGCCAAATACTCCATATCTGTGATCTCAATAGTCATTAGACATCGAGAGAGAGCAGAATGGGGCGCCCCGTGTAACTCAGGGATTTCGAACGTGGTTGGGTGATTGGGTGTCACTTGTGTCATACGTCTGTAAGCGAGATTTCCACACTCCTAAACATCCCTAGGTCCATTGTTCCCGATGTGATAGTGAAGTGGAAACGTGAAGGGACACGTACAACACAAAAGCGTACAGACCGAACTCGTATGTCGATTGACAGAGACCGCTGAAAGTTGAGGAGTGTCATAGTGTGTAATACACAGACATCTATCCACCCCATCACACAGGAATTCCAAACTGCATCAGGATCCACTGCAAGAACTATGACAGTTAGGCGGGATGTGAGAAAACTAAGATTTCATGGTCCAGCGGCTGCTCATAAGCCACACACAACACCGGTAAATGCCAAACGACGACTAGCTTGTTGTAAGGAACGTGTACATTGACTATTGAACAGTGGAAAAACAGTGTGTGGAGTGACGAATCACGGTACACAATGTGACGATCCGACGGCAGGGAGTGCGTATGGTGAATGCCCGGTAAACGTCATCTGCCAGCGTGCGTAGTGCCAACATCAAAATTCGGAGGCTGTGGTGTTGTGGCGTGGTCGTGTTTTTCATGGAGTGGGCTTGCACCCATTGTTGTTTTGCGTGGCACTATCACAGCAAGGTCTACACTGATGTTTTAAGCACCTTCTTGCATCCGACTGTTGAGCATTTAGGGGATGGCGATTGCATCTTGCAACACGATCAAGCACCTGTTCATAATACACGGCTTGTTTTGGAGATATTACGCAACAATAACATCCCGGTGATGAACTGACCTACACAGTGTCCTGACATGAATCCTATAGAACACCGTTGGGACTTTCTGGAACGCCGACTTCGTGCCAGGCGTCACTGACCAATATAGATACCTCTCCTCAGTACAGCACTCCGTGAAATATGGTCTGCCATTCCCAGAGAAGCCTTCCAGGACTTGATTGAATGTATGACAGCTAGAGTGGAAGCTGTCATCTAGGCTAAGGGTGGGCTAACACCATACTGGATTCCAACATTACCGATAGAGGGCGCCCCGAACTTGTAAGTCTATTTCAGTCAGGTGTCCGGATACTTTTGATCATACAGTGAAGCTATAGGCGAGCGTGTACCGTCCGGCCAGCAGGCGGGGAAGGAGACTGCAGTGGTAGGAACAGGAGGTGCTTTGTTCTCATCTCTGCGTGGGAATTCCGGCCGCTTCTTGGGAGGTGGAAGTCGTATTGACACTAACGTCGGATTCCGTGCCGCATGTAGTTGGTTTCCTTCGTCCCTGTTGCAAAAATTGTCGTGGAACCGTTTTTCAAGGCATTCTTTTATGCCGCTCTCCCAATACCAGGTTGGTGTGGAAGTCAAAGGTGTGGTCTTCACTGATGTATTACCCCTGCTACCCCTGATTTCTGTGTATATCCCAGTCGCACATGCTTAATGTAATCCTCACAGTTTTTAGAAATAAGGTGGTTAGTTTGCCCTGTCTACTGTTGACCACATTCGCAGGCAATACAGTATATGTCTGGTATGTTAATTTTTAGTGGGTCTTTCGCAGAGCCAAACCACTCTTTCGTTTTCGGCGTTGGACAGAAGATGATTTTTATGTTGGTCTTTTCGGGTGCCTTTTCCATTTCGGATTGGATCAGTATCAGGTTCGGAAGGAAAATGAGTCCCTTGTCTTCTCCCTTTTCTCTGTTTTGGACGTCTTGCCTCTTCTTGAATGTTCTGCTAATTTGGGCTTCACTGAACCAGTCTGCGGAATAATCCTTCACATGTCGTAGTTCGTTCAGAAAGCTTCCTTCACGGCAGATGTCATGCGCCATGTGTACCAGAGTGGTGAACATTGTCTTCCGCAGCGCTGGTTGGTGCCCGCTCCTTGCATGCATGTGTTCTTCCTTTACACATATGATGTGACAGAGTTCGTCTTTAGCGCAGTATTGCAGAATCTCTCACAAATCAAGCTAAGTAAAGGTCTGCGGATTTTGCACGTTTAATTACCTGTAAAGTGATTATATCCTCGAAGATTTGAGGTGTCTCCTAACCATCTTCATTAATGTACAGATAATTTAGATTCTTTAAACATAAATGCAGCAGGTCACAAAAACTGACAACAGCCGGCGGATAGAGAATCTCACCCTCCACACCACACACAGTAACACTACTCGCAGGGGATGGCGCGGCGGTTAGTCGGTACCGACGAGCCGCTCAGCGCCTATGTACAGAGATAACATAATTTCCACACATGTACTGCATATTTAAATTTGTCCATTTTATGGAGTGTTTGATTACGAATGTACCGTAAATAAAAAAAATATACAAGAGTATTACTCTTTTCTTATTATTACATAAAAGGTGTCTACTTTGTTGATTTTGATGAACCAATATGAGTTCTCACTATTATGGCGTACAATGGCAGTGGATGCACTCAAGCGAAGAGACATCAACTCATTGTGGGTGCAGTGGAAGGAACGAAGGGATAAACTACAGATGATATGAAAGTGTGCACAGAAATATTTATCAAGTTACAGAAGTACACCTAGAAGAACATTAGTGTACAGTTCAAGTTTTGGCCGCTAGTCGTCACCACTATCGCATAACTGCAGTCATCGCTGGTGGTGAGAAATTCAAAACACAAAGACGGCAAATGGCTGGAAATTTAATAATCCAAGATGGCGGATCGTGGGGTAGTTAAAAGTGGGAGAAGACACTGGCACGATATTAAAAAGTGCAAGATCACACAGTATTTAAAAAAGTGACATGGTAAAATTAGCAGACATGTGGTTTGTAACCCAATACTTTTCCCCTCTCACGCTACATCTGTCATCGGTAGGCATAGTCCAGGGAGAACACGAAACTCTACGCTATCTGTCTTATCACACTGGAGATGCTCTCTGTCAGTTAAATACAAACTGAGGCAGTGCAACCCATTTTACTTCTAGGGAAGATTATTGCATCCAGTGTCACGGGAAGCAACGATGTGTACAAGTTAAGCGTGGACATTTAAAGTATAAAGCAAACACTTAGGGAATTTACAGTGAGGCATGGAAAGGAAACAAGGGGGCTATTCCTGGAGGTATGCAGTGCTTTTAATGTTTTGGGTGATGAATGCCGACTCGTAAGTTCAAAAATGGTTCTGAGCACTATGGGACTTAACTTCCGAGGTTATCAGTCCCGTAGAACTTAGAACTACTTAAACACGGTCTCGCGGTTCCAGACTGAAGCGCCTAGAACCGCTCGGCCACTCCGGCCATCGACTCGTAAGTACCCATGAGAACGTTGCAGTACCGACAGTGTCAAAAACACTGACTTCTGAATAATTTTCTTGAAAGATAAACACCTGACAACACTATATTTTTTCTCTCCGCAAGAGCTACAGGGCGGTGCGAATCCCCCCCCCCCCCCCCCCAATCCACTTGCCCCAGGAACGGGCGTTCTGGGAAGGAACGTCAGTATGTGTGTGAGCCATGGAGTCTCACTCAACATAAAAAACTGACCGTCTGGAAGCTGTTAATTGCGAAATGTGCTTCACTTTGAACTGCATGATACCTCAGCCCGCTCACAACAGTTTCACAGGACTCACAATCGGCACAAGTGTGCCCTGAATCGACTATGATTCTCCGATTGTGAGCTGAATGGTACACATAAAACTGAGGCTTCGAAGGTTCTGTGACACGTTAGGCATCCTTCATACACTAACGCGGCAGATATGTGAGCTGCTGGGTGATCCTGAGTGGGTCAGGGATTTACTAAAGTCAAGTGACATTTTGTGAGATGGCCGACTGTGTAGGGAAAACAGGAAAAGATTTTTTTTAGTTTAGGCGGCTCTGCATCCTACAGCAGGTACTGATTGATACATGTCGGAGACTTCAAGCCATTAGTGGCAGACTCAAAAAGAAACGTATCCCCCCCTCCCTACACATATGACGTTTAAAATACTACTGGTCAGCTAGACAAATATTCGGAATGAAGTCGCAGAGCTTGGAAGAGTCCTATGAAGTAGTGGTGCGCGATAGTATTAGATCCTGAAAGCTACTGAAACTCGAAGTCGGGTGCAATAGAATTTTCTTTGTAGATGTAAATATTTAGTGAACGTATAGGTTAATATGTACTGGAGGTGATGTATTTGTTGCTGTAGGCAGTAAATTATTATCCACCAAAGCAGAAATTATAGCAACACGTGTGACTATGCAAGACCTCCCCCCCCCCCCCCCCCTACCGCCGCTCACCCCACCCCCTTGTATCATCGTATCTAACCTCAGGAATGTCTCTCAATTTAGCCAGTGAGTCCGTAGAGAATTGTACAAGAGCCATACAGTTTGACTGACTGTAGTTTTCCCACCCGAGTTTTGCGAATATTAATGCATCCTTTAAGTATTATAGTATGTTGTCATGTAGCATTCTTTGTAACCGTTTTCTCGAAGTTTATGTAGATTGCAGAAGCAGTACCACCGACGTAGAGCTCTCTGTTAAGTGCAATTCTACCTCCTGTCATTCTGAGTAATGAAGCGGGAAACTATATTATTCGGAATAACAAAATGGTTCAAATGGCTCTGAGCACTATGGGACTTAACTTCTGAGGTCATAAGTACCCTAGAACTTAGAACTACTTAAACCTAACTGACCTAAGGACACCACATACATCCATGCCCGAGGCAGCATTGGAACCTGCGACCGTGGAGGGCGCTGGGCACCAGACTGAAGCGCTTAGAACCTCTCGGCCACTCCGGCCGGCAATTATCAGTTCTCATAACGTCATCCTTTATGGACGAAATAATTATCATTAACATCTGCCATTATCGGAGGAGACTTCAAACGTACAAAGATCATATGGGGTAATAAGAGTAAAAAATGGAGTAATAATAGTATTGATGTGCATGAATAAACATTCCGTGAATGTCTTCGCTGAAAACCACTGGGAACTAGCAGCTAGGAAGGCCATTCGTGGTGGTAAGATATTATTTCTCATAACAATAGATACAACTTCTTTGAGAATGGCCACGTTGAAATGGTGTCGGTTACCTTGAGGCCATTAAAATGGCAATCGTTGTTAAGGTACAAAGGGTACTAAAGCCTGTAGAAACATTTGTTTGTTCAGTAGGCTAGATAATGAGAAAGTTGTGTCATTTCGCAAAGAGTAACTTAAGATATTTTCCTGCTTGCAGGAACATGTAGATGGAATTTGGTTCAGGTATACGAGAGTGGATGATATTAATCTTTTCATTGTGGTTTTCGGGATTTAAATTTTCTTGGAACACCAGTACTGTATTACATCATGTTTGGTTCTTTATCATGGGATAATGGCATACGTGGTAGAAGATGAAAACGTGCTCTTTAAATGCAGCGAACAGTTGAAACTAGCCAATACTGTGGAATTAAACATTAAGTTTCAAATACATCGACTGCCTCTGCGGAAAAGATTAATAAAAGTCGAATTTCCTTAAGAAGCAGAGAAAAATTAACTTCACTGTCAGGAAAGGTGGAAATAAAATAGAATCTGAAACTAATAACATATTTTATCCTTCAGTTATTATTTAATTCACTTGATAGCTCCCGGCCACAGATATCTTCTTGTTTTCATTTGGCGTGAGAGTAAACGAAGGAGAAGCAGCAGAATCACTAAACGTGAACACTGGTCAGGTGGAGACTACCCACTATAACTCAGACTGCTCTGCGCATCAGCCCCGGATCTACGGGTCAATACCAAAAAACTATCGAATTTTCAAAAATATGTTCATCTTGTAGCGCACATCTTTGTGAAAATTCTGAAACATAAAACATATGTGTTCGAGTAAATGTAAGACATGTTGTTTGGTAGTAAGTGTGCCAAGTGCAGTGCCACGTCTCTTCAGACAGCATTCTTCTATCGCACGTCACTGTATATCGCTCTGTGGCATTGAAACGTGTATACTTTGTAATGGATGCCATCAAACTGTATTCAGGACAGTGGAAATTGGTATGACCTGTGGTGCCTCTCCTGCTCTTCAGTCAGCCGGTTTGACAGCCTGCCCATTTAAAAAAAATTTCGCAATTAATAGATAATGGGATTATTTGTAATCGAGATAACAAGAACTCCTCAGAAAATTTGCACTCTTTATTGCCTATTAGCTGACAACTTGCTGTTTTGTGTGATATAAAATAAATTTTAGGGTACATAAAACCAATAAAGACAAGAGCCAAGCAAGAAAGTACGCATTTCTTCAATTCTTAGCTACTAGCATTTTTTTCTTTCTAATCTTGCTACAGCTTTACATGGTGTGTTCTCCTTTCTGCGCAAGAATCTATTACCTAATCAAAGTTCATGAAACGTTTTGCTTCATAAATAATCTAAATGTCGTTATCTAAAACTAAAAAAACTGTTAATACAAATAATACGTAAGACTGGTGTGGTTCTCAATCTGACTACGTCAATTTTGTCACTGACTGCTAGATAAAACAATATAGGCATTTCTAATATTGCAACAATTTTGTAACACACATATAATAAACGAGACTGTGTTGGCACAAATGGTCATTTTTATAACACGACAGAATATAATTCACGAAGTACCAATACCAAATGCCCATTAGGCCTACTACAAGCAAAAACCTGTATGTTAGGAAATAGTTACACATTTCATTCATACGCACCAGTGTCTCAAGCATGAGATCGAAAAGTAGTATTACGAAATTTTCTTACAAATTTGTAATTGACTTATTTTCCCATAATTTGTGATGTCCCCGTTTCTTCTCCTTCCTCATTCTAACAAACAATGTTGTCATCACCAACCCTGTACCTATACCTGCCATTGTCAAAATTAGTTCGCCGATTAACTTCACTAACCCTGGCAGAATCACAGGTTTAGTTATCCCGCGATTGTTTTCCTGTTAGGCGTTGTTACATGTTCGTACAACACGTTTTCCGCGTTACTTCCAGAATATAACTTAAGCGGCTGCTAGCCGGGGACTGTACAACTGCTCCTTACTAGTGTAGCGATCTGAACAAAACATTTCTGTCAAAATTTCATTTTCTTGGATACATCGAGAAGATAATACGTAATCTTTCTCACCTGTTAGTCGTTTTTTTTCGTTCTGGTAGTCGGAATCTGTGGATTTCTCTTGTAATTATAACAACGCTGATCATTCGCAAACACAATCAACCACATAATCAGACAGCGATTGGCATCCATCCGTTCGGCTTCACTCCGCTCAGCTCTTTCAGCCCCGTCCCCTTTTGTCTGCGAAAAGTTTATTTCTAGGTGCGACGAGGATTATCCCGACAAAGCCAACACGTACACTATGCTTTCTTCTTTTAGTGTTCAACCCTGAGGTTGGTTTGCAGCAGAGCGCCATTCCTCTCTTCTGTCTGCTTTCCTCTTCATTTCCACATATGTGTTACATCCAACGTCATTCATGATCTGTTGCATGTATGATATCCTTGATCGCCCCCGCCGATTCCTTCCCTCAATAACTCCTTCTGCTATTGTTCCAATGATATTGTTGTGTCGTAGGATGTGCCCTACAAGTTTGTCTCTTCTTGTTTGGATGTGCTTCCACAGAGATCTGGTTTCCTGTACTCTTCTAAGCACCTCTTCATTTGTTACTTTGTCTGTCCAGCTGATCTTCATCATCCTTCTATAGCACCACATCTCCAGGGCCTCTAGCCGTCTTCTCTCTGCTCTTCCAACTGTCCAAGTTTCACATCCATATAGGGCCACACTCCAAACGAAACCTTTCATGATGCGTTTCCTTATTTTCAGACTGATGTTGTTGCTGGTGAGTAAGTTCCTTCTCCGATTAAATGCAATTTTGGCCTTTTGTATTCTGGTCGCAATTTCTTTCCGGCTTCTACCATCCCTTGTGATTTTGCTTCCCAGGTAAGTAAATTCCTGTATCACTTCCAGCTCCTCTCTTCCAATTCTAATTCTCGGAGGTTCATATTCTGCTCCTGTACTGCATATCATCACTTTAGTCTTTTTCTTGTTTATTCTCATTCCATACTGATTGTATAGAATTTTTTCCGTTGTTCTGAGGACTTCCTCTAGATCTTCTTCTGTCTCCGTGACTATAGCAATATCATCTGCATAACGTACCATGTCTATCTTCTGCCCATTAATTTTGATCCCCACCTCAGTAGTTTCTCGAACTTGGTCTATAGCTTCCTGGATGTAAGCATTGAATATAAGAGGATAGAGAGCACATCCTTGTCTTACCCCTTTTCTAATATTTGCTTGTTGTTCCTGGTGACAGTTCCTAATCACTGCCACCTCATTCTTATAGAAACTGAGTATCATGCGGATGTCTTTGTACTTTATTCCAATTTTCCTCAGCACTCTGAACATCTCTTGCCAGATAACGTTATCAAATGCCTTTTCCATGTCTATAAAGGCAATATAAGTTGGTTTATTTTTCTGTAATGGCTTTTCGATAATGAGTCTTAGTGCCAGAATCGCCTCTCTTGTTCACAATCCCCTTCTGAAACCAAACTGATCTTCACTCAGCATATCCTCCACCTTCTCTTCAATTCTCTTCACAACTATTTTTAGGAGAATTTTTGATGCATGTCATATTAGGCTAAGAGTTCGGTGCTGTTCACATTTTGTAGCTGCTGCCTTCTTTGGTATAGGAACAATGATACATTTCTGGAAGTCTGTCGGTATCTCTCCGATGTTATAGATGGACCTAATAAGTTTAAGCAGCATCATTTTCATGCCGTCACCAGCATTCTTTATTAGTTCTGCAGGGATGTCATCAATACCCGTTGCTTTGTTGTCCTGTAGTTCTTTTAGAGCTCTGTCAAATTCTTCTTGCAGAATGTCATCTCCCTTGTCATCTTCGTCTACTTCCTCTTCTCTTCCTATTACTTCCTCCGAAAGAGGTGTTCCAGCATACAACTCCTCTATGTATTCTTTCCATCTCTTCAGCACGTCTTCACCAAACAGCATTTTCCCATCTTTATTTTCTATTGTGCCTGAGAGTACTGTTTTACGTTTGTTAAAAAAAATTGATTTGCTGTTCTGTAGGCTAAATCAGTTCTTCCGTTTTGCATATTTTCTTCTACTTTCCTGCACATTTCTCCCAGAAAATTTTCTTTTGCTTTCCTAGCTTCTCTATTAACTAAATTCCTTAGTCTTCTGTATTCAGCTTTTCCTTGTTCCTCAGTTGCATTTTTGTATAATCTTCTGTTTTCTATAAGCTCAATAATATCTGCTGTAATCCATTTCCTCTTGTTTTTGGGTTCAGTTCTTCCAACTATCTTTTCTGCTGCTTTGTATATACCAGATTTAATCTGATTCCAGTCTTCATTTACTCCACCATGTTGAAAATTTTTAATTAGGTTGTCTGTTTCATGAGCATAGTGCTTTGCCAGTCCCCCAGTTTTCAGTTTTTCTAGTTCCCATTTAAGTTTTACTGGCTTCTTCTTCAAACGTTTGAATCTCAGTGAACTTTCCATCATGACCAGGTTATGATCACTGCCTATGTCTGCAGATGGATAGCTCCTGCAATCTTTTATCTGGTTCCTAAAACGTGCTTTCACTAGAATGTAGTCAATCTGTTGTCTCCTCAGGTCTCCAGGGGCCTTCCATGTATATCTTCTTCGTTTGTGGTGTTGGAAAAGTGTGTTTGCAACAACTAATTGGTGCTTTGAGCAGAACTCGATCAGTCGATCACCTCTTTCATTTCTTCTTCCAAGTCCATATTTGCCAACAATTCCTTCCTCCGGGTCTTCACCCACAATCGCGTTCCAGTCCCCCATGGCAATCAGGTTTTCATCTCCCTTAACATTTCTCATCGCATCACTTATTTCTTCGTATATTTCGTCAATGACTGCATCTTCTTCTTTGGATGTTGGCATGTATATTTGTATTATCTCAGTGACCTTTGGTTTAGTTTCAAGTTTGACTAGTATTATTCGAGAGCTATATTGCACATATCCCTTGACACGTGAGCCATAGTTTTTCCTCAAAATTATTCCAACTCCTCCCATTCCCGGTCTATCTTGGTCAGTTCCGGTGTGAATGACTCTGTATTCTCCAGACCAGAAATCACCTGGTTGGGGCCATCTCATCTCCGATATGCCCAGGATATCGATTTCCAGTCGCTCCATTTCAAGTTTTACATTTTCTAGCTTGCTACACTGAAGCAGTGTTCTCACATTCCAAGTGGCTATGTTAAAATTGGGATTCATTTCCTTCACGTTGTCTATATCTTTTGCAGTCCCCACCCGGAGATCCGATTGGGGGACTATTTTATCTCCGGAAAATTTTACAGAAGATACTGACATGGTTTACTGCTGATGCTTGGGATAACCGTAGTTCTTTAAT